>NW_027307871.1:0-305000 GCF_047496885.1 Scyliorhinus torazame | reverse complement strand
TGGAGCCCTACCCCACCCTAGAGCCCTACCCACCCTAGGAGCCCTACCCACCCTGAGCCCTACCCACACTAGGAGCCCTAACCCACACTAGAGCCCTACCCACCCTTGAGCCCTACCCACCCTTGAGCCCTACCCTACCCTTGAGCCCTACCCACCCTTGGAGCCCTACCCACACTGAGCCCTACCCACCCTTGGAGCCCTACCCACACTAGAGCCCTACCCACCCTGGAGCCCTAACCCACACTAGGAGCCCTAACCCACTAGAGCCCTACCCACACTTGGAGCCCTAACCCACACTTGGAGCCCTACCCACACTTGGAGCCCTACCCACACTTGGAGCCCTACCCACACTTGGAGCCCTACCCACACTTGGAGCCCTAACCCACACTTGGAGCCCTAACCCACACTTGGAGCCCTACCCACACTTGGACCCTACCCACCCTTGAGCCCTACCCACACTTGGAGCCCTACCCACACTTGGAGCCCTACCCACACTTGGAGCCCTACCCACACTTGAGCCCTACCCACACTTGGAGCCCTACCCACACTTGGAGCCCTACCCACACTTGGAGCCCTACCCACACTTGGAGCCCTACCCACACTTGGAGCCCTACCCACACTTGGAGCCCTACCCACACTTGGAGCCCTAACCCAACACTGGAAGCCCTACCCACACTTGGAGCCCTACCCACACTTGGAGCCCTACCCACACTTGGAGCCCTACCCAACCCTTGGAGCCCTACCCACTTGGAGCCCTACCCACACTTGGAGCCCTACCCACACTTGGAGCCCTACCCCACACTTGGAGCCCTACCCACACTTGGAGCCCTACCCACACTTGAGCCCTACCCACACTGAGCCCTACCCACCTTGGAGCCCTACCCACACAGGAGCCCTACCCACAACCTTGGAGCCCTACCCACACTTGGAGCCCTACCCACACTTGAGCCCTACCCACACTTGGAGCCCTACCCACACCTTGGAGCCCTACCCTACACTTGGAGCCCTACCCACACTAGGAGCCCTACCCACACTTGGAGCCCTACCCACACTTGGAGCCCTACCCACACTTGGAGCCCTACCCACACTTGGAGCCCTACCCACACTAGGAGCCCTAACCCACACTGGAGCCCTACCCACACTTGGAGCCCTACCCACACTTGGAGCCCTACCCACACTTGGAGCCCTACCCACACTTGGAGCCCTACCCACACTTGGAGCCCTACCCACACTTGGAGCCCTACCCACACTTGGAGCCCTACCCACACTTGGAGCCCTACCCACACTTGGAGCCCTACCCACACTTGGAGCCCTACCCACACTTGGAGCCCTACCCACACTTGGAGCCCTACCCACCCTTGGAGCCCTACCCACACTTGGAGCCCTACCCACACTTGGAGCCCTACCCACACTTGGAGCCCTACCCACACTTGGAGCCCTACCCACACTTGGAGCCCTACCCACACTTGGAGCCCTACCCACACTTGGAGCCCTACCCACACTTGGAGCCCTACCCACACTTGGAGCCCTACCCACACTTGGAGCCCTACCCACACTTGGAGCCCTACCCACACTTGGAGCCCTACCCACACTTGGAGCCCTACCCACACTTGGAGCCCTACCCACACTTGGAGCCCTACCCACACTTGGAGCCCTACCCACACTTGGAGCCCTACCCACACTTGGAGCCCTACCCACACTTGGAGCCCTACCCACACTTGGAGCCCTACCCACACTTGGAGCCCTACCCACACTTGGAGCCCTACCCACACTTGGAGCCCTACCCACACTTGGAGCCCTACCCACACTTGGAGCCCTACCCACACTTGGAGCCCTACCCACACTTGGAGCCCTACCCACACTTGGAGCCCTACCCACACTTGGAGCCCTACCCACACTTGGAGCCCTACCCACACTTGGAGCCCTACCCACACTTGGAGCCCTACCCACACTTGGAGCCCTACCCACACTTGGAGCCCTACCCACACTTGGAGCCCTACCCACACTTGGAGCCCTACCCACACTTGGAGCCCTACCCACACTTGGAGCCCTACCCACACTTGGAGCCCTACCCACACTTGGAGCCCTACCCACACTTGGAGCCCTACCCACACTTGGAGCCCTACCCACACTTGGAGCCCTACCCACACTTGGAGCCCTACCCACACTTGGAGCCCTACCCACACTTGGAGCCCTACCCACACTTGGAGCCCTACCCACACTTGGAGCCCTACCCACACTTGGAGCCCTACCCACACTTGGAGCCCTACCCACACTTGGAGCCCTACCCACACTTGGAGCCCTACCCACACTTGGAGCCCTACCCACACTTGGAGCCCTACCCACACTTGGAGCCCTACCCACACTTGGAGCCCTACCCACACTTGGAGCCCTACCCACACTTGGAGCCCTACCCACACTTGGAGCCCTACCCACACTTGGAGCCCTACCCACACTTGGAGCCCTACCCACACTTGGAGCCCTACCCACACTTGGAGCCCTACCCACACTTGGAGCCCTACCCACACTTGGAGCCCTACCCACACTTGGAGCCCTACCCACACTTGGAGCCCTACCCACACTTGGAGCCCTACCCACACTTGGAGCCCTACCCACACTTGGAGCCCTACCCACACTTGGAGCCCTACCCACACTTGGAGCCCTACCCACACTTGGAGCCCTACCCACACTTGGAGCCCTACCCACACTTGGAGCCCTACCCACACTTGGAGCCCTACCCACACTTGGAGCCCTACCCACACTTGGAGCCCTACCCACACTTGGAGCCCTACCCACACTTGGAGCCCTACCCACACTTGGAGCCCTACCCACACTTGGAGCCCTACCCACACTTGGAGCCCTACCCACACTTGGAGCCCTACCCACACTTGGAGCCCTACCCACACTTGGAGCCCTACCCACACTTGGAGCCCTACCCACACTTGGAGCCCTACCCACACTTGGAGCCCTACCCACACTTGGAGCCCTACCCACACTTGGAGCCCTACCCACACTTGGAGCCCTACCCACACTTGGAGCCCTACCCACACTTGGAGCCCTACCCACACTTGGAGCCCTACCCACACTTGGAGCCCTACCCACACTTGGAGCCCTACCCACACTTGGAGCCCTACCCACACTTGGAGCCCTACCCACACTTGGAGCCCTACCCACACTTGGAGCCCTACCCACACTTGGAGCCCTACCCACACTTGGAGCCCTACCCACACTTGGAGCCCTACCCACACTTGGAGCCCTACCCACACTTGGAGCCCTACCCACACTTGGAGCCCTACCCACACTTGGAGCCCTACCCACACTTGGAGCCCTACCCACACTTGGAGCCCTACCCACACTTGGAGCCCTACCCACACTTGGAGCCCTACCCACACTTGGAGCCCTACCCACACTTGGAGCCCTACCCACACTTGGAGCCCTACCCACACTTGGAGCCCTACCCACACTTGGAGCCCTACCCACACTTGGAGCCCTACCCACACTTGGAGCCCTACCCACACTTGGAGCCCTACCCACACTTGGAGCCCTACCCACACTTGGAGCCCTACCCACACTTGGAGCCCTACCCACACTTGGAGCCCTACCCACACTTGGAGCCCTACCCACACTTGGAGCCCTACCCACACTTGGAGCCCTACCCACACTTGGAGCCCTACCCACACTTGGAGCCCTACCCACACTTGGAGCCCTACCCACACTTGGAGCCCTACCCACACTTGGAGCCCTACCCACACTTGGAGCCCTACCCACACTTGGAGCCCTACCCACACTTGGAGCCCTACCCACACTTGGAGCCCTACCCACACTTGGAGCCCTACCCACACTTGGAGCCCTACCCACACTTGGAGCCCTACCCACACTTGGAGCCCTACCCACACTTGGAGCCCTACCCACACTTGGAGCCCTACCCACACTTGGAGCCCTACCCACACTTGGAGCCCTACCCACACTTGGAGCCCTACCCACACTTGGAGCCCTACCCACACTTGGAGCCCTACCCACACTTGGAGCCCTACCCACACTTGGAGCCCTACCCACACTTGGAGCCCTACCCACACTTGGAGCCCTACCCACACTTGGAGCCCTACCCACACTTGGAGCCCTACCCACACTTGGAGCCCTACCCACACTTGGAGCCCTACCCACACTTGGAGCCCTACCCACACTTGGAGCCCTACCCACACTTGGAGCCCTACCCACACTTGGAGCCCTACCCACACTTGGAGCCCTACCCACACTTGGAGCCCTACCCACACTTGGAGCCCTACCCACACTTGGAGCCCTACCCACACTTGGAGCCCTACCCACACTTGGAGCCCTACCCACACTTGGAGCCCTACCCACACTTGGAGCCCTACCCACACTTGGAGCCCTACCCACACTTGGAGCCCTACCCACACTTGGAGCCCTACCCACACTTGGAGCCCTACCCACACTTGGAGCCCTACCCACACTTGGAGCCCTACCCACACTTGGAGCCCTACCCACACTTGGAGCCCTACCCACACTTGGAGCCCTACCCACACTTGGAGCCCTACCCACACTTGGAGCCCTACCCACACTTGGAGCCCTACCCACACTTGGAGCCCTACCCACACTTGGAGCCCTACCCACACTTGGAGCCCTACCCACACTTGGAGCCCTACCCACACTTGGAGCCCTACCCACACTTGGAGCCCTACCCACACTTGGAGCCCTACCCACACTTGGAGCCCTACCCACACTTGGAGCCCTACCCACACTTGGAGCCCTACCCACACTTGGAGCCCTACCCACACTTGGAGCCCTACCCACACTTGGAGCCCTACCCACACTTGGAGCCCTACCCACACTTGGAGCCCTACCCACACTTGGAGCCCTACCCACACTTGGAGCCCTACCCACACTTGGAGCCCTACCCACACTTGGAGCCCTACCCACACTTGGAGCCCTACCCACACTTGGAGCCCTACCCACACTTGGAGCCCTACCCACACTTGGAGCCCTACCCACACTTGGAGCCCTACCCACACTTGGAGCCCTACCCACACTTGGAGCCCTACCCACACTTGGAGCCCTACCCACACTTGGAGCCCTACCCACACTTGGAGCCCTACCCACACTTGGAGCCCTACCCACACTTGGAGCCCTACCCACACTTGGAGCCCTACCCACACTTGGAGCCCTACCCACACTTGGAGCCCTACCCACACTTGGAGCCCTACCCACACTTGGAGCCCTACCCACACTTGGAGCCCTACCCACACTTGGAGCCCTACCCACACTTGGAGCCCTACCCACACTTGGAGCCCTACCCACACTTGGAGCCCTACCCACACTTGGAGCCCTACCCACACTTGGAGCCCTACCCACACTTGGAGCCCTACCCACACTTGGAGCCCTACCCACACTTGGAGCCCTACCCACACTTGGAGCCCTACCCACACTTGGAGCCCTACCCACACTTGGAGCCCTACCCACACTTGGAGCCCTACCCACACTTGGAGCCCTACCCACACTTGGAGCCCTACCCACACTTGGAGCCCTACCCACACTTGGAGCCCTACCCACACTTGGAGCCCTACCCACACTTGGAGCCCTACCCACACTTGGAGCCCTACCCACACTTGGAGCCCTACCCACACTTGGAGCCCTACCCACACTTGGAGCCCTACCCACACTTGGAGCCCTACCCACACTTGGAGCCCTACCCACACTTGGAGCCCTACCCACACTTGGAGCCCTACCCACACTTGGAGCCCTACCCACACTTGGAGCCCTACCCACACTTGGAGCCCTACCCACACTTGGAGCCCTACCCACACTTGGAGCCCTACCCACACTTGGAGCCCTACCCACACTTGGAGCCCTACCCACACTTGGAGCCCTACCCACACTTGGAGCCCTACCCACACTTGGAGCCCTACCCACACTTGGAGCCCTACCCACACTTGGAGCCCTACCCACACTTGGAGCCCTACCCACACTTGGAGCCCTACCCACACTTGGAGCCCTACCCACACTTGGAGCCCTACCCACACTTGGAGCCCTACCCACACTTGGAGCCCTACCCACACTTGGAGCCCTACCCACACTTGGAGCCCTACCCACACTTGGAGCCCTACCCACACTTGGAGCCCTACCCACACTTGGAGCCCTACCCACACTTGGAGCCCTACCCACACTTGGAGCCCTACCCACACTTGGAGCCCTACCCACACTTGGAGCCCTACCCACACTTGGAGCCCTACCCACACTTGGAGCCCTACCCACACTTGGAGCCCTACCCACACTTGGAGCCCTACCCACACTTGGAGCCCTACCCACACTTGGAGCCCTACCCACACTTGGAGCCCTACCCACACTTGGAGCCCTACCCACACTTGGAGCCCTACCCACACTTGGAGCCCTACCCACACTTGGAGCCCTACCCACACTTGGAGCCCTACCCACACTTGGAGCCCTACCCACACTTGGAGCCCTACCCACACTTGGAGCCCTACCCACACTTGGAGCCCTACCCACACTTGGAGCCCTACCCACACTTGGAGCCCTACCCACACTTGGAGCCCTACCCACACTTGGAGCCCTACCCACACTTGGAGCCCTACCCACACTTGGAGCCCTACCCACACTTGGAGCCCTACCCACACTTGGAGCCCTACCCACACTTGGAGCCCTACCCACACTTGGAGCCCTACCCACACTTGGAGCCCTACCCACACTTGGAGCCCTACCCACACTTGGAGCCCTACCCACACTTGGAGCCCTACCCACACTTGGAGCCCTACCCACACTTGGAGCCCTACCCACACTTGGAGCCCTACCCACACTTGGAGCCCTACCCACACTTGGAGCCCTACCCACACTTGGAGCCCTACCCACACTTGGAGCCCTACCCACACTTGGAGCCCTACCCACACTTGGAGCCCTACCCACACTTGGAGCCCTACCCACACTTGGAGCCCTACCCACACTTGGAGCCCTACCCACACTTGGAGCCCTACCCACACTTGGAGCCCTACCCACACTTGGAGCCCTACCCACACTTGGAGCCCTACCCACACTTGGAGCCCTACCCACACTTGGAGCCCTACCCACACTTGGAGCCCTACCCACACTTGGAGCCCTACCCACACTTGGAGCCCTACCCACACTTGGAGCCCTACCCACACTTGGAGCCCTACCCACACTTGGAGCCCTACCCACACTTGGAGCCCTACCCACACTTGGAGCCCTACCCACACTTGGAGCCCTACCCACACTTGGAGCCCTACCCACACTTGGAGCCCTACCCACACTTGGAGCCCTACCCACACTTGGAGCCCTACCCACACTTGGAGCCCTACCCACACTTGGAGCCCTACCCACACTTGGAGCCCTACCCACACTTGGAGCCCTACCCACACTTGGAGCCCTACCCACACTTGGAGCCCTACCCACACTTGGAGCCCTACCCACACTTGGAGCCCTACCCACACTTGGAGCCCTACCCACACTTGGAGCCCTACCCACACTTGGAGCCCTACCCACACTTGGAGCCCTACCCACACTTGGAGCCCTACCCACACTTGGAGCCCTACCCACACTTGGAGCCCTACCCACACTTGGAGCCCTACCCACACTTGGAGCCCTACCCACACTTGGAGCCCTACCCACACTTGGAGCCCTACCCACACTTGGAGCCCTACCCACACTTGGAGCCCTACCCACACTTGGAGCCCTACCCACACTTGGAGCCCTACCCACACTTGGAGCCCTACCCACACTTGGAGCCCTACCCACACTTGGAGCCCTACCCACACTTGGAGCCCTACCCACACTTGGAGCCCTACCCACACTTGGAGCCCTACCCACACTTGGAGCCCTACCCACACTTGGAGCCCTACCCACACTTGGAGCCCTACCCACACTTGGAGCCCTACCCACACTTGGAGCCCTACCCACACTTGGAGCCCTACCCACACTTGGAGCCCTACCCACACTTGGAGCCCTACCCACACTTGGAGCCCTACCCACACTTGGAGCCCTACCCACACTTGGAGCCCTACCCACACTTGGAGCCCTACCCACACTTGGAGCCCTACCCACACTTGGAGCCCTACCCACACTTGGAGCCCTACCCACACTTGGAGCCCTACCCACACTTGGAGCCCTACCCACACTTGGAGCCCTACCCACACTTGGAGCCCTACCCACACTTGGAGCCCTACCCACACTTGGAGCCCTACCCACACTTGGAGCCCTACCCACACTTGGAGCCCTACCCACACTTGGAGCCCTACCCACACTTGGAGCCCTACCCACACTTGGAGCCCTACCCACACTTGGAGCCCTACCCACACTTGGAGCCCTACCCACACTTGGAGCCCTACCCACACTTGGAGCCCTACCCACACTTGGAGCCCTACCCACACTTGGAGCCCTACCCACACTTGGAGCCCTACCCACACTTGGAGCCCTACCCACACTTGGAGCCCTACCCACACTTGGAGCCCTACCCACACTTGGAGCCCTACCCACACTTGGAGCCCTACCCACACTTGGAGCCCTACCCACACTTGGAGCCCTACCCACACTTGGAGCCCTACCCACACTTGGAGCCCTACCCACACTTGGAGCCCTACCCACACTTGGAGCCCTACCCACACTTGGAGCCCTACCCACACTTGGAGCCCTACCCACACTTGGAGCCCTACCCACACTTGGAGCCCTACCCACACTTGGAGCCCTACCCACACTTGGAGCCCTACCCACACTTGGAGCCCTACCCACACTTGGAGCCCTACCCACACTTGGAGCCCTACCCACACTTGGAGCCCTACCCACACTTGGAGCCCTACCCACACTTGGAGCCCTACCCACACTTGGAGCCCTACCCACACTTGGAGCCCTACCCACACTTGGAGCCCTACCCACACTTGGAGCCCTACCCACACTTGGAGCCCTACCCACACTTGGAGCCCTACCCACACTTGGAGCCCTACCCACACTTGGAGCCCTACCCACACTTGGAGCCCTACCCACACTTGGAGCCCTACCCACACTTGGAGCCCTACCCACACTTGGAGCCCTACCCACACTTGGAGCCCTACCCACACTTGGAGCCCTACCCACACTTGGAGCCCTACCCACACTTGGAGCCCTACCCACACTTGGAGCCCTACCCACACTTGGAGCCCTACCCACACTTGGAGCCCTACCCACACTTGGAGCCCTACCCACACTTGGAGCCCTACCCACACTTGGAGCCCTACCCACACTTGGAGCCCTACCCACACTTGGAGCCCTACCCACACTTGGAGCCCTACCCACACTTGGAGCCCTACCCACACTTGGAGCCCTACCCACACTTGGAGCCCTACCCACACTTGGAGCCCTACCCACACTTGGAGCCCTACCCACACTTGGAGCCCTACCCACACTTGGAGCCCTACCCACACTTGGAGCCCTACCCACACTTGGAGCCCTACCCACACTTGGAGCCCTACCCACACTTGGAGCCCTACCCACACTTGGAGCCCTACCCACACTTGGAGCCCTACCCACACTTGGAGCCCTACCCACACTTGGAGCCCTACCCACACTTGGAGCCCTACCCACACTTGGAGCCCTACCCACACTTGGAGCCCTACCCACACTTGGAGCCCTACCCACACTTGGAGCCCTACCCACACTTGGAGCCCTACCCACACTTGGAGCCCTACCCACACTTGGAGCCCTACCCACACTTGGAGCCCTACCCACACTTGGAGCCCTACCCACACTTGGAGCCCTACCCACACTTGGAGCCCTACCCACACTTGGAGCCCTACCCACACTTGGAGCCCTACCCACACTTGGAGCCCTACCCACACTTGGAGCCCTACCCACACTTGGAGCCCTACCCACACTTGGAGCCCTACCCACACTTGGAGCCCTACCCACACTTGGAGCCCTACCCACACTTGGAGCCCTACCCACACTTGGAGCCCTACCCACACTTGGAGCCCTACCCACACTTGGAGCCCTACCCACACTTGGAGCCCTACCCACACTTGGAGCCCTACCCACACTTGGAGCCCTACCCACACTTGGAGCCCTACCCACACTTGGAGCCCTACCCACACTTGGAGCCCTACCCACACTTGGAGCCCTACCCACACTTGGAGCCCTACCCACACTTGGAGCCCTACCCACACTTGGAGCCCTACCCACACTTGGAGCCCTACCCACACTTGGAGCCCTACCCACACTTGGAGCCCTACCCACACTTGGAGCCCTACCCACACTTGGAGCCCTACCCACACTTGGAGCCCTACCCACACTTGGAGCCCTACCCACACTTGGAGCCCTACCCACACTTGGAGCCCTACCCACACTTGGAGCCCTACCCACACTTGGAGCCCTACCCACACTTGGAGCCCTACCCACACTTGGAGCCCTACCCACACTTGGAGCCCTACCCACACTTGGAGCCCTACCCACACTTGGAGCCCTACCCACACTTGGAGCCCTACCCACACTTGGAGCCCTACCCACACTTGGAGCCCTACCCACACTTGGAGCCCTACCCACACTTGGAGCCCTACCCACACTTGGAGCCCTACCCACACTTGGAGCCCTACCCACACTTGGAGCCCTACCCACACTTGGAGCCCTACCCACACTTGGAGCCCTACCCACACTTGGAGCCCTACCCACACTTGGAGCCCTACCCACACTTGGAGCCCTACCCACACTTGGAGCCCTACCCACACTTGGAGCCCTACCCACACTTGGAGCCCTACCCACACTTGGAGCCCTACCCACACTTGGAGCCCTACCCACACTTGGAGCCCTACCCACACTTGGAGCCCTACCCACACTTGGAGCCCTACCCACACTTGGAGCCCTACCCACACTTGGAGCCCTACCCACACTTGGAGCCCTACCCACACTTGGAGCCCTACCCACACTTGGAGCCCTACCCACACTTGGAGCCCTACCCACACTTGGAGCCCTACCCACACTTGGAGCCCTACCCACACTTGGAGCCCTACCCACACTTGGAGCCCTACCCACACTTGGAGCCCTACCCACACTTGGAGCCCTACCCACACTTGGAGCCCTACCCACACTTGGAGCCCTACCCACACTTGGAGCCCTACCCACACTTGGAGCCCTACCCACACTTGGAGCCCTACCCACACTTGGAGCCCTACCCACACTTGGAGCCCTACCCACACTTGGAGCCCTACCCACACTTGGAGCCCTACCCACACTTGGAGCCCTACCCACACTTGGAGCCCTACCCACACTTGGAGCCCTACCCACACTTGGAGCCCTACCCACACTTGGAGCCCTACCCACACTTGGAGCCCTACCCACACTTGGAGCCCTACCCACACTTGGAGCCCTACCCACACTTGGAGCCCTACCCACACTTGGAGCCCTACCCACACTTGGAGCCCTACCCACACTTGGAGCCCTACCCACACTTGGAGCCCTACCCACACTTGGAGCCCTACCCACACTTGGAGCCCTACCCACACTTGGAGCCCTACCCACACTTGGAGCCCTACCCACACTTGGAGCCCTACCCACACTTGGAGCCCTACCCACACTTGGAGCCCTACCCACACTTGGAGCCCTACCCACACTTGGAGCCCTACCCACACTTGGAGCCCTACCCACACTTGGAGCCCTACCCACACTTGGAGCCCTACCCACACTTGGAGCCCTACCCACACTTGGAGCCCTACCCACACTTGGAGCCCTACCCACACTTGGAGCCCTACCCACACTTGGAGCCCTACCCACACTTGGAGCCCTACCCACACTTGGAGCCCTACCCACACTTGGAGCCCTACCCACACTTGGAGCCCTACCCACACTTGGAGCCCTACCCACACTTGGAGCCCTACCCACACTTGGAGCCCTACCCACACTTGGAGCCCTACCCACACTTGGAGCCCTACCCACACTTGGAGCCCTACCCACACTTGGAGCCCTACCCACACTTGGAGCCCTACCCACACTTGGAGCCCTACCCACACTTGGAGCCCTACCCACACTTGGAGCCCTACCCACACTTGGAGCCCTACCCACACTTGGAGCCCTACCCACACTTGGAGCCCTACCCACACTTGGAGCCCTACCCACACTTGGAGCCCTACCCACACTTGGAGCCCTACCCACACTTGGAGCCCTACCCACACTTGGAGCCCTACCCACACTTGGAGCCCTACCCACACTTGGAGCCCTACCCACACTTGGAGCCCTACCCACACTTGGAGCCCTACCCACACTTGGAGCCCTACCCACACTTGGAGCCCTACCCACACTTGGAGCCCTACCCACACTTGGAGCCCTACCCACACTTGGAGCCCTACCCACACTTGGAGCCCTACCCACACTTGGAGCCCTACCCACACTTGGAGCCCTACCCACACTTGGAGCCCTACCCACACTTGGAGCCCTACCCACACTTGGAGCCCTACCCACACTTGGAGCCCTACCCACACTTGGAGCCCTACCCACACTTGGAGCCCTACCCACACTTGGAGCCCTACCCACACTTGGAGCCCTACCCACACTTGGAGCCCTACCCACACTTGGAGCCCTACCCACACTTGGAGCCCTACCCACACTTGGAGCCCTACCCACACTTGGAGCCCTACCCACACTTGGAGCCCTACCCACACTTGGAGCCCTACCCACACTTGGAGCCCTACCCACACTTGGAGCCCTACCCACACTTGGAGCCCTACCCACACTTGGAGCCCTACCCACACTTGGAGCCCTACCCACACTTGGAGCCCTACCCACACTTGGAGCCCTACCCACACTTGGAGCCCTACCCACACTTGGAGCCCTACCCACACTTGGAGCCCTACCCACACTTGGAGCCCTACCCACACTTGGAGCCCTACCCACACTTGGAGCCCTACCCACACTTGGAGCCCTACCCACACTTGGAGCCCTACCCACACTTGGAGCCCTACCCACACTTGGAGCCCTACCCACACTTGGAGCCCTACCCACACTTGGAGCCCTACCCACACTTGGAGCCCTACCCACACTTGGAGCCCTACCCACACTTGGAGCCCTACCCACACTTGGAGCCCTACCCACACTTGGAGCCCTACCCACACTTGGAGCCCTACCCACACTTGGAGCCCTACCCACACTTGGAGCCCTACCCACACTTGGAGCCCTACCCACACTTGGAGCCCTACCCACACTTGGAGCCCTACCCACACTTGGAGCCCTACCCACACTTGGAGCCCTACCCACACTTGGAGCCCTACCCACACTTGGAGCCCTACCCACACTTGGAGCCCTACCCACACTTGGAGCCCTACCCACACTTGGAGCCCTACCCACACTTGGAGCCCTACCCACACTTGGAGCCCTACCCACACTTGGAGCCCTACCCACACTTGGAGCCCTACCCACACTTGGAGCCCTACCCACACTTGGAGCCCTACCCACACTTGGAGCCCTACCCACACTTGGAGCCCTACCCACACTTGGAGCCCTACCCACACTTGGAGCCCTACCCACACTTGGAGCCCTACCCACACTTGGAGCCCTACCCACACTTGGAGCCCTACCCACACTTGGAGCCCTACCCACACTTGGAGCCCTACCCACACTTGGAGCCCTACCCACACTTGGAGCCCTACCCACACTTGGAGCCCTACCCACACTTGGAGCCCTACCCACACTTGGAGCCCTACCCACACTTGGAGCCCTACCCACACTTGGAGCCCTACCCACACTTGGAGCCCTACCCACACTTGGAGCCCTACCCACACTTGGAGCCCTACCCACACTTGGAGCCCTACCCACACTTGGAGCCCTACCCACACTTGGAGCCCTACCCACACTTGGAGCCCTACCCACACTTGGAGCCCTACCCACACTTGGAGCCCTACCCACACTTGGAGCCCTACCCACACTTGGAGCCCTACCCACACTTGGAGCCCTACCCACACTTGGAGCCCTACCCACACTTGGAGCCCTACCCACACTTGGAGCCCTACCCACACTTGGAGCCCTACCCACACTTGGAGCCCTACCCACACTTGGAGCCCTACCCACACTTGGAGCCCTACCCACACTTGGAGCCCTACCCACACTTGGAGCCCTACCCACACTTGGAGCCCTACCCACACTTGGAGCCCTACCCACACTTGGAGCCCTACCCACACTTGGAGCCCTACCCACACTTGGAGCCCTACCCACACTTGGAGCCCTACCCACACTTGGAGCCCTACCCACACTTGGAGCCCTACCCACACTTGGAGCCCTACCCACACTTGGAGCCCTACCCACACTTGGAGCCCTACCCACACTTGGAGCCCTACCCACACTTGGAGCCCTACCCACACTTGGAGCCCTACCCACACTTGGAGCCCTACCCACACTTGGAGCCCTACCCACACTTGGAGCCCTACCCACACTTGGAGCCCTACCCACACTTGGAGCCCTACCCACACTTGGAGCCCTACCCACACTTGGAGCCCTACCCACACTTGGAGCCCTACCCACACTTGGAGCCCTACCCACACTTGGAGCCCTACCCACACTTGGAGCCCTACCCACACTTGGAGCCCTACCCACACTTGGAGC
This sequence comes from Scyliorhinus torazame, assembly GCF_047496885.1. Taxonomy (NCBI): domain Eukaryota; kingdom Metazoa; phylum Chordata; class Chondrichthyes; order Carcharhiniformes; family Scyliorhinidae; genus Scyliorhinus; species Scyliorhinus torazame. The sequence goes on along the minus strand of NW_027307871.1, from coordinate 290,405 downwards.
CCTACCCACACTTGGAGCCCTACCCACACTTGGAGCCCTACCCACACTTGGAGCCCTACCCACACTTGGAGCCCTACCCACACTTGGAGCCCTACCCACACTTGGAGCCCTACCCACACTTGGAGCCCTACCCACACTTGGAGCCCTACCCACACTTGGAGCCCTACCCACACTTGGAGCCCTACCCACACTTGGAGCCCTACCCACACTTGGAGCCCTACCCACACTTGGAGCCCTACCCACACTTGGAGCCCTACCCACACTTGGAGCCCTACCCACACTTGGAGCCCTACCCACACTTGGAGCCCTACCCACACTTGGAGCCCTACCCACACTTGGAGCCCTACCCACACTTGGAGCCCTACCCACACTTGGAGCCCTACCCACACTTGGAGCCCTACCCACACTTGGAGCCCTACCCACACTTGGAGCCCTACCCACACTTGGAGCCCTACCCACACTTGGAGCCCTACCCACACTTGGAGCCCTACCCACACTTGGAGCCCTACCCACACTTGGAGCCCTACCCACACTTGGAGCCCTACCCACACTTGGAGCCCTACCCACACTTGGAGCCCTACCCACACTTGGAGCCCTACCCACACTTGGAGCCCTACCCACACTTGGAGCCCTACCCACACTTGGAGCCCTACCCACACTTGGAGCCCTACCCACACTTGGAGCCCTACCCACACTTGGAGCCCTACCCACACTTGGAGCCCTACCCACACTTGGAGCCCTACCCACACTTGGAGCCCTACCCACACTTGGAGCCCTACCCACACTTGGAGCCCTACCCACACTTGGAGCCCTACCCACACTTGGAGCCCTACCCACACTTGGAGCCCTACCCACACTTGGAGCCCTACCCACACTTGGAGCCCTACCCACACTTGGAGCCCTACCCACACTTGGAGCCCTACCCACACTTGGAGCCCTACCCACACTTGGAGCCCTACCCACACTTGGAGCCCTACCCACACTTGGAGCCCTACCCACACTTGGAGCCCTACCCACACTTGGAGCCCTACCCACACTTGGAGCCCTACCCACACTTGGAGCCCTACCCACACTTGGAGCCCTACCCACACTTGGAGCCCTACCCACACTTGGAGCCCTACCCACACTTGGAGCCCTACCCACACTTGGAGCCCTACCCACACTTGGAGCCCTACCCACACTTGGAGCCCTACCCACACTTGGAGCCCTACCCACACTTGGAGCCCTACCCACACTTGGAGCCCTACCCACACTTGGAGCCCTACCCACACTTGGAGCCCTACCCACACTTGGAGCCCTACCCACACTTGGAGCCCTACCCACACTTGGAGCCCTACCCACACTTGGAGCCCTACCCACACTTGGAGCCCTACCCACACTTGGAGCCCTACCCACACTTGGAGCCCTACCCACACTTGGAGCCCTACCCACACTTGGAGCCCTACCCACACTTGGAGCCCTACCCACACTTGGAGCCCTACCCACACTTGGAGCCCTACCCACACTTGGAGCCCTACCCACACTTGGAGCCCTACCCACACTTGGAGCCCTACCCACACTTGGAGCCCTACCCACACTTGGAGCCCTACCCACACTTGGAGCCCTACCCACACTTGGAGCCCTACCCACACTTGGAGCCCTACCCACACTTGGAGCCCTACCCACACTTGGAGCCCTACCCACACTTGGAGCCCTACCCACACTTGGAGCCCTACCCACACTTGGAGCCCTACCCACACTTGGAGCCCTACCCACACTTGGAGCCCTACCCACACTTGGAGCCCTACCCACACTTGGAGCCCTACCCACACTTGGAGCCCTACCCACACTTGGAGCCCTACCCACACTTGGAGCCCTACCCACACTTGGAGCCCTACCCACACTTGGAGCCCTACCCACACTTGGAGCCCTACCCACACTTGGAGCCCTACCCACACTTGGAGCCCTACCCACACTTGGAGCCCTACCCACACTTGGAGCCCTACCCACACTTGGAGCCCTACCCACACTTGGAGCCCTACCCACACTTGGAGCCCTACCCACACTTGGAGCCCTACCCACACTTGGAGCCCTACCCACACTTGGAGCCCTACCCACACTTGGAGCCCTACCCACACTTGGAGCCCTACCCACACTTGGAGCCCTACCCACACTTGGAGCCCTACCCACACTTGGAGCCCTACCCACACTTGGAGCCCTACCCACACTTGGAGCCCTACCCACACTTGGAGCCCTACCCACACTTGGAGCCCTACCCACACTTGGAGCCCTACCCACACTTGGAGCCCTACCCACACTTGGAGCCCTACCCACACTTGGAGCCCTACCCACACTTGGAGCCCTACCCACACTTGGAGCCCTACCCACACTTGGAGCCCTACCCACACTTGGAGCCCTACCCACACTTGGAGCCCTACCCACACTTGGAGCCCTACCCACACTTGGAGCCCTACCCACACTTGGAGCCCTACCCACACTTGGAGCCCTACCCACACTTGGAGCCCTACCCACACTTGGAGCCCTACCCACACTTGGAGCCCTACCCACACTTGGAGCCCTACCCACACTTGGAGCCCTACCCACACTTGGAGCCCTACCCACACTTGGAGCCCTACCCACACTTGGAGCCCTACCCACACTTGGAGCCCTACCCACACTTGGAGCCCTACCCACACTTGGAGCCCTACCCACACTTGGAGCCCTACCCACACTTGGAGCCCTACCCACACTTGGAGCCCTACCCACACTTGGAGCCCTACCCACACTTGGAGCCCTACCCACACTTGGAGCCCTACCCACACTTGGAGCCCTACCCACACTTGGAGCCCTACCCACACTTGGAGCCCTACCCACACTTGGAGCCCTACCCACACTTGGAGCCCTACCCACACTTGGAGCCCTACCCACACTTGGAGCCCTACCCACACTTGGAGCCCTACCCACACTTGGAGCCCTACCCACACTTGGAGCCCTACCCACACTTGGAGCCCTACCCACACTTGGAGCCCTACCCACACTTGGAGCCCTACCCACACTTGGAGCCCTACCCACACTTGGAGCCCTACCCACACTTGGAGCCCTACCCACACTTGGAGCCCTACCCACACTTGGAGCCCTACCCACACTTGGAGCCCTACCCACACTTGGAGCCCTACCCACACTTGGAGCCCTACGAGTTGTTCACCATCTCGCTCAGTTATATCTATGTGGTGGGGGGGGGGGGGGCCATTGGAACATGGCCTAAATCGCTGGCTTTGAAAGCAGACCAAGGCAGGCCAGCAGCACAGTTCAATTCCCATACCAGCCTCCCCAAACAGGCACCAGTATGTGACGACTAGGGCTTTTCACACTAACTTCATTTAACGCCTACCTGTAACAATAAGCGATTTTCATGTCATTTACAAGTTTGCAGACGAAGGATGAAGGGAAGAGCTTTCATGGAGTTCAGACTAGCTCAGTAAACAACAACATAACATAAGAACTAGGAGCAGGAGTCGGCCATCTGGCCCCTCGAGCCTGCTGAGTCATTCAATGAGATCATGGCTGATCTTTTGTGGACTCAGCTCCACTTTCCAGCCCGAACACCATAACCCTTAATCCCTTTGTTCTTCAAAAAACCTATCTTTAAAGCATTTAATGAAGGAGCCTCTCCTGCTTCACTGGGCAAGGAATTCCATAGATTCACAACCCTTTGGGTGAAGTTCCTCCTAAACCTACTTCCCCTTATTTTGAGGCTATGGCCCCTTGTTCTGCTTTCACCCGCCAGTGGAAACAACCTGCCCGCATCTATCCTATCTATTCCCTTCGTAATTTTATATATTTCTATAAGATCCCCCCGCATCCTTCGAAATTCCAACGAGTACAGTCCCAGTCTACTCAACCTCGCCTCGTAATCCAACCCCTTCAGCTCTGGGATTAACCTAGTGAATCTCCTCTGCACACCCTCCAGTGCGTCCATTCTCAAGTAAGGAGACCAAAACTGAACACAACACTCCAGGTGTGGCCTCACTAACACCGTATACAATTGCAGCATAACCTCCCTAGTCTTAAACTCCATCCCTCTAGCAATGAAGGACAAAATTACATTTGCCTTCTTAATCACCTGCAAACCAACTTTTTGCGACTCATGCACTAGCACACTCTCTGCACAGCAGCATGTTTTTATATTTTATCATTGAAAGAATAATCCCTTTTGCTGTTATTCCTATCAAAATGGATAACCTCACATTTGTCAACATTGTATTCCATCTGCCAGACCCTAGCCCATTCACTTAGCCTGTCCAAATCCCTCTGCAGACTTCCAGTATCCTCTGCACTTTTTGCTTTACCACTTATCTTAGTGTCATCTGCAAACTTGGACACATTGCCCTTGGTCCCCAACTCCAAATCATCTATGTAAATTGTGAACAGTTGTGGGCCCAACACTGATCCCCAAGGGACACCGCCGGACACCACTAGCTACTGATTGCCAACCAGAGAAACACCCATTAATCCCCACTCTTTGCTTTCTATTAATTAACCAATCCTCTATCCATGCTACTACTTTCCCCTTAATGCCATGCATCTTTATCTTATGCAACAACCTGGTGTGGCACCTTGTCAAAGGCTTTCTGGAAATCCAGATATACCACATCCATTGGCTCCCCGTTATCTACCGCACTGTTCATGTCCTCAAAAAATTCCACTAAATTAGTTAGGCACGCCCTGCCCTTTATGAACCCATGCTGAGTCTGTCCAATGGGACAATTTCCATCCAGATGCCTCGCTATTTTTTCCTTGATGATAGATTCCAGCATCTTCCCTACAACCGATGTTAAGCTCACTGGCCTATAATTACCCACTTTCTGCCTCTTTTAAACAGTGGTGTCACGTTTGCTAATTTCCAATCCGCCGGGACCACCCCAGAGTCGAGTGAATTTTTGGTAAATTATCACTAGTGCATTTGCAATTTCCCTAGCCATCTCTTTTAGCACTCTGGGATGCATTCCATCAGGGCCAGGAGACTAGTCTACCTTTAGCCCCATTAGCTTGCCCATCACTACCTCCTTGGTGATAACAATCCTCTCAAGGTCCTCACCTGTCAGCCTCATTTCCATCAGTCACTGGCATGTTATTTGTGTCTTCCACTGTGAAGACCGACCCAAAAAACCCGTTCAGTTCCTCATCTCCCATTATTAAATCTCCCTTCTCATCCTCTAAAGGACCAATATTTACCTTAGCCACTCTTTTGTTTTATGTATTTGTAGAAACTTTTACTATCTGTTTTTATATTCTGAGCAAGTTTGCTCTCATCATCTATCTTACTCTTCTTTATAGCTTTTTTAGTAGCTTTCTGTTGCCCCTTATAGATTTCCCAGTCCTCTAGCCTCCCACTAATCTTTGCTACTTTGTATGTTTTTTCCTTCAATTTGATACTCTCCCTTATTTCCTTAGATATCCACGGTCGATTTTCCCTCTTTTTACCATCCTTCCTTTTTGTTGGTATAAACCTTTGCTGAGCACTGAAAAAACAACACTTGGAAGGTTCTCCACTGTTTCACCATAAAGTATTTGCTCCCAGTCTACCTTAGTTAGTTTCTCTCATCCCATTGTAATCTCCTTTGTTTAAGCACAAAACACTAGTGCTTGATTTTACCTTCTCCCCTCCATCTGTATTTTAAATTCCACCACATTGTGATCGCTCCTTCCGAGGGGATCCCCAACTATGAGATCCTGAATCAATCCGGTCTCATTACACAGGGCCAGATCTAGGACCGCTTGTTTCCTTGTAGGTTCCATTACATACTGTTCTAGGAAACTATCGCAGATACATTCTATAAACTCCTCCTCAAGGCTGCCTTGACCGACCTGGTTAAACCAAACAACATGTAGATTAAAATCCCCCATGATAACTGCTGTACCATTTCTACATGCATCTGTTATTTCTTTGTTTATTGCCTGCCCCACCATAATGTTACTGTTTGGTGGCCTATAGATCACTCCTATCAGTGATATTTTTGCGCCTTACTATTCCCACCCAAATGGATTCAACCTTATCCTCCATAGCACCGATGTCATCCCTTACTGTTGCCCGGATGTCATCCTTAAATAACAGAGCTACACCACCTCCCTTACCATCCACTCTGTCCTTCCGAAAGGTTTGATACCCTCGGATATTTTACTCCCAGTCGTGACCATCCTTTAACCATGTTTCAGTAATGGCCACTAAATCATAGTCATTCACGATGATTTGCACATTAACTCATTTACCTTATTCCGAATACTACGAGCATTCAGGTAAAGTACACTTATGTTGGCTTTTTTTTTTTTTAAAACCTCTGTTCTTAATCTTAACACCTCGATCAGTAACCTCTCCCAAGTTATATTTCCTCTTAACCTTTCTCCTAATTTTCCTAGTCGTCGAACCCATATCTTCCTGTAACAACCTGCCGCGTCGCTTACCATTAATGTTTTCACTTCCAGTTTTATTTCTTTTAGTATTCCTGGTCCTATTCACTGAGCTCCCCTCAAGTCACTGTACCTTGCACAGTCACCCTTTGATTTTTGACTGTGGCTTCTCTGCCTTACACTTCCCCCCCCCCTTACTGCCTTTTATTTCTGTCCCTGTTTTACTACCTTCCAACTTCCTGCATTGGTTCCCAACCCCCTGCCACATTAGTTTAAACTCTCCCCAACAGCTCTAGCAAACACCCCCCCCCCCCGGACATCGGTTCCAGTCCTGCCCAGGTGCAGACCATCCGGTTTGTACTGGTCCCACCTCCCCAGAACCGGTTCCAATGTCCCAGGAATTTGAATCCCTCCCTCTTGCACCATCTCTCGAGCCACGTATTCATCCTCTCCATCCTGACATTCCCTCTGACTAGCTCGTGGCACTGGTAGCAATCATGTGATTACTACCTTTGAGGTCCTACTTTTTAAGTTTAACTCCTAGCTCCCTAAATTCAGCTTGTAGGACCTCACCGTTTTTTTTTTACCTATATCGTTGGTGCCTATGTGCACCACGACAGCTGGCTGTTCACCCTCTTTCTCTCCTCCCCCCCCCCCCCCCCCCCCAAGAATGTCCTGCAGCCGCTCAGACATCCTTGACCCTTGCGCCAGGGAGGCAACATACCATCCTGGAGTCTCGATTGCGTCCGCAGAACCGCCTGTCTATTCCCCTTACAATTGAGTCCCCTATCACTATAGCCCTGCCATTCTTCCTGCCCATCTGCGCAGCAGAGCCAGCCACGGTGCCATGAACCTGGCTGCTGCTGCCTTCCCCTGGTGAGCCATCTCCCTCAACAGTACCCAAAGCGGTATATCGGTTTTGGAGGGAGATGACCACAGAGGACACCTGCACTGCCTTCCTACTCTTGCTCTGTCTTTTGGTCACCCATTTACTATCTCCCTCAGTATCTTTCACCTGCAGTGTGACCAGCTCACTAAACATGCTATCCACGACATACTCAGCATCGCGGATGCTCCAAAGTGAGTCCATCTGCAGCTCCAGAGCTGTCAAGCGGTCTAACAGGAGCTGCAACTGGACACACTTCTTGCACGTGAAGGAGCCAGGGACAGTGGACGCGTCCCTGAGCTCCCACATCGCACACGAGGAGCATGTCACGGGTCTGAGATCTCATGCCATGTCTTAAACCTTCGGTTAACTTCAACAATTACAATTTCTCCCCCAAAAAATTTAAATAAATAAACATATATATACACCAATGAAAAGAAACAGAAAAACAGAAACACTACTTACCAGGGATAAAAAAGCACTTCCTCCCCACCCAGCTTCGAATTCCCCCCTCGATTCAAATTCCTAAACTCACTCTTGGTTCTGTCTCACTCCTGGCTCTGTCTTCTCTGGCTCATTGGGAGAAAGTTTACAAGTGGCTCTTTTTAAACTGTCCTGAATGGACTCCCCTCCCCACCTGCTTTTAGATCAAAGTAGATTAAAGTGACACACTTAACTGCCAACCAGTTATGTGAGTGGGTGGGGCAGCTCTTGTTAACCTACACTGCACAATACTAGCTTAATTTAAACTCCTGAAATTTAAAAGGAGCTGCCTTACTAATTCAATTCAAATTCCCAAACTCGCTCTTAGCTGGCTCACTGGGAGAACTCCTTGATGAAGATGAAATGGTTTACAGTTAATCCATTTGTGATAAATAAAATGCAGAGCTTCTATTAAATAGAAAGTTAAAGGAGACAAAGGCCTCATGTATTTTTGTTCAGTCAGTCTCAAAGGTTCACATGAACATGCAGCAAGATTTAAATAAAGGTGAATGTGATGTTGCACTTTATTGCATGAGGAATATAGAGTACATAAATAAACCCTAGTAGCAATTATGTAGAACTTTGCACAGCATACTTAGTCTCCTGGTCCAAAGTACAATTTATTTATCCTGGAGCAAAACAAATGCTCACCTGATTCGTGAATGATTGGACTGTCCAATTCAGTCTACAATGTTAAGAAGTTATTGAAGCATTTATAATAATTATATGATTGATGAAGAATATACGCAACTTGTGGAGAGAGGGATTGGTGTCTAGATCCACAAGGTGGTTCTATTAAGGTGAAAGCCATATAGGACCAACAGAGACAATCTCTTCACTGAGAGATGCATCCCAAAGAGACGTGGAGGCTCAGAGATTGAGACCTTGGGGTACCTTCAAACCCCCCACCAATGAAATATTTACACGTGAGACTTTTAACTATTAATTCGGCCTTATTGCATTTCCACCTCACTCAATGCCAATTGCCCGTCTTCCCTCTGACCACATTTATTGCGGAAGCACAGAAGAGAATCATTAACTCAAGCAAAGCAAGTTTTCAAAAACTTAAGCTTAGCAGTATTGAAACTTCCGTCTCAGGACAGAATTAGGAGGAAGTTCAGAAATATCTAAACACGTTCCAGCACAAATTCAACTATTATTTCGGAATGATTCAGGAACAGAAACGTTCCTTGACGTTAGCCCAATAGAACAGATCGAGATTAAAGTGAAGGCAAAACATCCAGACTCAAACAAGCTGCAGAACACAAGGCAAACGTGGAATTAAAACGAGCCTGACACTAAAAATCAGTGCCCAAGGTCAGTATTTATAGGAGGTACACACGGCAGATTAATAGAACAAAACTGAACATAGCTGAAGGTGCCGGAAATCAGCAGCTCAATTTCCCGAGGGAAACAGCCCCGGGGGTTATTCACTTTAACAGGAAGAAACTCGATGGAAATGGTCAAAATGACGCAGTTTGATATCTAATCTATCACCATTGCTGGGTGGAAAAAATAAAGCATTTAATGTACATGGCGTGAAAACATAAATCATCGGATTCATTCGGGTCTGAACCCAGTTTGTTTGAGACAGATGCATTTCTATTCAAAAACTCATCTGTAAAAATAAACTGCACGGGACTGGGAGGAGTCTAAATGCTCAAAGTTGACAATCCGAATGAACTCCTTCACTATAACTATCCCATCGATATTCTGGAATAAGTATCCAGACACCAGTGGAAGGGACAGGACTGACGGACAATATTGAAAGTGATAATCGCTCAAACACAAAGTAGATGCGGGACTCACAATTCCAGCTCTCACTCACCGGTCTGTGCTGCCTCCTCCCCAGGCACCCCACGTCTCTGCGCTGCCTTCAGCTCTTCTCTCTCTGAGACCGGACACAGAATACGAGGTTCCAGCTGCCGGTTTAAATATCCCTCTCCCTGTTCCCCAGCTCCTCCCAATGGGCGTGACAACCAGCACCCAGGATTAACTTGAGCACACATGTATTTTAAAAGTATTTACATAATATCCAACTAGCATTTCTAACACATCGATAACCAAATCGACTTAAAATAATTTCCATTTAATATCTTAACATTTTCTGACCAATTATCTTCAGGTGGAGGGAATGGCCAGCCCCGCCCCTTTGAGCTTCTTAAAGGGACTCCTCCAATGTCCTGATCCCTGGGGCTTCTTTTACAGTATCGTCCAGTACTGACCCGCTCATTATGGGGGCATTTAGAAGCAATCTATTAGAAGCAGAAGACACCATCTCAGACTAAAGGGGCGATCTTTTAAAACTGAGATGAGGAGGAATTTCTTCAGCCAGAGGGGGGTGAATCTGTGAAACTCTTTGCCGCAGAAGGCTGCGGAGGCCAAATCACTTTAAGACAGAGGTAGATAGATTTTTGATTAATAAGGGGATCGGGGGTTATGGGGAGAAGGCAGGAGAATGGGGAGGAGAAAATATCAGCCAGGAATGAATGGCGGAGCAGTCTCGATGGGCCGAGTGGCCTAATTGTGCTCCTATGTCTTATGGTCTTATGGTCTACAGCACTGTGGTGCCCCCTGTGGGATTATGATTTGACCGTTTAATGGGACAATGTTGGAATACGTTTTTTCCTGTATATCTAATAATGGGAATCCTGTGAGTGGAGGGGTAAACACTGCATTTTATTTTTGTTTACGAGCAGTAGTCGGAGTGAGTGTTTCTTTTAAATTGTAATCAGCAGCCTCACACACTTCCACACAAGTTAGAAATATTAATCCTGGGTCATGGCCCCAAAATCCCAAACACCCAGGCAGAGGCTTTGGAAACCAAAAACAAGATTTCTGTTTCTCCAGAATAACACGTATCGGACGTCTGGTGGTGGCGATGGAGTAAGGGGTCCCACATTTGGCATCTCCCACTCGAAGCGGGTTTTCTGACCTTTTTCCCACTTGTTGGGCAGACGTTTCAGTGAAGAAAGTGACTGGAGAAAGTGAGACTCCACTGGTGGGGCTGGTGGATGGATCCACAAAGCAGAAGTGGGTCGAGAAGAAGGGAGCTATTGGAGCAGGAGAATCTTCATGCCCCACAGGTCAAGATAGAGGAGGGTAAAGGGTCTTGCCCGCCCTGACAGATCGACAGGTCGACAGAGCATCTGGTGCACTTCTTACACGAGTGAATCACTTGGAGGGGAACCTCCAGCTGGTGGGATTCCCAGGTATCTGCTGCTCTTGTCTTTCTGGATAGAACATAGAACATAGAAATACAGTGCAGAAGGAGGCCATTCAGCCCATCGAGTCTGCACTGACCCACTTAAGCCCTCACTTCCACCCTATCCCACTAACCTTTTTTGACACTAAGGGCAATTTATCACGGCCAATCCACCTAACCTGCACATCTTCGAACTGTGGGAGGAAACCGGAGCACCCGGAGGAAACCCACACAGACACGGGGAGAACGTGCGGACTCCGCACAGACAGTGGCCCAGTGGGGAATCGAACCTGGGACTTGGTGCTGTGAAGCCAGAGTGCTAACCACTGTGCTACTGTGATGCCCCCATGGTAGTGGTCCCGGGTTTGGAAGGTGCTGTCTAAGGAACCTTGGTGAGTTCCTGCAGTGCATCTTGTAGTTGGTGCACACAGCTGCCACTGTTCGTTGGTAATGGAGGGTTTGAATGTTTGTGGAAGGGTCAATCAAGGGGGGCTGCTTTGTCCTGGATGGTGTTTGACCATCTGGAGTGTTGTTGGAGCTTCGCTCATCCAGGCAAATGGAGAGTATTCCCTCACACTCCTGACTTGTGCCTTGTAGGTGGTGGACAGGCTTTGGAGGAGTCAGGAGGTGAGTTACTCCCTGCAGGATTCCGAGCCTTTGACCTACCCTGGTAGCCACAGTATTAATGTGGCTAATCCAGCTCAGTTTCTGATCAATGGTAGCCCCCTGGATGTTAATTGTGGGAGATTCATCGATGGTAATGCCATTGAATGCCAAGGAGCAATGCTTAGATCCTCTCTTGTAGGAGATGATCATTGTCTGGCACTTGTGTGGCGTGAATGTAACTTTCCACTTGTCAGCCCAAACCTGAACATTGTCCAGGTTTTGCTGCATTTGGACATGGGCTGCTTCATTACCTGAGGAGTCCCTAATGGTGCAGTCATCCGCAAACATCCCCACTTCTGACCTTCTGATGGAAGGGAGGTCATTGATGAGGCAGCTGAAGGTGGTTGGGCCGAGGACCCTCCCCTGAGGAACTCCTGCAGTGATGTCCTGGAGCTGAGATGATTGACCTCCAACCACCACAAGCATCTTCCTTTGTGCCGGGTATGACTCCAACCAGCGGAGAGTTTTCCCCTGATTCCCACTGACTCCGGTTTAGCTCGGGCTCCTTGATGCCGTACTCGGTCTAACACCCCCTCGATGTCCAGGGCGGTCACTCTCACCTCACCTCTGGCGTTCAGCTCTTTTGTCCGTATTTGAACCAAGGCTGTATTGAGGTCAGGAGCTGAGCGAACCTGGCGGAACGCAAACTGAGCGTCCATGATTTGGTTATTGCTGAGTAAATACTGTTTGATAGCACTGTCAGTGGACCAGTCCATCACTTTGCTGATGGTGAAAATGAAATGAATGAAAACCGCTTATTGTCACAAGTAGGCTTCAATTAAGTTACTGTGAAAAGCCCCTAGTCGCCACATTCCGGCGCCTGTTCGGGGAGGCTGTTACGGGAGGCTGTGATGGAGAGAAGACTGATAGGGGGGTAATTGGCTGGGTTGGGTTTGTCCTGTTTCTTGTTCACAGGACACACCTGGGCAATTTTCCACATTGCCGGGTAGATGCCAGTGGTGTAGCTGTGCTGGAACAGCGTGGCTGGGGGTGCGGCAAACTCTGGAGCACAAATCTTCAGTACTATTGCTGGGATATTGTCAGGACCCAGAGCGTTTCAAGTATCCAGTGCCTTCAGCCATTTCTCTATGACGTGGAGTGAATGGTATTGGCTGAAGACTGACATCTGTGATGCTGGGGACCTCCGGAGGAGACCGAGACGGATCATCCACTCGGCACTTCTGGATGAAGATTGTCAAACAGTGAGTTGTTTGATTGTCCACCACCATTCACGGCTGGATGTGTCGAGCCGGAAGAGCTTCGACCTGATGGGTTTGATGTGGAATCACTTCGCTCTATCTGTCACTTGCTGCTTATGCTGTTTGACACACAAGTAGTCCTGTGTTGTAGCTTCACCAGGTCAACACCTCATTTTTCAGTCTGCCTGGTGTTGCTCCTGCCGTGCTGTCCTGCTCTCTTCATTGAACCAGGGTTGACCCCCTGGCTTGGTGGTAATGGTAGAATGGGGGGGAGGCCGGGCTAACAGGTTGCAGATTGTGCTTGATACAATTCTGCTGCTGCTGATGGCCCGCAAGCCTAATGGATGCCCCAGTCTTGAGTTGCTGGATCTGATCAAAATCTGGATAGTTTTAGGTGGGAGCGTCACACAACATTATGTAGGGTATCCCCAACTAAAATACACCGTGTTAAGGGAGAATTCGCAGGACTGCTGAAGATTGAATGGTGATAAAGAGACTGTGACAGGTGAGTGTCAACATGGACCGTGGGAGATTGAGTGGGGATATAGAGACTGTGAGAGGGGACAGTGTACATAGACTGTGGGAGATGGAATGGGGATATAGAGACTGAGAGAGGGGACAGTGTACATAGACTGTGGGAGATTGAATGGGGATATAGAGACTGTGAGAGGGGACAGTGTACATAGACTGTGGGAGATTCAATGGAGATACAGAGACTGAGAGGGGAGAGTGAACATGGACTGTGGGAGATTGAATGGGGATATAGAGACTGTGATAGGGGACAGTGTACATAGACTGTGGGAGATTCAATGGAGATACAGAGACTGAGAGGGGAGAGTGAACATGGACTGTGGGAGATGGAATGGGGATATAGAGACTGTGATAGGGGACAGTGTACATAGCCTGTGGGAGATGGAATGGGGTTTAGAGACTGTGATAGGGGACAGTGTACATAGACTGTGGGAGATTGAATGGGTATGAGACTGTGATAGTGCAGAGTGTACATGGACTGTGGGAGATTGAATGGGGATATAGAGACTGTGAGAGGGGACAGTGTACATAGACTGTGGGAGATTGAGTGGGGATATATAGACTGTGATAGGGGAGAGTGTACATGAACTGTGAGAGATTGGATGGGGATATCGAAACTGTGAGAGGGGAGAGTGTACATAGACTGTGGGAGATGGAATGGGGATATAGAGGCTGAGAGGGGAGAGTGTACATAGACTGTGGGAGATTCAATGGAGATACAGAGACTGTGATAGGGGAGAGTGAACATGGACTGTGGGAGATTGAATGGGGATATAGAGACTGTGATAGGGGACAGTGTACATGAACTGTGAGAGATTGAATGGGGATACAGAGACTGTGATAGGGGACAGTGTACAGGGACTGTGGGAGATTGATGGGGATATAGAGACTGTGATAGGGGACAGTGTACATAGACTGTGGGAGATTGAATGGGGATACAGAGACTGTGATAGGGGACAGTGTACAGGGACTGTGGGAGATTGATGGGGATATAGAGACTGTGATAGGGGACAGTGTACATGGGTGAGGTAAGTACTGCTTAACAACTTCCTTACCTTGCAGGTCAGCTGTTCGGGAGAGAGAGAGAGCCGGGACCTTGGAAACAGCGCGGGAGTTTGAAAAAGCGCGGGAGCTGCGAGGCAGAGCGGACAGTTTAAAAGGTCGCGGCCTGGGTGAGGTAAGTACTGCTTAACAACTTCCTTACCTTGCAGGTCAGCTGTTAGTTTCGGGAGATCAGTTTCGGGAGCAGGCCTATTGGCTGACTGTAAATCAGGAAGGATACAAAGGGTGTGGCTGAAGTGCCTATAGAAACAGAGTGCTGGAGGCAAACAGAGTGTATCTGAGTTTGGGTAAGGCTGAGTTCGGGTAAGAGGTGAGTGAGGGCTGTGTTTTTTTGGGGTTTTTTTGGAGTTTGGTGTTTGGGGTTCAGTTTCCCAAAAAAAAAATCCAATTAATTAAGTAAATTAATTAACTAGTTAAGGGAATTTGGTGCTCATCTTAAGGAGGTGCAGAGAAGCAGAACTGTGAGGGAGTCTCGGGAGCAATTACATCACAGCCAGCAGGTAAGTGATTGGCTTGTGACTGGTAAGTGATTTCTCTCTCTTTGACTTTCTCTTAGCTGTGTAGTTCAAATTTAACTTCAGGTTTAAGTCATGGCAGGAGAGCTCAGACACGTGTCATGCTCCTCTTGTGAGATGTGGCAAGTCAGGGACCCTTCTGGTGTCCCTGACTCCTTCATCTGCAAGAAGTGTGTCCAACTGCAGCTCCTGTTAGACCGCTTGATGGCTCTGGAGCTGCGGATGGACTCACTTTGGAGCATCCGCGATGCTGAGGACGTCGTGGATAGCACATTTAGCGAGTTGGTCACACCGCAGATTAAAATTACTGAGGCAGATAGGGAATGGGTGACCAACAGACAGAGGAAGAGTAGGAAGGCAGTGCAGGGATCCCCTGCAGTCATCTCCCTCCAAAACAGATTTACCGTTTTGGAAACTGTTGGGGGAGATGGCTCACCAGGGGAAGGTGGCAGCAGCCAGGTTCATGGCACCGTGGCTGGCTCTGCTGCACAGAAGGGCGGGAAAAAGAGTGGCAGAGCTATAGTGATAGGGGATTCAATTGTAAGGGGAATAGACAGGCGTTTCTGCGGACGCAAACGAGAATCCAGGTTGGTATGTTGCCTCCCTGGTGCAAGGGTCAAGGATGTCTCGGAGCGGCTGCAGGGCATTCTGGAGGGGGAGGGTGAACAGCCAGCTGTCGTGGTGCATATAGGCACCAACAATATAGGTAAAAAACGGGATGAGGTCCTACAAGCTGAATTTAGGGAGTTAGGAGTTAAACTAAAAAGTAGGACCTCAAAGGTAGTAATCTCAAAGAACAAAGAACAAAGAACAAAGAAATGTACAGCACAGGAACAGGCCCTTCGGCCCTCCAAGCCCGTGCCGACCATACTGCCCGACTAAACTACAATCTTCTACACTTCCTGGGTCTGTATCCTTCTATTCCCATCCTATTCATATATTTGTCAAGATGCCCCTTAAATGTCCCTATCGTCCCTGCCTCCACTACCTCCTCCGGTAGTGAGTTCCAGGCACCCACTACCCTCTGCGTAAAAAACTTACCTCGTACATCTACTCTAAACTTTGCCCCTCTCACCTTAAACCTATGCCCCCTAGTAATTGACCCCTCTACCCTGGGGAAAAGCCTCTGACTATCCACTCTGTCTATGCCCCTCATAATTTTGTATACCTCTATCAGGTCGCCCCTCAACCTCCTTCGTTCCAGTGAGAACAAACCGAGTTTATTCAATCGCTCCTCATAGCTTATGCCCTCCATACCAGGCAACATTCTGGTAAATCTCTTCTGCACCCTCTCTAAAGCCTCCACATCCTTCTGGTAGTGTGGCGACCAGAATTGAACACTATACTCCAAGTGTGGCCTAACTAAGGTTCTATACAGCTGCAACATGACTTGCCAATTCTTATACTCAATGCCCCGGCCAATGAAGGCAAGCATGCCGTATGCCTTCTTGACTACCTTCTCCACCTGTGTAGCCCCTTTCAGTGATCTGTGGACCTGTACTCCTAGATCTCTTTGACTTTCAATACTCTTGAGGGTTCTACCATTCACCGTATATTCCCTACCTGCATTAGCCCTTCCAAAATGCATTACCTCACATTTGTCCAGGTTAAACTCCATCTGCCATCTCTCCGCCCAAGTCTCCAGACAATCTAAATCCTGCTGTATCCTCAGACAGTCCTCATCGCTATCCGCAATTCCACCAACCTTTGTGTCGTCTGCAAACTTACTAATCAGACCAGTTACATTTTCCTCCAAATCATTTATATATACTACAAAGAGCAAAGGTCCCAGCACTGATCCCTGTGGAACACCACTGGTCACAGCCCTCCAATTAGAAAAGCATCCCTCCATTGCTACCCTCTGCCTTCTATGGCCTAGCCAGTTCTGTATCCACCTTGCCAGTTCACCCCTGATCCCGTGTGACTTCACCTTTTGTACTAGTCTACCATGAGGGACCTTGTCAAAGGCCTTACTGAAGTCCATATAGACAACATCTACTGCCCTACCTGCATCAATCATCTTAGTGACCTCCTCGAAAAACTCTATCAAGTTAGTGAGACACGACCTCCCCTTCACAAAACCGTGCTGCCTCTCACTAATACGTCCATTTGCTTCCAAATGGGAGTAGATCCTGTCTCGAAGAATTCTCTCCAGTAATTTCCCTACCACTGAAGTAAGGCTCACCGGCCTGTAGTTCCCGGGATTATCCCTGCCACCCTTCTTAAACAGAGGAACAACATTGGCTATTCTCCAGTCCTCCGGGACATCCCCTGAAGACAGCGAGGATCCAAAGATTTCTGTCAAGGCCTCAGCAATTTCCTCTCCAGCCTCCTTCAGTATTCTGGGGTAGATCCCATCCGGCCCTGGGGACTTATCTACCTTAATATTTTTTAAGACACCCAACACCTCGTCTTTTTGGATCACAATGTGACCCAGGCTATCTACACCCCCTTCTCCAGACTCAACATCTACCAATTCCTTCTCTTTGGTGAATACTGATGCAAAGTATTCATTTAGTACCTCGCCCATTTCCTCTGGCTCCACACATAGATTCCCTTGCCTATCCTTCAGTGGGCCAACCCTTTCCCTGGCTACCCTCTTGCTTTTTATGTAAGTGTAAAAAGCCTTGGGATTTTCCTTAACCCTGTTTGCCAATGACTTTTCATGACCCCTTCTAGCCCTCCTGACTCCTTGCTTAAGTTCCTTCCTACTTTCCTTATATGCCACACAGGCTTCGTCTGTTCCCAGCCTTTTAGCCCTGACAAATGCCTCCTTTTTCTTTTTGACGAGGCCTACAATATCATTCGTCATCCAAGGTTCCCGAAAATTGCCGTATTTATCTTTCTTCCTCCCAGGAACATGCCTGTCCTGTATTCCTTTCAACTGACACTTGAAAGCCTCCCACATGTCAGATGTTGATTTGCCCTCAAACATCCGCCCCCAATCTATGTTCTTCAGGTCCCGCCTAATATTGTTATAATTAGCCTTCCCCCAATTTAGCACATTCATCCTCGGACCACTCTTATCCTTGTCCACCAGTACTTTAAAACTTACTGAATTGTGGTCACTGTTACCGAAATGCTCCCCTACTGAAACATCTACCACCTGGCCGGGCTCATTCCCCAATACCAGGTCCAGTACCGCCCCTTCCCTAGTTGGACTGTTTACATATTGTTTTAAGAAGCCCTCCTGGATGCTCCTTACAAACTCTGCCCCGTCTAAGCCCCTGGCACTAAGTGAGTCCCAGTCAATATTGGGGAAGTTGAAGTCTCCCATCACCACAACCCTGTTGTTTTTACTCTTTTCCAAAATCTGTCTACCTATCTGCTCCTCTATCTCCCGCTGGCTGTTGGGAGGCCTGTAGTATACCCCCAACATTGTGACTGCACCTCAATCTCAGGACTGCAATCTCAGGATTGCTACCAGTGCCATGTGATAGTCAGAGTAGGAATGACAGGATAGATAGGATGAATACGTGGCTTGAGAGATGGTGCAAGAGGGAGGGTTTCAAATTCTTGGGACATTGGGACCGGTTCTGGGGGAGGTGGGACCTGTACAAATCGGACGGTCTGCATCTGGGTGGGACCGGAACCAATGTTCTCGGGGGGGTGTTTGCTAGTGCAGTTGGGGAGGGTTTAAACTAATGTGGCAGGGGGATGGGAACCGATGTAGGAAGTCAGTAGGGACAGAAACAAAAGGCAGGAAGGGAGAGTGTGTAAAGCATGACCAGAGAAAGCAGGGCAGAGAGCAAGGAAAGTCTACATTAAACTGCATTTATTTCAATGCAAGGGGCCTGACGGGCAAAGCGGATGAACTCAGGGCATGGACGGGCACATGGGACTGGGATATTATAGATATGACTGAAACATGGCTAAGGGAGGGGCAGGACTGGCAGCTCAATGTTCCGGGGTACAGATGCTATAGAAAGGATAGAACAGGAGGTAAGAGAGGAGGGAGAGTGGCGTTTTTGATTAGGGAGAACATCACGGCAGTACTTAGAGGGGATATATCCGAGGGTTCACCCACTGAGTCTATGGGTGGAACTGAAAAATAAGAAGGGAGAGATCACATTGGTAGGACTGTGCCCTACAAATAGTCAGCGGGAAATTGAGGAGCAAATATGTAAGGAGATTACAGATAGCTGCAAGAATAATAGGGTGGTAGTAGTAGGGGACTTTAACTTTCCCAACATTGACTGGGACAGCCATAGCATTAGGGGCTTGGATGGAGGGAAATTTGTTGAGTGTATTCAGGAGGAATTTCTCATTCAGTATGTGGATGGACCGACTAGAGAGGGGGCAAAACTTGACCTCGTCTTGGGAAATAAGGAAGGGCAAGTGACAGGAGTGCTAGTGAGGGATCACTTTGGGACAAGTGACCATAACTCCATTAGTTTTAAGATAGCTATGGAGAATGATAGGTCTGGCCCAAGAGTTAAAATTCTTAATTGGGGCAAGGCCAATTTTGATGGTATCAGACAGGAACTTTCAGAGGTAGATTGGGGGAGACTGTTGGCAGGCAAAGGGACGGCTGGTAAATGGGAGGCTTTTAAAAATGTGTTAACCAGGGTGCAGGGTAAGCACATTCCCTTTAGAGTGAAGGGCAAGGCTGGTAGAAGTAGGGAACCCTGGATGACTCGAGATATTGAGACTCTGGTCAAAAAGAAGAAGGAGGCATATGACGTACATAAGCAACTGGGATCAAGTGGATCCCTTGAAGAGTATAGAGATTGTCGAAATAGAGTTAAGAGGGAAATCAGGAGGGCAAAAAGGGGACATGAAATTGCTTTGGCAAATAATGCAAGGGAGAATCCAAAGAGATTCTACAGATACATAAAGGGGAAAAGAGTAACTAGGGGCAGAGTAGGGCCTCTTAAGGATCAACAAGGACATCTATGTGCAGAGCCACAAGAGTTGGGTGAGATCCTGAATGAATATTTCTCATCGGTATTCACGGTGGAGAAAGGCATGGATGTTAGGAAACTAAGGGAAATAAATAGTGATGTCTTGAGAAGTGTGCATATTACAGAGGAGGAGGTGCTGGAAGTCTTAAAGCGCATCAAGGTAGATAAATCCCCGGGACCTGATGAAAGGTATCCCAGGATGTTGTGGGAGGCTAGGGAGGAAATTGCAGGTTCCCTAACAGAGATATTTGAATCATCGGCAGCCACAGGTGAGGTGCCTGAAGATTGGAGAGTGGCGAATGTTGTGCCCTTGTTTAAGAAGGGCAGCAGGGAAAAGCCTGGGAACTACAGACCGGTGAGCCTAACGTCTGTAGTAGGTAAGTTGCTAGAAGGTATTCTGAGAGACAGGATCTACAAGCATTTAGAGAGGCAAGGACTGATTCGGGGCAGTCAGCATGGCTTTGTGCGTGGAAAATCATGTCTCACAAATTTGATGGAGTTTTTTGAGGGGGTGACCAAGAAGGTAGATGAGGGCAGTGCAGTAGACGTTGTCTACATGGACTTTAGCAAAGCCTTTGACAAGGTACCGCATGGTAGGTTGTTGCAGAAGGTTAAAGCTCACGGGATCCAGGGTGAGGTTGCCAATTGGATTCAAAATTGGCTGGACGACAGAAGACAGAGGGTGGTTGTAGAGGGTTGTTTTTCAAACTGGAGGCCTGTGACCAGTGGTGTGCCTCAGGGATCGGTGCTGGGTCCACTGTTATTTGTGATTTATATTAATGATTTGGATGAGAATTTAGGAGGCATGGTTAGTAAGTTTGCAGATGACACCAAGATTGGTGGCACAGTGGATAGTGAAGAAGGTTATCTAGGATTGCAACGGGATCTTGATCAATTAGGCCAATGGGCCGACGAATGGCAGATGGAGTTTAATTTAGATAAATGTGAGGTGATGCATTTTGGCAGATCGAATCAGGCCAGGACCTACTCAGTTAATGGTATGGCGTTGGGGAGAGTTATAGAACAAAGAGATCTAGGAGTACAGGTTCATAGCTCCTTGAAGGTGGAGTCGCAGGTGGACAGGGTGGTGAAGAAGGCATTCGGCATGCTTGGTTTCATTGGTCAGAACATTGAATACAGGAGTTGGGACGTCTTGTTGAAGTTGTACAAGACATTGGTACGGCCACACTTGGAATACTGTGTGCAGTTCTGGTCACCCTATTATAGAAAGGATATTATTAAACTAGAAAGAGTGCAGAAAAGATTTACTAGGATGTTGCCGGGACTTGATGGTTTGAGTTATAAGGAGAGGCTGGATAGACTGGAACTTTTTTCCCTGGAGCGTAGGAGGCTTAGGGGTGATCTTATAGAGGTCTATAAAATAATGAGGGGCATAGATAAGGTAGATAGTCAACATCTTTTCCCAAAGGTAGGGGAGTCTAAAACTAGAGGGCATAGGTTTAAGGTGAGAGGGGAGAGATTCAGAAGGGCCCAGAGGGGCAATTTCTTCACTCAGAGGGTAGTGAGTGTCTGGAATGGGCTGCCAGAGGTAGTAGTAGAGGCGGGTACAATTGTGTCTTTTAAAAAGCATTTAGATAGTTACATGGGTAAGATGGGTATAGAGGGTTATGGGCCAAGTGCGGGCAACTGGGACTAGCTTAATGGTAAAAACTGGGCGGCATGGACTGGTTGGGCCGAAGGGCCTGTTTCCATGCTGTAAACTTCTATGATTCTATGACTGTGGGAGATTGAATGGGGATATCGAGACTGTGATAGGGGACAGTGTACATGGACTGTGGGAGATTGAATGGGGATACAGAGACTGTGATAGTACAGAGTGTACATGGACTGTGGGAGATGGAATGGGGATATAGAGACTGCGATAGGGGACAGTGTACATGGACTGTGGGAGATGGAATGGGGATATAGAGACTGTGATAGGGGACAGTGTACATGAACTGTGAGAGATTGAATGGGGATACAGAGACTGTGATAGGGGACAGTGTACATAGACTGTGGGAGATTGAAAGGGGTTTAGAGACTGTGATAGTGCAGAGTGTACATGGACTGTGGGAGATTCAATGGAGATACAGAGACTGTGATAGGGGAGAGTGAACATGGACTGTGGGAGATGGAATGCGGATATAGAGACTGTGATAGGGGACAGTGTACATGGACTGTGGGAGATTGATGGGGATATAGAGACTGTGATAGGGGACAGTGTACATGGACTGTGGGAGATTGAAAGGGGATATAGAGACTGTGATAGGGGAGAGTGTACATGGACTGTGGGAGATGGAATGCGGATATAGAGACTGTGATAGGGGAGAGTGTACATAGACTGTGGGAGATTGAAAGGGGTTTAGAGACTGTGATAGGGGAGAGTGTACATGGACTGTGGGAGATTGAAAGGGGTTTAGAGACTGTGATAGGGGAGAGTGTACATGGACTGTCTCCCTCTGTCGCCCTCTGTCGCCCTCTGTCGCCCTCTGTCGCCCTCTGTCACCCTCTGTCGCCATCTGTCGCCCCCTGTCGCATTCTGTCGCCCTCTGTCGCCCTCTGTCGCCCTCTGTCGCCCTCTGTCGCTCTCTTTCTCCCTCTTTCGCCCTCTGTAGGCCTCTTTCCCCCTCTTTCTCCCTCTTTCGCCCTCTTTCACCCTCTGTCACCCTCTTTCACCCTCTGTCGTCCTCTGTCATCCTCTGTCTCCCTCTGTCTCCCTCTGTCCCCCTCTGTCTCCCTCTGTCGCCCTCTTTCGCCCTCTGTCGCCCTCTTTCGCATTCTGTCACCCTCTTTCGCCCTCTTTCGCCCTCTTTCGCCCTCTGTCGCCCTCTTTCCCCCTCTTTCTCACTTTGTCGCCCTCTGTCGCCCTCTGTCGCCCTCTTTCGCCCTCTGTCACCCTCTGTCATCCTCTGTCTCCCTCTGTCTCCCTCTGTCTCCCTCTGTCCCCCTCTGTCTCCCTCTGTCGCCCTCTGTCGCCCTCTGTCGCCCTCTGTCGCCCTCTGTCACCCTCTGTCGCCATCTGTCGCCCCCTGTCGCATTCTGTCGCCCTCTGTCGCCCTCTGTCGCCCTCTGTCGCTCTCTTTCTCCCTCTTTCGCCCTCTGTAGGCCTCTTTCCCCCTCTTTCTCCCTCTTTCGCCCTCTTTCACCCTCTGTCACCCTCTTTCACCCTCTGTCGTCCTCTGTCATCCTCTGTCGTCCTCTGTCATCCTCTGTCTCCCTCTGTCTCCCTCTGTCGCCCTCTTTCGCCCTCTGTCGCCCTCTTTCGCATTCTGTCACCCTCTTTCGCCCTCTTTCGCCCTCTTTCGCCCTCTGTCGCCCTCTTTCCCCCTCTTTCTCCCTCTGTCGCCCTCTGTCGCCCTCTGTCGCCCTCTTTCGCCCTCTGTCACCCTCTGTCATCCTCTGTCTCCCTCTGTCTCCCTCTGTCTCCCTCTGTCCCCCTCTGTCTCCCTCTGTCGCCCTCTTTCGCCCTCTGTCACCCTCTTTCGCCCTCTTTCGCCCTCTGTTGCCCTCTTTCCCCCACTTTCTCCCTCTGTCGCCCTCTGTCGCCCTCTGTCGCCCTCTTTCACCCTCTGTCGCCCTCTGTAGCCCTCTGTCACCCTCTGTCTCCCTCTTTCGCCCTCTGTCACCCTCTGTCACCCTCCTTCGCCCTCCGTCGCCCTCCGTCGCCCTCCGTCGCCCTCCGTCGCCCTCCGTCACCCTCTTTCGCCCTCTGTCGCCCTCTTTCACCCTCTGTCGCCCTCTTTCACCCTCTGTCACCCTCTTTCACCCTCTGTCACCCTCTGTCACCCTCTGTCGCCCTCTGTCACCCTCTGTCACCCTCTGTCGCCCTCTGTCGCCCTCTTTCGCCCTCTGTCGCCCTCTGTCGCCCTCTGTCGCCCTCTGTCGCCCTCTGTCACCCTCTTTCACCCTCTTTCGCCCTCTTTCGCCCTCTGTCACCCTCTTTCACCCTCTGTCGCCCTCTGTCGCCCTCTGTCGCCCTCTGTCTCCCTCTGTCCCCCTCTGTCGCCCACTGTCGCCCTCTGTCGCCCTCTGTCGCCCACTGTCGCCCTCTGTCGCCCTCTGTCGCCCACTGTCGCCCTCTGTCGCCCTCTGTCGCCCTCTGTCGCCCTCTGTCGCCCACTGTCGCCCACTGTCGCCCTCTGTCGCCCTCTGTCGCCCTCTGTCGCCCTCTGTCGCCCACTGTCGCCCACTGTCGCCCTCTGTCACCCTCTTTCGCCCTCTGTCGCCCTCTGTCACCCTCTGTCGCCCTCTGTCGCCCTCTGTCGCCCTCTGTCACTCTCTGTCGCCCTCTTTCGCCCTCTGTCGCCCTCTTTCACCCTCTGTCGCCCTCTGTCGCCCTCTGTCACCCTCTGTCGCCCTCTTTCGCCCTCTGTCGCCCTCTGTCGCCCTCTGTCGCCCTCTGTCGCCCTCTTTCGCCCTCTGTCGCCCTCTTTCACCCTCTGTCGCCCTCTGTCGCCCTCTGTCACCCTCTGTCACCCTCTTTCGCCCTCTTTCGCCCTCTGTCGCCCTCTGTCGCCCTCTGTCACCCTCTGTCGCCCTCTGTCGCCCTCTGTCGCCCTCCGTCGCCCTCCGTCGCCCTCTGTCACCCTCTTTCACCCTCTGTCGCCCTCTGTCGCCCTCTGTCACCCTCTGTCGCCCTCTGTCGCCCTCTGTTGCCCTCTTTCACCCTCTGTCGCCCTCTGTCGCCCTCTGTCACCCTCTGTCGCCCTCTTTCGCCCTCTGTCGCCCTCTGTCACCCTCTGTCGCCCTCTGTCGCCCTCTGTCGCCCTCTGTCACCCTCTGTCGCCCTCTGTCGCCCTCTGTCACCCTCTGTCGCCCTCTTTCGCCCTCTGTCGCCCTCTGTCGCCCTCTGTCGCCCTCTGTCGCCCTCTGTCGCCCTCTGTCACCCTCTGTCGCCCTCTGTCGCCCTCTGTCACCCTCTGTCGCCCTCTTTCGCCCTCTGTCACCCTCTGTCACCCTCTTTTGCCCTCTGTCGCCCTCTGTCGCCCTCTTTCGCCCTCTGTCACCCTCTGTCATCCTCTGTCTCCCTCTGTCTCCCTCTGTCTCCCTCTGTCGCCCTCTTTCGCCCTCTGTCGCCCTCTGTCTCCCTCTGTCACCCTCTGTTATCCTCTGTCTCCCTCTGTCTCCCTCTGTCATCCTCTGTCTCCCTCTGTCCCCCTCTGTCTCCCTCTGTCGCCCTCTTTCGCCCTCTGTCACCCTCTTTCGCCCTCTGTCGCCCTCTGTCACCCTCTGTCGCCCTCTGTCGCCCTCTGTCACCCTCTGTCGCCCTCTTTCGCCCTCTGTCACCCTCTGTCACCCTCTTTTGCCCTCTGTCGCCCTCTGTCGCCCTCTTTCGCCCTCTGTCACCCTCTGTCATCCTCTGTCTCCCTCTGTCTCCCTCTGTCTCCCTCTGTCGCCCTCTTTCGCCCTCTGTCGCCCTCTGTCTCCCTCTGTCACCCTCTGTCATCCTCTGTCTCCCTCTGTCTCCCTCTGTCGCCCTCTGTCGCCCTCTGTCACCCTCTGTCGCCCTCTGTCATCCTCTGTCTCCCTCTGTCCCCCTCTGTCTCCCTCTGTCGCCCTCTTTCGCCCTCTGTCACCCTCTTTCGCCCTCTGTCGCCCTCTGTCACCCTCTGTCGCCCTCTGTCGCCCTCTGTCACCCTCTGTCGCCCTCTTTCGCCCTCTGTCACCCTCTGTCACCCTCTTTTGCCCTCTGTCGCCCTCTGTCGCCCTCTTTCGCCCTCTGTCACCCTCTGTCATCCTCTGTCTCCCTCTGTCTCCCTCTGTCTCCCTCTGTCGCCCTCTTTCGCCCTCTGTCGCCCTCTGTCTCCCTCTGTCACCCTCTGTCATCCTCTGTCTCCCTCTGTCTCCCTCTGTCATCCTCTGTCTCCCTCTGTCCCCCTCTGTCTCCCTCTGTCGCCCTCTTTCGCCCTCTGTCACCCTCTTTCGCCCTCTGTCACCCTCTGTCATCCTCTGTCTCCCTCTGTCCCCCTCTGTCTCCCTCTGTCGCCCTCTGTCACCCTCTGTCGCCCTCTTTCGCCCTCTGTCACCCTCTGTCGCCCTCTGTCGCCCTCTTTCGCCCTCTGTCACCCTCTGTCGCCCTCTGTCACCCTCTGTCTCCCTCTTTCGCCCTCTGTCACCCTCTGTCGCCCTCTGTCGCCCTCTGTCGCCCTCTGTCACCCTCTGTCTCCCTCTTTCGCCCTCTGTCACCCTCTGTCGCCCTCCGTCGCCCTCCGTCGCCCTCCGTCGCCCTCCGTCACCCTCCTTCGCCCTCTGTCGCCCTCTTTCGCCCTCTGTCGCCCTCTTTCACCCTCTGTCACCCTCTTTCACCCTCTGTCGCCCTCTGTCGCCCTCTGTCGCCCTCTGTCGCCCTCTGTCGCCCTCTGTCGCCCTCTGTCGCCCTCTGTCGCCCTCTGTCGCCCTCTGTCACCCTCTTTCACCCTCTGTCGCCCTCTGTCACCCTCTGTCGCCCGCTGTCGCCCTCTTTCGCCCTCTGTCACCCTCTGTCGCCCTCTGTCGCCCTCTGTCACCCTCTTTCACCCTCTTTTACCCTCTTTCTCCCTCTGTCGCCCTCTCTCACCCTCTGTCACCCTTTGTCGCCCTCTGTCGCCCTCTGTCACCCTCTGTCACCCTTTGTCACCCTCTGTCGCCCTCTGTCGCCCTCTTTCGCCCTCTTTCGCCCTCTTTCGCCCTCTTTCGCCCTCTGTCGCCCTCTGTCGCATTCTGTCACCCTCTGTCGCCCTCTGTCGCCCTCTGTCGCCCACTGTCGCCCTCTGTCACCCTCTTTCGCCCTCTGTCGCCCTCTGTCACCCTCTTTCACCCTCTGTCGCATTCTGTCGCCCTCTGTCGCCCTCTGTCGCCCTCTGTCGCCCTCTTTCGCCCTCTGTCGCCCTCTGTCGCATTCTGTCACCCTCTGTCGCCCTCTGTCGCCCTCTGTCGCCCACTGTCGCCCTCTGTCACCCTCTTTCGCCCTCTGTCGCCCTCTGTCACCCTCTTTCACCCTCTGTCGCATTCTGTCGCCCTCTGTCGCCCTCTGTCGCCCTCTTTCGCCCTCTGTCTCCCTCTTTCACCCTCTGTCGCCCTCTTTCACCCTCTGTCGCCCTCTGTCACCCTCTGTCACCCTCTGTCGCCCTCTGTCGCCCTCTGTCACCCTCTTTCGCCCTCTTTCACCCTCTGTCGCCCTCTTTCACCCTCTGTCACCCTCTGTCGCCCTCTGTTGCCCTCTTTCACCCTCTGTCGCCCTCTGTCGCCCTCTGTCACCCTCTGTCGCCCTCTTTCGCCCTCTGTCGCCCTCTGTCACCCTCTGTCGCCCTCTGTTGCCCTCTTTCACCCTCTGTCGCCCTCTGTCGCCCTCTGTCACCCTCTGTCGCCCTCTTTCGCCCTCTTTCGCCCTTTGTCGCCCTCTGTCACCCTCTTTCACCCTCTGTCGCCCTCTGTCGCCCTCTGTCACCCTCTGTCGCCCTCTTTCGCCCTCTGTCGCCCTCTGTCACCCTCTGTCGCCCTCTGTCGCCCTCTGTCGCCCTCTTTCGCCCTCTTTCGCCCTCTGTCGCCCTCTGTCACCCTCTTTCACCCTCTGTCGCCCTCTGTCGCCCTCTGTCACCCTCTGTCGCCCTCTGTCGCCCTCTGTTGCCCTCTTTCGCCCTCTTTCACCCTCTGTCGCCCTCTTTCACCCTCTTTCACCCTCTGTCACCCTCTGTCGCCCTCTGTCGCCCTCTTTCACCCTCTTTCACCCTCTGTCGCCCTCTGTCGCCCTCTGTCGCCCTCTGTCGCCCTCTGTCGCCCTCTGTCGCCCTCTGTCACCCTCTGTCGCCCTCTGTCGCCCTCTGTCACCCTCTTTCACCCTCTTTTACCCTCTTTCTCCCTCTGTCGCCCTCTCTCACCCTCTGTCACCCTTTGTCGCCCTCTGTCGCCCTCTGTCACCCTCTGTCACCCTTTGTCACCCTCTGTCGCCCTCTGTCGCCCTCTTTCGCCCTCTTTCGCCCTCTTTCGCCCTCTTTCGCCCTCTGTCGCCCTCTGTCGCATTCTGTCACCCTCTGTCGCCCTCTGTCGCCCTCTGTCGCCCACTGTCGCCCTCTGTCACCCTCTTTCGCCCTCTGTCGCCCTCTGTCACCCTCTTTCACCCTCTGTCGCATTCTGTCGCCCTCTGTCGCCCTCTGTCGCCCTCTGTCGCCCTCTTTCGCCCTCTGTCGCCCTCTGTCGCATTCTGTCACCCTCTGTCGCCCTCTGTCGCCCTCTGTCGCCCACTGTCGCCCTCTGTCACCCTCTTTCGCCCTCTGTCGCCCTCTGTCACCCTCTTTCACCCTCTGTCGCATTCTGTCGCCCTCTGTCGCCCTCTGTCGCCCTCTTTCGCCCTCTGTCTCCCTCTTTCACCCTCTGTCGCCCTCTTTCACCCTCTGTCGCCCTCTGTCACCCTCTGTCACCCTCTGTCGCCCTCTGTCGCCCTCTGTCACCCTCTTTCGCCCTCTTTCACCCTCTGTCGCCCTCTTTCACCCTCTGTCACCCTCTGTCGCCCTCTGTTGCCCTCTTTCACCCTCTGTCGCCCTCTGTCGCCCTCTGTCACCCTCTGTCGCCCTCTTTCGCCCTCTGTCGCCCTCTGTCACCCTCTGTCGCCCTCTGTCGCCCTCTTTCACCCTCTGTCGCCCTCTGTCGCCCTCTGTCACCCTCTGTCGCCCTCTTTCGCCCTCTTTCGCCCTTTGTCGCCCTCTGTCACCCTCTTTCACCCTCTGTCGCCCTCTGTCGCCCTCTGTCACCCTCTGTCGCCCTCTTTCGCCCTCTGTCGCCCTCTGTCACCCTCTGTCGCCCTCTGTCGCCCTCTGTCGCCCTCTTTCGCCCTCTTTCGCCCTCTGTCGCCCTCTGTCACCCTCTTTCACCCTCTGTCGCCCTCTGTCGCCCTCTGTCACCCTCTGTCGCCCTCTGTCGCCCTCTGTTGCCCTCTTTCGCCCTCTTTCACCCTCTGTCGCCCTCTTTCACCCTCTGTCACCCTCTGTCGCCCTCTGTCGCCCTCTTTCGCCCTCTTTCACCCTCTGTCGCCCTCTTTCACCCTCTGTCGCCCTCTGTCGCCCTCTGTCGCCCTCTGTCGCCCTCTGTCGCATTCTGTCGCATTCTGTCGCCCTCTGTCGCCCTCTGTCGCCCTCTGTCGCCCTCTGTCGCCCTCTGTCACCCTCTGTCGCCCTCTGTCACCCTCTTTTGCCCTCTTTTGCCCTCTTTCGCCCTCTTTCGCCCTCTCTCGCCCTCTGTCGCCCTCTGTCGCCCTCTGTCGCCCTCTGTCACCCTCTGTCGCCCTCTTTCGCCCTCTGTCGCCCTCTTTCACCCTCTTTCACCCTCTGTCGCCCTCTGTCGCCCTCTGTCGCCCTCTTTCACCCTCTGTCACCCTCTTTCACACCTCTTTCACCCTCTGTTGCCCTCTGTCGCCCTCTGTCGCCCTCTGAGATGCCAAGAGAGAATATCAAACCAAGTTAGAGTCACAGACAGACTCTCGGCGGTTGTGGCAAGGACTAAACAACATAATGGGCTACAAAGCGAAGCCGAACAGTATCTCTGGCAGCAGCGCACCCCTCCCATGATGAGCTCAATGCGTTCGACCAACAATCCGCTGGCGAGTGCCCCAGCAGCCCATAACTCACTCATACCCACCATCACAGCTTCCGAAGTCAGATTGGCCTTCCTGAAAGTGAACCCTCGGAAGGCGACGGGCCCGGACTGGATCCCTGGCCGTGCACTCAGAGCCTGCGCGGACCAGCTGGCAGAGGTATTCACGGACATCTTTAACCTGTCCCTACTCCACTCCGAGGTCCCCACCTGCTTCAAGAAGACCACCATCATACTGGTACCAAAGAAGAACCAGGCAACATGCCTCAATGACTACCGACCAGTGGCCCTGACTTCAGTCGTAACAAAGTGCTTCGAGAGGTTGATCATGAAGCGCATCACCTCCATACTCCCAGAACGCCTTGATCCACTGCAATTCGCATACCGCTGCAACCGGTCCACATCAGACCTACACTCCTACACTCCCTGGCCCTACACTCATCCCTAGAGCATCTCGAAAACAAGGACTCCTACATTAGACTCCTATTTATTGACTACAGCTCCGCCTTCAACACCATAATCCCAGCCAAGCTCATATCAAAGCTCCAAAACCTAGGACTTGGCTCCCCACTCTGCAACTGGATCCTCGACTTTCTGACCCACAGACCACAATCAGTAAGAATGAACAACAACACCTCCTCCACAATAGTCCTCAACACCGGGGCCCCACAAGGCTGCGTACTTAGCCCCCTACTCTACTCCCTGTACACACACGACTGCGTGGCAAAACTTGGTTCCAACTCCATCTGTAAGTTTGCTGATGATACGAACATAGTGGGCTGGATCTCGAATATCGACGAGTCCGAATACAGGCGGGAGATAGAGAACCTAGTGGAGTGGGGTACCAATTACCGCCCTATCGGCCTACTCTCCATCATCAGCCAGTGATGAAAGGGTCCCCCGCCTATGCTATCGAACGGCACTTCCTCAGCAATAACCTGCTCACGCCCAGGGTTATTCAGCCTTGGTCCAAACATGGACAACAGAGCTGGACTCCAGAGGTGAGGCGAGAGTGACCGCCCTGGACATCGAGGGGGTGTTAGACCGAGTGTGGCATCACGGAGCCCGAGCTAAACTGGAGTCAATGGGAATCAGGGGGAAAACTCTCCGCTGGTTGGAGTCACTCCCGGCACAGAGGAAGATGCTTGTGGTGGTTGGAAGTCAATCATCTCAGCTCCAGGACATCACTGCAGGAGTTCCTCAGGGGAGGGTCCTCGGCCCAACCACCTTCAGCTGCTTCATCAATGACCTCCTTCCATCAGAAGGTCAGAAGTGGGGATGTTCGCGGATGACAGAACAATGTTCAGCACCATTCGCGACTCCTCAGATACTGAATCAGTCCCTGTCCAACTGCAGCGAGCCCTGGACGATATCCAGGCTTGGAGCTGACAAGTGGTTATGGGCGGGCACGTGGCTAGCACTGTCGCTTGACAGCCCCAGGGTCCCAGGTTCGATTCCCCGCTGGGTCACTGTCTGTGCGGAGTCTGCCCATCCTCCCCGTGTCTGCGTGGGTTTCCTCCGGGTGCTCCGGTTTCCTCCCACAGTCCAAAGACGTGCAGGGTAGGTGGATTGGCCGTGATAAATTGCTCTTAGTGTCCAAAAAAAAAAAGGGTAGGTAGGGTTACCGGGATTGGGTGGAGGTGTTGACCTTGGGTAGGGTGCTCTTTCCAAGAGCCGGTGCAGACTCGATGGGCCGAACGGCCTCCTTCTGCACTGGAAATTCTATGATTCTATGATAATATGAAGCTACATTCGCGCCACACAAGATCCAGGAAATGACCATCTCCGACAAGAGAGGGTCTCAGCGTCACCAACCAAACCAGTGCAGTCTCGTTTTCTTCACCAGAACTTCCACCCGGGAAAAACGCCAGAAAAACCACCTTGAGTGGATTGGATTTTGTTTATTGTCACGTGTACCGAGGGACAGTGAAAAGTATTTTTCTGCGAGCAGCTCAACAGATCATTAAGTCCATGAGAAGAAAAGGGAAGAAAAGAAAATACATAATAGGGCAACACAAGGTACACAATGTAACTACATAACACTGGCATCGGATGAAGCATACAGGGTGTAGTGTTAATGAGGTCAGTCCATAAGAGGCTCGTTTAGGAGTCTGGTGACAGCGGGGAAGAAGCTGTTTTTGAGTCTGTTTGTGCGTGTTCTCAGACTTCTGTATCTCCTGCCCGATGGAAGAAGTTGGAAGAGTGAGTAAGCCGGGTGGGAGGGGTCTTTGATTATACTGCCCGCTTTCCCCAGGCAGCGGGAGGTGTAGATGGAGTCACTGGATGGGAGGCGGGTTCGTGCGATGGACTGGGCGGTGTTCACGACTCTCTGAAGTTTCTTGCGGTCCTGGGCCGAGCAGTTGCCATACCAGGCTGTGATGCAGCCCGATAGGATGCTTTCTGTGGGGCATCTTGATGTGTGAAGTAAGTTAATGTTGATTGCAACTGGATGCAGTGAAACTAGAAACAGGCTTCTGACACAGGAGATGGTCCAAATTAGGGTTAGGGTTAGGGTTAGGGTTAGGGTTAGGGTTAGGGTTAGGGTCCAACACTGTTTTATTGAACCTGCTGATTGCTGTACATAGTCTGCTGTGAGCTGACACTCTATTAATCTAACTGATAACCTCCCACTGGCCTGACCAGACTAACCCTCTACCTCATGGTGATAGTGCTCACTGGCTTGTGCACTCTGACTATCTCAGTAGCTGTGTCCTGTAGAGAGAGCGAGAGTCTTAATGCCCTGTGTGCTTTATCGTGGTGGTGTCCTGTCTGGTGATTGGTTGTGATGTGTCGTGTGTGTTCATTGGTTATCCTGTGTGTCAATCACTGAATCTCATTGTATACGAGTGGATAGTATGACACATCTGTAAAAGTTGGTAAGGGTCAATGTGGACATGCCGAATTTCCTTAGTTTCCTGAGGAAGGATAGGCGCTGCTGTGCTTTCTTGGTGGTAGTGTCGACGTGGGTGAACCAGGACAGATTTTTGGAGATGTGCACCCCCGGGAATTTGAAGCTGCTAACCATCTCCACCTCGGCCCCGTCGATGCTGACAGGGGTGTGTACAGTACTTTGCTTCCTGAAGTCAATGACCAGCTCTTTAGTTTTATAATAATAATATTGCAATAATAATCTTTATTGTCACAAGTAGGCTTACATTAACACGGCAATGAAGTTACTGTGAAAAGCCCCTAGTTGCCTCATTCTGGCGCCTGTTCGGGTTCACAGAGGGAGAATTCAGAATGCCCAAATTACCTAACAGCACATCTTTCAGGACTTGTGGGAGGAAACCGGAGCACCCGGAGGAAACCCACGCAGGCACGGGGAGGGGGGGAGAACGTGCAGACTCCACACAGACAGTGACCCGAGCCGGGAATCGAACCCAGGACCCTGGAACTGTGAAGCAACCACTAAATCTGTGTTTAGATTTTTAAATGGTCTGATTTTTGACCATTTCTCTGTCAATTTAGGGTCACGCAAAGTGACATACTTTGTGATCGAGACCGGACTCAGATTGTTGATTCTGAGTCGATTTCGGCATGAGAACAGCTGGTGAGTCAGTTTCAGCGGGAGCAGTGCAGACGTGGCTGCTGGGAGGTAAGTCTGTCCTTTAAAAGCACTTGTCTTTGCAGGGGCAGGCCAGTCGATTTCAGCGGGAGAACAGCTGGTGAGTCAGTTTCAGCGGGAGCAGTGCGGAAGGAGGTTGCTGGGAGGTAAGTCAACCTTTAAAAGCACTTGTCTTTGCAGGGGCAGGCCAGTCGATTTCGGCGGGAGTGGAGCTGGCTTAAATTAAAACCAAAATATATTGTCTGTTCAGCAGAAGAATAGATTACAAAGGAAATCATGTATTTAAAAATAAGTCGATAGAATTAAATAGGCAACATAGTTGCATTGACATTATCACGTCCTTTAACCTAATAATAAAACCCATTGGTCTGTGGTAAGTACCATATTTTATTATATTATTATTATTTTTTATAAAAATTTAATTTTATTAAAAGCCAGATCTTGGTAGAAAGTTAGGGGAATGGCAGGGAAGGGAGTGCAATGTTCCTCCTGCAGGATGTTTGAGGTGAGGGATGCAGTTAGTGTCCCTGCTGATTTTACCTGCAGGAAGTGCTGCCATCTCCAGCTCCTCCAAGACCGAGTTAGGGAACTGGAGCTGGAGTTGGAAGAACTTTGGATCATACGGGAGGCAGAAGGGGTCATAGATAGCAGCTTCAGGGAATTAGTTACACCAAAGATTGGAGATAGGTGGGTAACTGTAAGAGGGACTGGGAAAAAGCAGTCAGTGCAGGGATCCCCTGTGGTCGTTCCCCTGAGAAACAAGTATACCGCTTTGGATACTTGTGGGGGGGGGGGACTTACCAGGGGTAAGCCATGGGGTACGGGCCTCTGGCACGGAGTCTGTCCCTGTTGCTCAGAAGGGAAGGGGGGAGAGGAGCAGAGCATTAGTAATTGGGGACTCTATAGTCAGGGGCACAGATAGGAGATTTTGTGGGAGCGTGAGAGACTCACGTTTGGTATGTTGCCTCCCAGGTGCAAGGGTACGTGATGTCTCGGATCGTGTTTTCCGGGTCCTTAGGGGGGAGGGGGAGCAGCCCCAAGTCGTGGTCCACATTGGCACTAACGACATAGGTAGGAAAGGGGACAAGGATGTCAGGCAGGCTTTCAGGGAGCTAGGATGGAAGCTCAGAACTAGAACAAACAGAGTTGTTATCTCTGGGTTGTTGCCCGTGCCACGTGATAGTGAGATGAGGAATAGGGAGAGAGAGCATTTAAACACGTGGCTACAGGGATGGTGCAGGCGGGAGGGATTCAGATTTTTGGATAACTGGGGCTCTTTCTGGGGCAGGTGGGACCTCTACAGACAGGATGGTCTACATCTGAACCTGAGGGGCACAAATATCCTGGGGGGGAGATTTGTTAGTGCTCTTTGGGGGGGTTTAAACTAATGCAGCAGGGGCATGGGAACCTGGATTGTAGTTTTAGGGTAAGGGAGAATGAGAGTATAGAGGTCAGGAGCACAGATTTGACGTCGCAGGAGGGGGCCAGTGTTCAGGTAGGTGGTTTGAAGTGTGTCTACTTCAATGCCAGGAGTATACGAAACAAGGTAGGGGAACTGGCAGCATGGGTTGGTACCTGGGACTTCGATGTTGTGGCCATTTCGGAGACATGGATAGAGCAGGGACAGGAATGGATGTTGCAGGTTCCAGGGTTTAGGTGTTTTAGTAAGCTCAGAGAAGGAGGCAAAAGAGGGGGAGGTGTGGCGCTGCTAGTCAAGAGCAGTATTACGGTGGCGGAGAGGATGCTAGATGGGGACTCTTCTTCCGAGGTAGTATGGGCTGAAGTTAGCAACAGGAAAGGGGAGGTCACCCTGTTGGGAGTTTTTTATAGGCCTCCTAATAGTTCTAGTGATGTAGAGGAAAGGATGGCGAAGATGATTCTGGATATGAGCGAAAATAACAGGGTAGTTATTATGGGAGACTTTAACTTTCCAAATATTGACTGGAAAAGATATAGTTCGAGTACAATAGATGGGTCATTTTTTGTACAGTGTGTGCAGGAGGGTTTCCTGAAACAATATGTTGACAGGCCAACAAGAGGCGAGGCCACGTTGGATTTGGTTTTGGGTAATGAACCAGGCCAGGTGTTGGATTTGGAGGTAGGAGAGCACTTTGGGGACAGTGACCACAATTCGGTGACGTTTACGTTAATGATGGAAAGGGATAAGTATACACCGCAGGGCAAGAGTTATAGCTGGGGGAAGGGCAATCATGATGCCATTAGACGTGACTTGGGGGGATAAGGTGGAGAAGTAGGCTGCAAGTGTTGGGCACACTGGATAAGTGGGGCTTGTTCAAGGATCAGCTACTGCGTGTTCTTGATAAGTATGTACCGGTCAGACAGGGAGGAAGGCGTCGAGCGAGGGAACCGTGGTTTACCAAGGAAGTGGAATCTCTTGTTAAGAGGAAGAAGGAGGCCTATGTGAAGATGAAGTGTGAAGTTACGGTTGGGGCGATGGATAGTTACAAGGTAGCGAGGAAGGATCTAAAGAGAGAGCTAAGACGAGCAAGGAGGGGACATGAGAAGTATTTGGCAGGAAGGATCAAGGAAAACCCAAAAGCTTTCTATAGGTATGTCAGGAATAAGCGAATGACTAGGGAAAGAGTAGGACCAGTCAAGGACAGGGATGGGAAATTGTGCGTGGAGTCTGAAGAGATAGGCGAGATACTAAATGAATATTTTTCGTCAGTATTCACTCAGGAAAAAGATAATGTTGTGGAGGAGAATGCTGAGCCCCAGGCTAATAGAATAGATGGCATTGAGGTACGTAGGGAAGAGGCGTTGGCAATTCTGGACAGGCTGAAAATAGATAAGTCCCCGGGACCTGATGGGATTTATCCTAGGATTCTCTGGGAGGCCAGGGAAGAGATTGCTGGACCTTTGGCTTTGATTTTTATGTCATCATTGGCTACAGGAATAGTGCCAGAGGACAGCAAATGTGGTCCCTTTGTTCAAAAAGGGGAGCAGAGACAACCCCGGCAACTATAGACCGGTGAGCCTCACGTCTGTAGTGGGTAAAGTCTTGGAGGGGATTATAAGAGACAAGATTTATAATCATCTAGATAGGAATGATATGATCAGGGATAGTCAGCATGGCTTTGTGAAGGGTAGGTCATGCCTCACAAACCTTATTGAGTTCTTTGAGAAGGTGACTGAACAGGTAGACGAGGGTAGAGCAGTTGATGTGGTGTATATGGATTTCAGCAAAGCATTTGATAAGGTTCCCCACGGTAGGCTATTGCAAAAAATACGGAGGCTGGGGATTGAGGGTGATTTAGAGATGTGGATCAGAAATTGGCTAGCTGAAAGAAGACAGAGGGTGGTGGTTGATGGGAAATGTTCAGAATGGAGTACAGTCACAAGTGGAGTACCACAAGGATCTGTTCTGGGGCTGTTGCTGTTTGTCATTTTTATCAATGACCTAGAGGAAGGCGCAGAAGGGTGGGTGAGTAAATTTGCAGACGATACTAAAGTCGGTGGTGTTGTCGATAGTGTGGAAGGATGTAGCAGGTTACAGAGGGATATAGATAAGCTGCAGAGCTGGGCTGAGAGGTGGCAAATGGAGTTTAATGTAGAGAAGTGTGAGGTGATTCACTTTGGAAGGAATAACAGGAATGCGGAATATTTGGCTAATGGTAAAGTTCTTGAAAGTGTGGATGAGCAGAGGGATCTAGGTGTCCATGTACATAGATCCCTGAAAGTTGCCACCCAGGTTGATAGGGTTGTGAAGAAGGCCTATGGAGTGTTGGCCTTTATTGGTAGAGGGATTGAGTTCCGGAGTCGGGAGGTCATGTTGCAGCTGTACAGAACTCTGGTACGGCCGCATTTGGAGTATTGCGTACAGTTCTGGTCACCGCATTAGAGGAAGGACGTGGAGGCTTTGGAGCGGGTGCAGAGGAGATTTACCAGGATGTTGCCTGGTATGGAGGGAAAATCTTATGAGGAAAGGCTGATGGACTTGAGGTTGTTTTCGTTGGAGAGAAGAAGGTTAAGAGGAGACTTAATAGAGGCATACAAAATGATCAGGGGGTTGGATAGGGTGGACAGTGAGAGCCTTCTCCCGCGGATGGAAATGGCTGGCACGAGGGGACATAACTTTAAACTGAGGGGTAATAGATATAGGACAGAGGTTAGAGGTAGGTTCTTTACGCAAAGAGCAGTGAGGCCGTGGAATGCCCTACCTGCTACAGTAGTGAACTCGCCAACATTGAGGGCATTTAAAAGTTTATTGGATAAACATATGGATGATAATGGCATAGTGTAGGTTAGATGGCTTTTGTTTCGGTGCAACATCGTGGGCCG
Source organism: Scyliorhinus torazame (assembly GCF_047496885.1). Taxonomy (NCBI): domain Eukaryota; kingdom Metazoa; phylum Chordata; class Chondrichthyes; order Carcharhiniformes; family Scyliorhinidae; genus Scyliorhinus; species Scyliorhinus torazame. The sequence continues at coordinate 253,136 of NW_027307871.1, read as the reverse complement.
AAGGGCCTGTCCTGCGCTGTATTGTTCGATGTTCTATGTTCTATGTTTATGTTGTTTAAACTTGTGGCTAATGGCACTGTTTCTAATTTCTACAATGAAGTCCTGTTCAACACTAGGTGTACAGGTCCACAGGACACTGAAAGGGGCTACACAGGTGGAGAAGGTAGTCAAGAAGGCATACGGCATGCGTGCCTTCATTGGCCGGGGCATTGAGTATAAGAATTGGCGAGTCATGTTGCAGCTGTATCGAACCTTAGTTAGGCCACACTTGGAGTATAGTGTTCAATTCTGGTCGCCACACTACCAGAAGGATGTGGAAGCTTTAGAGAGGGTGCAGAAGAGATTTACCAGGATGTTGCCTGGTATGGAGGGCATGAGTGATGAGGAGCGGTTGAATAAACTCGGTTTGTTCTCACTGGAACGACAGAGGATGAGGGGCGACCTGATAGAGGTCTACAAGATTATGAGGGGCGTAGACAGAGTGGATAGTCAGAGGTTTTTCCCCAGGGTAGAGGGGTCAATTACTAGGGGGCATAGGTTTAAGGTGCGAGGGGCAAGGTTTAGAGTAGATGTACGAGGCAAGTTTTTTTACACAGAGGGTAGTGGGTGCCTGGAACTCGCTGCCAGAGGAGGTGGTGGAAGCAGGGACGATAGTGACATTTAAGGGGCATCTTGACAAATACATGAGTAGGATGGGAATAGAGGAATACGGACCCAGGAAGTGTAGAAGATTGTAGTTTAGTCGGGCAGCATGGTCAGCACAAGCTTGGAGGGCCGAAGGGCCTGTTCCTGTGCTGTACTTTTCTTTGTTCTTTGTTCTTTGTTAAAGTAGCACAGCGCCTGTTGATCAACATCTGGTTTTCTGGAATCTGTTCCCTGATTTCTACGTTGCAAGGCAACTGTGGTTGAAGATAACTGATTAGCAGTTGGATGCCAACTTCATGTACTTCACGTTGTCTTGTAGAACGGGACAGGGGAAGCCATTTGCATTTGGAGATTGGGTTGCAGGCTTCCCTATAAACCCGGAAGTCTCACAGACACGAGCGAGTTTCTTTGGCTAGTAGATTGGAAGATTTGCCTAGCTAGGAGCAAGGTGAGTAATCGTACAGTATTATGGACGAGGCGTTTTCAGAACCCCAAAATGTATCATGGAGTTCAACCAACCTCTCCCTTTAATGTATTTGTTGCTTTTCCTCGCACATGGCTAGGTGTGGGATTACAATTATGGACACGTGGGGTTTTAAACACAAAACACTGTTTATTCCATGAACTCAACTTAATATCTTAAATAAACATTGGATCTCTTAACACCCCTTACTTCAGAGATAACTCAGAAAATATTACCACAGTAAACAATTCCTCAAAATGTTCCTTCAAACCTTTAAACAGAATCACATTAGGCTTTACTATAATGAGTTTAAATCACCCACATGATCCAGAGAGTCTTTCATGGCAGAGATCCAGCTCACTGCAACACACAGACACACACAAGCTCTTTTCAAACTGCAAAACTAAACTGCAAAATGGCTGACCTGACCTCAGCTCCACCCACTCTCTGACATCACTGTTTTCCTAAAGGTATATTGCTTAAACATCCATCTCTTAAAGGTACTCTCACATGGCAAAGGTGTAGAGAAAATATCAACTTAATGCGAGGTAGGTCCATTCAAAAGTCTGATGGCAGTAGGGAAGAAACTGTTCTTGAGTCGGTTGGTACGTGACCTCAAACTTTGGTATCTTTCCTGATGGAAGAAGGTGGAAGAGAGAATACCCAGGGTGCGTGGGGACCATAATTATGTTGGCTGCCTTTCCGAGGCAGCGGGAATTATAGACAGAGTCGATGGATGGGAGTTTTAAAAGTTTGCTGAATGGGAGAAGTAGTTATTTGCAAATGTGCAGCAGTGTTTTCTGTAATAGGTGTAACGGAGTGCGTCACCCATTATTCGGGTTAGGTTTACCTGGAGACAGAGAGAAAAAAGAGCTCATCTTTCGACACAATCGGGGTCACAAACACCCACCCAATACCCCAGCGTTGTCACTCACTGTCGGGGATGGAAATGCACAGACCCATCATCACAAAATGGACCACAAGAACTGCAACCAATTCCACTCTCCTGCAAATTGGTCTGGAGATATCCTGAGATAACATCTACCCGTAAATATTCTTCCACAAATAAACAATTTTGTTTCTCCACAGTAACTTGCATTGAGCTTCCATCTAACCATTACAGATAGTAAATCGCCCAGTGAGTAAAATCCTGAACCAATGTCACTAAATATAAATTCACTCGTGGGAATTGGAGACCAGAATTGAGTCTGACACAAACAAAGCTGCACACAGGGACAGCTGCACTGTTGTGGGTCACTACTGAGGGAGTGCCGCACTGCCAGAGGGTCAGTACTGAGGGAGTGCCGCACTGTCAGAGGGTCAGTACTGAGGGAGTGCCGCACTGTCAGAGGGTCAGTACTGAGGGAGTGCCGCACTGGGGTTAGAGATACAGAGTAAAGCTCCCTCTACACTGTCCCCATCAAACACTCCCAAGGCAGGTACAGCACGGGGTTAGAGACAGAGTAAAGCTCCCTCTACACTGTCCCCATTAAACACTCCCAGGACAGGTACAGCACAGGGTTAGATACAGAGTAAAGCTCCCTCTACAGTGTCCCCATCAAACACTCCCAGGACAGGTACAGCACGGGGTTAGATACAGAGTAAAGCTCCCTCTACACTGTCCCCATCAAACACTCCCAGGACAGGTACAGCACGGGGTTAGATACAGAGTAAAGCTCCCTCTACACTGTCCCCATCAAACACTCCCAGGACAGGTACAGCACGGGGTTAGATACAGAGTAAAGCTCCCTCTACACTGTCCCCATCAAACACTCCCAGGACAGGTACAGCACGGGGTTAGATACAGAGTAAAGCTCCCTCTACACTGTCCCCATCAAACACTCCCAGGACAGGTACAGCATGGGGTTAGATACAGAGTAAAGCTCCCTCTACACTGTCCACATCAAACACTCCCAGGACAGGTACAGCACGGGGTTAGATACAGAGTAAAGCTCCCTCTACACTGTCCCCATCAAACACTCCCAGGACAGGTACAGCACAGGGTTAGAGACAGAGTAAAGCTCCCTCTACACCGTCCCCATCAAACACTCCCAGGACAGGTACAGCACGGGGTTAGATACAGAGTAAAGCTCCCTCTACACTGTCCACATCAAACACTCCCAGGACAGGTACAGCACGGGGTTAGATACAGAGTAAAGCTCCCTCTACACTGTCCACATCAAACACTCCCAGGACAGGTACAGCACGGGGTTAGATACAGAGTAAAGCTCCCTCTACACCGTCCCCATCAAACACTCCCAGGACAGGTACAGCACAGGGTTAGATACAGAGTGTGGTGGTATGTATTAGGGGTAATACGGTACACCAGGAATGCCGAGGAGCTATTGGAGGACAGATGCTGGATCCCGATTGGATCCTCCGCCTACTGGGCTCCACCCAGATAGGCGGGGTATAAGAACCTGGGTTTACTCCCCGCAGCTGCATTCTGTGACTGAGCTGCTGGGGAACGAGTCTGAACAAGTCTGCTCAATAAAGCCTCGATTGAAGTTCTTTACGTCTCGACTCGTGTGTGATCGATGGTGCTACAGATATACTGGTGTATATTATGACAAGAACCTTGTCCGGAAATCCCAAAGGCTTCCTCGGGAAGTAAAGTCACCCCATCCCTCACAAAATCCCAAAACCGCAGGTACCTAAAACCCCCTGGACAACACAAACCATGCCTCCAACTTTTATATAATAATCTTGATTAGCGTCACAAGTCGGTTTACATTAACAGTGCAATGACGTTACTGTAAAAATGCCCCTAGTCGCCACATTCCGGCGCCTGTTCGGGTACACGGAGGGAGAATTCAGAATGTCCCATTCACCCTAACAGCACGTCTTGCGGGACTTGTGGGAGGAAACCGGAGCACCCGGAGGAAACCCACGCAGACACGGGGGGGGGGGGGAACGTGCAGACTCCGCACAGACAGTGACCCAAGCCGGGAATCGAACCCGGGACCCTGCAGCTGAGAAGCCACAGTGCTAACCACTGTGCTCCGGGGCACCCAGTTGCCACCCCCCCCTGATTAGTAGAGGTGACAACGCGAAGCTGAGCTTCCTGAGAAACTTGATCACCTTCCTGTTGCAAATGCTGAACTTTATGTTGAATTATGCATTGAGTTGGTATTAAATAATGGACCGCCTGTTCATTCAATTCTCTATTGCTCTTCAGCCTTCTTGAGAATGAGCTTATTACTCAGGGACCCTGTCTACCGACAGAAGCAGATGTGATTTGATAGTGAATAGTGACGAATTGCATTGATCAGTCTGTGCACGGGAGCCGGTGGCAAAACCTCAGCATTTTAAAATGCTCTCTGGAGCGACAGAGGTGAGGGAACAATTAGAAATTTCAGCACAAAGTCATTTCGGCAACATCGACTTCCACGGGCAACTGAAGAACAAGAGGCCGATTCATCCCTCGAGCCTGTTACACAGGAACAGGAGGAGGCCCATTCAGCCCCTCGAGCTTGTTACACAGGAACAGGAGGGGGCCCATTCAGCCCCTCGAGCTTGTTACACAGGAACAGAAGGAGGCCCATTCAGCCCCTCAAGCTTGTTACACAGGAACAGGAGGAGGCCCATTCAGCCCCCTCGAGCCTGTTACACAGGAACAGGAGGAGGCCCATTCAGCCCCCTCGAGCCTGTTACACAGGAACAGGAGGAGGCCCATTCAGCCCCTCGAGCCTGTTACACAGGAACAGGCAGAGGCCCATTCAGCCCCTCGAGCCTGTTACACAGGAACAGGAGGAGGCCCATTCAGCCCCTCGAGCTTGTTACACAGGAACAGAAGGAGGCCCATTCAGCCCCTCAAGCTTGTTACACAGGAACAGGAGGAGGCCCATTCAGCCCCTCGAGCTTGTTACACAGGAACAGAAGGAGGCCCATTCAGCCCCTCAAGCTTGTTACACAGGAACAGGAGGAGGCCCATTCAGCCCCCTCCTCGAGCCTGTTACACAGGAACAGGAGGAGGCCCATTCAGCCCCCTCGAGCCTGTTACACAGGAACAGGAGGAGGCCCATTCAGCCCCTCGAGCCTGTTACACAGGAACAGGCAGAGGCCCATTCAGCCCCTCGAGCCTGTTACACAGGAACAGGAGGAGGCCCATTCAGCCCCCTCGAGCCTGCTACACAGGAACAGGAGGAGGCCCATTCAGCCCCTCGAGCTTGTTACACAGGAACAGGAGGAGGCCCATTCAGCCCCCTCGAGCTTGTTACACAGGAACAGGAGGAGGCCCATTCAGCCCCTCGAGCTTGTTACACAGGAACAGGAGGAGGCCCATTCAGCCCCCTCGAGCCTGTTACACAGGAACAGGAGGAGGCCCATTCAGACCCTCCTCGAGCCTGTTATACAGGAACAGGAGGAGGCCCATTCAGCCACCTCGAGCATGTTACACAGGAACAGGCAGAGGCTCATTCAGCCCCTCGAGCCTGTTACACAGTAACAGGAGGAGGCCCATTCAGACCCTCCTCGAGCCTGTTACACAGGAACAGGGGGAGGTCCATTCAGCCCCCAACTCGAGCCTGTTACACAGGAACAGGAGGTGGCACATTCAGCCCCCTCCTCGAGCCTGTTACACAGGAACAGGGGGAGGCCCATTCAGCCCCCTCCACGAGCCTGTTACACAGGAACAGGAGGAGGAGCATTCAGTCCCCACGAGCCTGTTACACTCGAACAGGAAGAGGCCTATTCAGCCCTCGTGCCTGTTACACAAGAGCAGGTGAAGGCCCATTCAGCCCCTCGTGTCTGGTACACTCGAACAGGACGAGGCCCAATAAGCCCTTCGAGCCTGTTATACTGGAACAGGAGGAGGCCCATTCAGCCCATCGAGCCTGTTACACAGGAACAGGAGGAGGCCCATTCAGCCCATCGAGCCTGTTACACAGGAACAAGAGGAGGCCCATTCATCCCCCTCCTCGAGCCTGTTACACAGGAACAGGAGGAGGCCCATTCAGCCCCTCCTCGAGGCTGTTACACAGGAACAAGAGGTGGCCCATTCAGCCCCTCGAGCCTGTACACAGGAACAGGAGGAGGCCCATTCAGCCCATCGAGCCTGTTACACAGGAACAAGAGGAGGCCCATTCATCCCCCTCCTCGAGCCTGTTACACAGGAACAGGAGGAGGCCCATTCAGCCCCCTCGAGCCTGTACACAGGAACAGGAGGAGGCCCATTCAGCCCCTCCTCGAGCCTGTTGCACAGAAACAGGAGGACACCCATTCAGCCCCCTCCTCGAGCCTGTTGCACAGGAACAGTAGGAGGCCCATTCACACTCCTCCTCGAGCATGTTACACGGGAACAGGAGGAGGCCAATTCAGCCCCCTCCTCGAGCCAGGAACACAGGAACAGGAGGAGGCCCATTCAACCCCCTCCTCGAGACTGTTAACCAGGAATAGGAGTCCCATTCTGCCCCTCGAGCCTGTTACACAGGAACAGGGGGAGGTCCATTCAGCCCCGCCCTGAGCCTTTTATACAGGAACAGGGGGAGGTCCATTCAGCCCCCTCCTCGAGCCAGTTACACAGGAACATGAGGAGGCCCATTCAGCCCCTCGAGCCTGTTACACAGGAACAGGAGGTGACCCATTCAGTCCCTCGAGCCAGTTACACAGGAACAGGAGGAGGCCCAGTCAGCCCCCTCCTCGAGCCTGTTACACAGGAACAGTAGGAGGCCCATTCACACTCCTCCTCGAGCATGTTACACGGGAACAGGACGCCAATTCAGCCCCCTCCTCGAGCCAGGAACACAGGAACAGGAGGAGGCCCATTCAGCCCCCAACTCGAGCCTATTACACAGGAACAGGAGGAGGCCCATTCAGCCCCCTCCTCGAGCCTGTTACACAGGAACAGGAGGCTCCCCATTCAGCCCCCTCCTCGAGCCTGTTACACAGGAACAGGGGGAGGCCCATTCAGCCTCTCGAGCATGTTACACGGGAACAGGAGGCCAATTCAGCCCCCTCCTCGAGCCAGGAACACAGGAACAGGAGGAGGCCCATTCAGCCCCCAACTCGAGTTTTTACACAGGAACAGGAGGAGGCCCATTCAGCCCCTCAAGCCGCTTACACAGTAACAGGAGGAGGCCCATTCAAACCCCTCCTCGAGCATGTTACACGGGAACAGGAGGCCAATTCAGCCCCCTCCTCGAGCCTGTTACACAGGAACAGGAGGAGGCCCATTCAACCCCCTCCGCGAGACTGTGAACCAGGAATAGGAGGCCCATTCTGCCCCTCGAGCCTGTTACACAGGAACAGGAGGCTCCCCATTCAGCCCCCTCCACGAGACTGTTACACAGGAACAGGAGGAGGCCCATTCAGCCCCCAACTCGAGCCTATTACACAGGAACAGGAGGAGGCCCATTCAGACCCTCCTTGATCCAGTTACACAGGAACAGGAGGCTCCCCATTCAGCCCCCTCCTCGAGCCTGTTACACAGGAACAGGGGGAGGCCCATTCAGCCCCCTCCACGAGCCTGTTACACAGGAACAGGAAGCCCATTCAGCCTCTCAAGCCTGTTACACAGGAACAGGAGGAGGAGCATTCAGTCCCCACGAGCCTGTTACACTCGAACAGGAAGAGGCCTATTCAGCCCTCGAGCCTGTTCCACGGGAACAGGAGGAGGCCCATTCAGCCCCCTCTTCGAGCCTGTTGCGCAGGAACAGTAGGAGGCCCATTCACACTCCTTCTCAAGCATGTTACACGGGAACAGGAGGCCAATTCAGCCCCCTCCTCGAGCCAGGAACACAGGAACAGGAGGAGGCCCATTCAGCCCCCAACTCGAGCCTATTACACAGGAACAGGAGGAGGCCCATTCAGCCCCCTCCTCGAGCCTTTTACACAGGAACAGGAGGCTCCCCATTCAGCCCCCTCCTCGAGCCTGTTACACAGGAACAGGAGGAGGCCCATTCAGCCCCTCGAGTCTGTTGCACAGGAACAGGAGGAGGAGCATTCAGCCCCCTCCTCGAGCCTGTTACACAGGAACAGGGGGAGGCCCATTCAGCCCCCTCCACGAGCCTGTTACACAGGAAGAGGAGGGGGCCCATTCAGCCCCTCGAACCTGTTACACAGGAACAGGAGGAGGAGCATTCAGTCCCCACGAGCCTGTTACACTCGAACAGGAGGAGGCCCATTCAGCCTCCAAGCCTGTTACACAGGAACAGGAGGTGGCCCATTCAGCCCCCTTCTCGAGCCTGTTACACAGTAACAGGGGAAGGCCCATTCAGCCCCCTCCTCGAGCTTGTTACACAGGAACAGTAGGAGGCCCATTGAGCCCTTCGAGTCTGTTACACAGGAACAGGAAGAGGCCTATTCAGCCCTCGAGCCTGTTCCACGGGAACAGGAGGAGACCCATTCAGCCCCCTCCTTGAGCCTGTTACACAGGAACAGGAAGTGGCCCATTCAGCCCCCTCCTCGTGCCTGTTACACAAGAGCAGGTGAAGGCCCATTCAGCCCCTCGTGTCTGTTACACTCGAACAGGACGAGGCCCAATAAGCCCCTCGAGCCTGTTACACAGTAACGGGATGAGGCCCACTAAATCCCTCGAACCTGTTACACAGGAACAGGAGGCTCCCCATTCAGCCCCCTCCTCGAGCCTGTTACACAGGAACAGGGGGAGGTCCATTCAGCCCCCAACTCGAGCCTGTTACACAGGAACAGGAGGTGGCCCATTCAGCCCCCAACTCGAGCTTGTTACACAGGAACAGGGGGAGGCCCATTCAGCCCCCTCCACGAGCCTGTTACACAGGAACAGGAGGTGGCCCGTTAAGCCTCTCGAGCCTGTTACACAGGAACAGGAGGAGGCCCATTCAGCCCCCAACTCGAGCCTATTACACAGGAACAGTAGGAGGCCCATTCAGACCCTCCTTGAGCCTGTTACACAGGAACAGGGGGAGGCCCATTCAGCCCCCTTCACGAGCCTGTTACACAGGAAGAGGAGGAGGAGCATTCAGTCCCCACGAGCCTGTTACACTCGAACAGGAGTAGGGCCATTCAGCCTCCAAGCCTGTTACACAGGAACAGGAGGTGGCCCATTCAGCCCCCTTCTCGAGCCTGTTACACAGTAACAGGGGGAGGCCCATTCAGCCCCCTCCTCGAGCTTGTTACACAGGAACGGGAGGAGGCCCATTGAGCCCTTCGAGTCTGTCACACAGGAACAGGAAGAGGCCTATTCAGCCCTCGAGCCTGTTCCACGGGAACAGGAGGAGACCCATTCAGCCCCCTCCTCATGCCTGTTACACAAGAGCAGGTGAAGGCCCATTCAGCCCCTCGTGTCTGTTACACTCGAACAGATCGAGGCCCAATAAGCCCCTCGAGCCTGTTATACTGGAACAGGAGGCGGCCCATGGCCCATTCAGCCCCTCGAGCCTCTTACACAGGAACAGGAGGAGGCCCATTGAGCCCTTCGAGTCTGTTACACAGGAACAGGAGGAGGCCCATTCAGCCCCTCCTCGAGCCTGTTGCACAGAAAAAGGAGGAGGCCCATTCAGCCCCCACCTCGACCCTGTTACACAGGAACAGGAGGAGGCCCAGTCAGCCCCCTCCTCGAGCCTGTTGCGCAGGAACAGTAGGAGGCCCGTTCACACTCCTCCTCGAGCATGTTACACGGGAACAGGAGGCCAATTCAGCCCCCTCCTCGAGCCAAGAACACAGGAACAGGAGGAGGCCCATTCAACCCCCTCCTCGAGACTGTTAACCAGGAATAGGAGTCCCATTCTGCCCCTCGAGCCTGTTACACAGTAACGGGATGAGGCCCACTAAATCCCTCGAACCTGTTACACAGGAACAGGAGGCTCCCCATTCAGCCCCCTCCTCGAGCCTGTTGCACAGGAACAGGGGGAGGTCCATTCAGCCCCCAACTCGAGCCTGTTACACAGGAACAGGAGGTGGCACATTCAGCCCCCTACTCGAGCTTGTTACACAGGAACAGGGGGAGGTCCATTCAGCCCCCTCCACGAGCCTGTTACACAGGAACAGGAGGTGGTCCGTTAAGCCTCTCGAGCCTGTTACACAGGAACAGGAGGAGGCCCATTCAGCCCCCTCCTTGAGCCAGTTACACAGGAACAGGAGGCTCCCCATTCAGCCCCCTCCTCGAGCCTGTTACACAGGAACAGGGGGAGGCCCATTCAGCCCCCTCCACGAGCCTGTTACACAGGAAGAGGAGGTGGCCCATTCAGCCTCTCGAGCCTGTTACACAGGAACAGGAGGAGGAGCATTCACTCCCCACGAGCCTGTTACACTCGAACAGGAAGAGGCCTATTCAGCCCTCGTGCCTGTTACACAAGAGCAGGTGAAGGCCCATTCAGCCCCTCGTGTCTGGTACACTCGAACAGGACGAGGCCCAATAAGCTCCTCGAGCCTGTTATACTGGAACAGGAGGAGGCCCATGGCCCATTCAGCCCATCGAGCCTGTTACACAGGAACAAGAGGAGGCCCATTCAGCCCCCTCCTCGAGCCTGTTACACAGGAACCGGATGAGGCCCATTCAGCCCCTCGAACCTGTTACACAGGAACAGGAGGAGGCCCATTCAGCCCCTCCTCGAGCCTGTTACACAGGAACAAGAGGTGGCCCATTCAGCCCCTCGAGCCTGTACACAGGAACAGGAGGAGGCCCATTCAGCCCCCTCCTTGAGCCTGTTACACAGGAACAGGAAGTGGCCCATTCAGCCCCCTCCTCGTGCCTGTTACACAAGAGCAGGTGAAGGCCCATTCAGCCCCTCGTGTCTGTTACACTCGAACAGGACGAGGCCCAATAAGCCCTCGAGCCTGTTACACAGTAACGGGATGATGCCCACTAAATCCCTCGAACCTGTTACACAGGAACAGGAGGCTCCCCATTCAGCCCCCTCCTCGAGCTTGTTACACAGGAACGGGAGGAGGCCCATTGAGCCCTTCGAGTCTGTCACACAGGAACAGGAAGAGGCCTATTCAGCCCTCGAGCCTGTTCCACGGGAACAGGAGGAGACCCATTCAGCCCCCTCCTCGTGCCTGTTACACAAGAGCAGGTGAAGGCCCATTCAGCCCCTCGTGTCTGTTACACTCGAACAGATCGAGGCCCAATAAGCCCCTCGAGCCTGTTATACTGGAACAGGAGGCGGCCCATGGCCCATTCAGCCCCTCGAGCCTGTTACACAGGAACAGGAGGAGGCCCATTGAGCCCTTCGAGTCTGTTACACAGGAACAGGAGGAGGCCCATTCAGCCCCTCCTCGAGCCTGTTGCACAGAAAAAGGAGGAGGCCCATTCAGCCCCCACCTCGACCCTGTTACACAGGAACAGGAGGAGGCCCAGTCAGCCCCCTCCTCGAGCCTGTTACACAGGAACAGTAGGAGGCCCGTTCACACTCCTCCTCGAGCATGTTACACGGGAACAGGAGGCCAATTCAGCCCCCTCCTCGAGCCAAGAACACAGGAACAGGAGGAGGCCCATTCAACCCCCTCCTCGAGACTGTTAACCAGGAATAGGAGTCCCATTCTGCCCCTCGAGCCTGTTACACAGTAACGGGATGAGGCCCACTAAATCCCTCAAACCTGTTACACAGGAACAGGAGGCTCCCCATTCAGCCCCCTCCTCGAGCCTGTTACACAGGAACAGGGGGAGGCCCATTCAGCCCCCAACTCGAGCCTGTTACACAGGAACAGGAGGTGGCACATTCAGCCCCCTACTCGAGCTTGTTACACAGGAACAGGGGGAGGTCCATTCAGCCCCCTCCACGAGCCTGTTACACAGGAACAGGAGGTGGTCCGTTAAGCCTCTCGAGCCTGTTACACAGGAACAGGAGGAGGCCCATTCAGACCCTCCTTGAGCCAGTTACACAGGAACAGGAGGCTCCCCATTCAGCCCCCTCCTCGAGCCTGTTACACAGGAACAGGGGGAGGCCCATTCAGCCCCCTCCACGAGCCTGTTACACAGGAAGAGGAGGAGGAGCATTCACTCCCCACGAGCCTGTTACACTCGAACAGGAAGAGGCCTATTCAGCCCTCGTGCCTGTTACACAATAGAACATAGAACATAGAAAATACAGCACAGAACAGGCCCTTCGGCCCACGATGTTGTGCCGAACCTTTGTCCTAGATTAATCATAGATTATCATTGAATCTACAGTGCAGAAGGAGGCCATTCGGCCCCCTGAGTCTGCACCAGCTCTTGGAAAGAGCACCCTACCCAAACTCAACACCTCCACCCAACACCAAGGGCAATTTGGACATTAAGGGCAATTTATCATTGGCCAATTCACCTAACCCGCACATCTTTGGACTGTGGGAGGAAACCGGAGCACCCGGAGGAAACCCACGCAGACACGGGGAGGACGTGCAGACTCCACACAGACAATGACCCAAGCCGAAATCGAACCTGGGACCATGGATCTGTGAAGCAATTGTGCTATCCACAATGCTACCGTGCTGCCCTTAAGAACAAATAAATCTACACTATATAATTTTCCCGTAATCCATGTACCTATCCAACAGCTTCTTGAAGGTCACTAATGTTTCTGACTCAACTACTTCCACAGGCAGTGCATTCCATGCCCCCACTACTCTCTGGGTAAAGAACCTACCTCTGATATCCCTCCTATATCTTCCACCTTGCACCTTAAATTTATGTCCCCTTGTAATGGTGTGTTGCACCTGGGGAAAAAGTCTCTGACTGTCTACTCTATCTATTCCCCTGATCATCTTATAAACCTCTATCAAGTCGCCCCTCATCCTTCTCCGCTCTAATGAGAAAAGGCCTAGCACCCTCAACCTTTCCTCGTAAGACCTACTCTCCATTCCAGGCAACATCCTGGTAAATCTTCTTTGCACCTTTTCCAGAGCTTCCACATCCTTCCTAAAATGAGGCGACCAGAACTGTACACAGTACTCCAAATGTGGCCTTACCAAAGTTTTGTACAGCTGCATCATCACCTCACGGCTCTTAAATTCAATCCCTCTGTTAATAAACGCGAGCACACCATAGGCCTTCTTCACAGCTCTATCCACTTGAGTGGCAACTTTCAAAGATGTATGAACATAGACCCCAAGGTCTCTCTGCTCCTCCACAATGCCAAGAACTCTACCGTTAACCCTGTATTCCGCATTCATATTTGTCCTTCCAAAATGGACAACCTCACACTTTTCAGGGTTAAACTCCATCTGCCACTTCTCAGCCCAGCTCTGCATCCTATCTATGTCTCTTTGCAGCCGACAACAGCCCTCCTTACTATCCACAACTCCACCAATCTTCGTATCGTCTGCAAATTTACTGACCCACCCTTCAACTCCCTCATCCAAGTCATTAATGAAAATCACAAACAGCAGAGGACCCAGGACTGATCCCTGCGGTACGCCACTGGTAACTGGGATCCAGGCTGAATATTTGCCATCCACCACCACTCTCTGACTTCTATCGGTTAGCCAGTTCGTTATCCAACTGGCCAAATTTCCCACTATCCCATGCCTCCTTACTTTGTGCAGAAGCCTACCATGGGGAACTTTATCAAATGCCTTACTAAAATCCATGTACACTACATCCACTGCTTTACCTTCATCCACATGCTTGGTCACCTCCTCAAAGAATTCAATAAGATTTGTAAGGCAAGACCTACCCCTCACAAATCCGTGCTGACTATCCCTAATCAAGCAGTGTTTTTCCAGATGCTCAGAAATCCTATCCTTCAGTACCCTTTCCATTACTTTGCCTACCACCGAAGTAAGACTAACTGGCCTGTAATTCCCAGGGTTATCCCTAGTTCCTTTTTTGAACAGGGGCACGACATTCGCCACTCTCCAATCCCCTGGTACCACCCCTGTTGACAGTGAGGACGAAAAGATAATTGCCAACGGCTCTGCAATTTCATCTCTTGCTTCCCATAGAATCCTTGGATATAACCCGTCAGGCCCGGGGGACTTGTCTATCCTCAAGTTTTTCAAAATGCCCAACACATCTTCCTTCCTAACAAGTATTTCCTCGAGCTTACCAATCTGTTTCACACTGTCCTCTCCAACAATATCGCCCCTCTCATTTGTAAATACAGAAGAAAAGTACTCGTTCAAGACCTCTCCTATCTCTTCAGACTCAATACACAATCTCCCGCTACTGTCCTTGATCGGACCTACCCTCGCTCTAGTCATTCTCATATTTCTCACATATGTGTAAAAGGCCTTGGGGTTTTCTTTGATCCTACCCGCCAAAGATTGTTCATGCCCTCTCTTAGCTCTCCTAATCCCTTTCTTCAGTTCCCTCCTGGCTATCTTGTATCCCTCCAATGCCCTGTCTGAACCTTGTTTCCTCAGCCTTACATAAGTCACCTTTTTCCTCTTAACAAGACATTCAACCTCTCTTGTCAACCATGGTTCCCTCACTCGACCATCTCTTCCCTGCCTGACAGGGACATACATATCAAGGACACGTAGCACCTGTTCCTTGAACAAGTTCCACATTTCACTTGTGTCCTTCCCTGCCAGCCTATGTTCCCAACTTATGCACTTCAATTCTTGTCTGACAACATCGTATTTACCCTTCCCCCAATTGTAAACCTTGCCCTGTTGCACGCACCTATCCCTCTCCATTACTAAAGTGAAAGTCACAGAATTGTGGTCACTATCTCCAAAATGCTCCCCCACTAACAAATCTATCACTTGCCCTGGTTCATTACCCAGTACTAAATCCAATATTGCCCCTCCTCTGGTTGGACAATCGACATACTGTGTTAGAAAAGCTTCCTGGACACACTGCACAAACACCACCCCATCCAAACTATTTGATCTAAAGAGTTTCCACTCAATATTTGGGAAGTTAAAGTCGCCCATGACTACCACCCTATGACTTCTGCACCTTTCCAAAATCTGTTTCCCAATCTGTTCCTCCACATCTCTGCTACTATTGGGGGGCCTATAGAAAACTCCTAACAAGGTGACTGCTCCTTTCCTATTTCTGACTTCAACCCATACTACCTCAATAGGGTGATACTCCTCGAACTGCCTTTCTGCAGCTGTTATACTATCTCTAATTAATAATGCCACCCCCCCACCTCTTTTACCACCCTCCCTAATCTTATTGAAACATCTATAACCAGGGACCTCCAACAACCATTTCTGCCCCTCTTCTATCCAAGTTTCCGTGATGGCCACCATATCGTAGTCCCAAGTACCGATCCATGCCTTAAGTTCACCCACCTTATTCCTGATGCTTCTTGCGTTGAAGTATACACACTTCAACCCATCTCCGTGCCTGCAAATACTCTCCTTTGTCAGTGTTCCCTTCCCCACTGCCTCATTACATGCTTTGGCGTCCTGAATATCGGCTACCTTAGTTGCTGGACTACAAATCCGGTTCCCATTCCCCTGCCAAATTAGTTTAAACCCTCCCGAAGAGTACTAGCAAACCTCCCTCCCAGGATATTGGTGCCCCTCTGGTTCAGATGCAACCCGTCCTGCTTGTACAGGTCCCACCTTCCCCAGAATGCGCTCCAATTATCCAAATACCTGAAGCCCTCCCTCCTACACCATTCCTGCAGCCACGTGTTCAACTGCACTCTCTCCCTATTCCTAGCCTCGCTATCACGTGGCACCGGCAACAAACCAGAGATGACAACTCTGTCTGTCCTGGCTTTTAACTTCCAGCCTAACTCCCTAAACTCGTTTATTACCTCCACACCCCTTTTCCTACCTATGTCGTTGGTACCAATGTGCAGGTGAAGGCCCATTCTGCCCCTCGTGTCTGGTACACTCGAACAGGACGAGGCCCAATAAGCTCCTCGAGCCTGTTATACTGGAACAGGAGGAGGCCCATGGCCCATTCAGCCCATCGAGCCTGTTACACAGGAACAAGAGGAGGCCCATTCAGCCCCTCCTCGAGCCTGTTACACAGGAACAAGAGGTGGCCCATTCAGCCCCTCGAGCCTGTACACAGGAACAGGAGGAGGCCCATTCAGCCCCTCCTCGAGCCTGTTGCACAGAAACAGGAGGAGGCCCATTCACACTCCTCCTCGAGCATGTTACACGGGAACAGGAGGCCAATTCAGCCCCCTCCTCGAGCCAGGAACACAGGAACAGGAGGAGGCCCATTCAGCCCCCTCCTCGAGCCTGTTACACAGGAACCGGATGAGGCCCATTCAGCCCCTCGAACCTGTTACACAGGAACAGGAGGAGGCCCATTCAGCCCCTCCTCGAGCCTGTTATACAGGAACAAGAGGTGGACCATTCAGCCCATCGAGCCTGTACACAGGAACAGGAGGAGGCCCATTCAGCCCCTCCTCGAGCCTGTTGCACAGAAACAGGAGGAGACCCATTCAGCCCCCACCTCGACCCTATTGCACAGGAACAGGAGGAGGCCCAGTCAGCCCCCTCCTCGAGCCTGTTGCACAGGAACAGGAGGCTCCCCATCCAGCCCCCTCCTCGAGCCTGTTACACAGGAACAGGGGGAGGTCCATTCAGCCGCCTCCTCGAGCCTGTTACACAGGAACAGGAGGAGGCCCATTCAGCCCCCTCCTCCTGCCTGTTACACAAGAGCAGGTGAAGGCCCATTCAGCCCCTCGTGCCTGTTACACTCGAACAGGAGGAGGCCCATGGCCCATTCAGCCCATCGAGCCTGTTACACAGGAACAGGAGGAGGCCCATTCAGCCCCCTCCTCGAGCCTGTTGCACAGAAACAGGAGGAGGCCCATTCAGCCCCCACCTCGACCCTGTTACACAGGAACAGAAGGAGGCCCAGTCAGCCCCCTCCTCAAGCCTGTTACACAGGAACAGTAGGAGGCCCATTCACACACCTCCTCGAGCATGTTACACGGGAACAAGAGGCCAATTTAGCCCGCTCCTCGAGCCAGGAACACAGGAACAGGAGGAGGCCCATTCAACCCCCTCCTCGAGACTGTTAACCAGGAATAGGAGTCCCATTCTGCCCCTCGAGCCTGTTGCACAGTAACGGGATGAGGCCCATTCAGCCCCCTCCTCGAGCCTGTTACACAGGAACAGGGGGAGGTCCATTCAGCCCCCAACTCGAGCCTGTTACACAGGAACAGGAGGCGGCCCATTCAGCCCCCAACTCGAGCTTGTTACACAGGAACAGGGGGAGGCCCATTCAGCCCCCTCCACGAACCTGTTACACAGGAACAGGAGGTGGCCCGTTAAGCCTCTCGAGCCTCTTACACAGGAACAGGAGGAGGCCCATTCAGCCCCCAACTCGAGCCTATTACACAGGAACAGGAGGCTCCCCATTCAGCCCCCTCCTCGAGCCTGTTACACAGGAACAGGAGGCTCCCCATTCAGCCCCCTCCACGAGCCTGTTACACAGGAACAGGAGGCTCCCCATTCAGCCCCCTCCTCGAGCCTGTTACACAGGAACAGGAGGCTCCCCATTCAGCCCCCTCCTCGAGCCTGTTACACAGGAACAGGAGGCTCCCCATTCAGCCCCCTCCTCGAGCCTGTTACACAGGAACAGGGGGAGGCCCATTCAGCCTCTCGAGCATGTTACACGGGAACAGGAGGCCAATTCAGCCCCCTCCTCGAGCCAGGAACACAGGAACAGGAGGAGGTCCATTCAGCCCCCAACTCGAGCTTGTTACACAGGAACAGGAGGAGGCCCATTCAGCCCCTCAAGCCGCTTACACAGTAACAGGAGGAGGCCCATTCAAACCCCTCCTCGAGCATGTTACACGGGAACAGGAGGCCAATTCAGCCCCCTCCTCGAGCCTGTTACACAGGAACAGGAGGAGGCCCATTCAACCCCCTCCGCGAGACTGTGAACCAGGAATAGGAGGCCCATTCTGCCCCTCGAGCCTGTTACACAGGAACAGGAGGCTCCCCATTCAGCCCCCTCCATGAGACTGTTACACAGGAACAGGAGGAGGCCCATTCAGCCCCCAACTCGAGCCTATTACACAGGAACAGGAGGAGGCCCATTCAGACCCTCCTTGATCCAGTTACACAGGAACAGGAGGCTCCCCATTCAGCCCCCTCCTCGAGCCTGTTACACAGGAACAGGGGGAGGCCCATTCAGCCCCCTCCACGAGCCTGTTACACAGGAACAGGAAGCCCATTCAGCCTCTCAAGCCTGTTACACAGGAACAGGAGGAGGAGCATTCAGTCCCCACGAGCCTGTTACACTCGAACAGGAAGAGGCCTATTCAGCCCTCGAGCCTGTTCCACGGGAACAGGAGGAGGCCCATTCAGCCCCCTCTTCGAGCCTGTTGCGCAGGAACAGTAGGAGGCCCATTCACACTCCTTCTCAAGCATGTTACACGGGAACAGGAGGCCAATTCAGCCCCCTCCTCGAGCCAGGAACACAGGAACAGGAGGAGGCCCATTCAGCCCCCAACTCGAGCCTATTTCACAGGAACAGGAGGAGGCCCATTCAGCCCCCTCCTCGAGCCTTTTACACAGGAACAGGAGGCTCCCCATTCAGCCCCCTCCTCGAGCCTGTTACACAGGAACAGGAGGAGGCCCATTCAGCCCCTCGAGTCTGTTGCACAGGAACAGGAGGAGGAGCATTCAGCCCCCTCCTCGAGCCTGTTACACAGGAACAGGGGGAGGCCCATTCAGCCCCCTCCACGAGCCTGTTACACAGGAAGAGGAGGGGGCCCATTCAGCCCCTCGAACCTGTTACACAGGAACAGGAGGAGGAGCATTCAGTCCCCACGAGCCTGTTACACTCGAACAGGAGGAGGCCCATTCAGCCTCCAAGCCTGTTACACAGGAACAGGAGGTGGCCCATTCAGCCCCCTTCTCGAGCCTGTTACACAGTAACAGGGGGAGGCCCATTCAGCCCCCTCCTCGAGCTTGTTACACAGGAACAGGAGGAGGCCCATTGAGCCCTTCGAGTCTGTTACACAGGAACAGGAAGAGGCCTATTCAGCCCTCGAGCCTGTTCCACGGGAACAGGAGGAGACCCATTCAGCCCCCTCCTTGAGCCTGTTACACAGGAACAGGAAGTGGCCCATTCAGCCCCCTCCTCGTGCCTGTTACACAAGAGCAGGTGAAGGCCCATTCAGCCCCTCGTGTCTGTTACACTCGAACAGGACGAGGCCCAATAAGCCCCTCGAGCCTGTTACACAGTAACGGGATGAGGCCCACTAAATCCCTCGAACCTGTTACACAGGAACAGGAGGCTCCCCATTCAGCCCCCTCCTCGAGCCTGTTACACAGGAACAGGGGGAGGTCCATTCAGCCCCCAACTCGAGCCTGTTACACAGGAACAGGAGGTGGCCCATTCAGCCCCCAACTCGAGCTTGTTACACAGGAACAGGGGGAGGCCCATTCAGCCCGCTCCACGAGCCTGTTACACAGGAACAGGAGGTGGCCCGTTAAGCCTCTCGAGCCTGTTACACAGGAACAGGAGGAGGCCCATTCAGCCCCCAACTCGAGCCTATTACACAGGAACAGTAGGAGGCCCATTCAGACCCTCCTTGAGCCTGTTACACAGGAACAGGGGGAGGCCCATTCAGCCCCCTTCACGAGCCTGTTACACAGGAAGAGGAGGAGGAGCATTCAGTCCCCACGAGCCTGTTACACTCGAACAGGAGTAGGGCCATTCAGCCTCCAAGCCTGTTACACAGGAACAGGAGGTGGCCCATTCAGCCCCCTTCTCGAGCCTGTTACACAGTAACAGGGGGAGGCCCATTCAGCCCCCTCCTCGAGCTTGTTACACAGGAACGGGAGGAGGCCCATTGAGCCCTTCGAGTCTGTCACACAGGAACAGGAAGAGGCCTATTCAGCCCTCGAGCCTGTTCCACGGGAACAGGAGGAGACCCATTCAGCACCCTCCTCATGCCTGTTACACAAGAGCAGGTGAAGGCCCATTCAGCCCCTCGTGTCTGTTACACTCGAACAGATCGAGGCCCAATAAGCCCCTCGAGCCTGTTATACTGGAACAGGAGGCGGCCCATGGCCCATTCAGCCCCTCGAGCCTGTTACACAGGAACAGGAGGAGGCCCATTGAGCCCTTCGAGTCTGTTACACAGGAACAGGAGGAGGCCCATTCAGCCCCTCCTCGAGCCTGTTGCACAGAAAAAGGAGGAGGCCCATTCAGCCCCCACCTCGACCCTGTTACACAGGAACAGGAGGAGGCCCAGTCAGCCCCCTCCTCGAGCCTGTTGCGCAGGAACAGTAGGAGGCCCGTTCACACTCCTCCTCGAGCATGTTACACGGGAACAGGAGGCCAATTCAGCCCCCTCCTCGAGCCAAGAACACAGGAACAGGAGGAGGCCCATTCAACCCCCTCCTCGAGACTGTTAACCAGGAATAGGAGTCCCATTCTGCCCCTCGAGCCTGTTACACAGTAACGGGATGAGGCCCACTAAATCCCTCGAACCTGTTACACAGGAACAGGAGGCTCCCCATTCAGCCCCCTCCTCGAGCCTGTTGCACAGGAACAGGGGGAGGTCCATTCAGCCCCCAACTCGAGCCTGTTACACAGGAACAGGAGGTGGCACATTCAGCCCCTCGAGCCTGTTACACAGGAACAGGGGGAGGCCCATTCAGCCCCCTACTCGAGCTTGTTACACAGGAACAGGGGGAGGTCCATTCAGCCCCCTCCACGAGCCTGTTACACAGGAACAGGAGGTGGTCCGTTAAGCCTCTCGAGCCTGTTACACAGGAACAGGAGGAGGCCCATTCAGCCCCCTCCTTGAGCCAGTTACACAGGAACAGGAGGCTCCCCATTCAGCCCCCTCCTCGAGCCTGTTACACAGGAACAGGGGGAGGCCCATTCAGCCCCCTCCACGAGCCTGTTACACAGGAAGAGGAGGTGGCCCATTCAGCCTCTCGAGCCTGTTACACAGGAACAGGAGGAGGAGCATTCACTCCCCACGAGCCTGTTACACTCGAACAGGAAGAGGCCTATTCAGCCCTCGTGCCTGTTACACAAGAGCAGGTGAAGGCCCATTCAGCCCCTCGTGTCTGGTACACTCGAACAGGACGAGGCCCAATAAGCTCCTCGAGCCTGTTATACTGGAACAGGAGGAGGCCCATGGCCCATTCAGCCCATCGAGCCTGTTACACAGGAACAAGAGGAGGCCCATTCAGCCCCCTCCTCGAGCCTGTTACACAGGAACCGGATGAGGCCCATTCAGCCCCTCGAACCTGTTACACAGGAACAGGAGGAGGCCCATTCAGCCCCTCCTCGAGCCTGTTACACAGGAACAAGAGGTGGCCCATTCAGCCCCTCGAGCCTGTACACAGGAACAGGAGGAGGCCCATTCAGCCCCCTCCTTGAGCCTGTTACACAGGAACAGGAAGTGGCCCATTCAGCCCCCTCCTCGTGCCTGTTACACAAGAGCAGGTGAAGGCCCATTCAGCCCCTCGTGTCTGTTACACAAGAGCAGGTGAAGGCCCATTCAGCCCCTCGTGTCTGTTACACTCGAACAGGACGAGGCCCAATAAGCCCTCGAGCCTGTTACACAGTAACGGGATGAGGCCCACTAAATCCCTCGAACCTGTTACACAGGAACAGGAGGCTCCCCATTCAGCCCCCTCCTCGAGCCTGTTACACAGGAACAGGGGGAGGTCCATTCAGCCCCCAACTCGAGCCTGTTACACAGGAACAGGAGGTGGCCCATTCAGCCCCCAACTCGAGCTTGTTACACAGGAACAGGGGGAGGCCCATTCAGCCCCCTCCACGAGCCTGTTACACAGGAACAGGAGGTGGCCCGTTAAGCCTCTCGAGCCTGTTACACAGGAACAGGAGGAGGCCCATTCAGCCCCCAACTCGAGCCTATTACACAGGAACAGGAGGAGGCCCATTCAGACCCTCCTTGAGCGAGTTACACAGGAACAGGAGGCTCCCCATTCAGCCCCCTCCTCGAGCCTGTTACACAGGAACAGGGGGAGGCCCATTCAGCCCCCTTCACGAGCCTGTTACACAGGAAGAGGAGGAGGAGCATTCAGTCCCCACGAGCCTGTTACACTCGAACAGGAGTAGGGCCATTCAGCCTCCAAGCCTGTTACACAGGAACAGGAGGTGGCCCATTCAGCCCCCTTCTCGAGCCTGTTACACAGTAACAGGAGGAGGCCCATTGAGCCCTTCGAGTCTGTCACACAGGAACAGGAAGAGGCCTATTCAGCCCTCGAGCCTGTTCCACGGGAACAGGAGGAGACCCATTCAGCCCCCTCCTCGTGCCTGTTACACAAGAGCAGGTGAAGGCCCATTCAGCCCCTCGTGTCTGTTACACTCGAACAGATCGAGGCCCAATAAGCCCCTCGAGCCTGTTATACTGGAACAGGAGGCGGCCCATGGCCCATTCAGCCCCTCGAGCCTGTTACACAGGAACAGGAGGAGGCCCAGTCAGCCCCCTCCTCGAGCCTGTTACACAGGAACAGTAGGAGGCCCGTTCACACTCCTCCTCGAGCATGTTACACGGGAACAGGAGGCCAATTCAGCCCCCTCCTCGAGCCAAGAACACAGGAACAGGAGGAGGCCCATTCAACCCCCTCCTCGATACTGTTAACCAGGAATAGGAGTCCCATTCTGCCCCTCGAGCCTGTTACACAGTAACGGGATGAGGCCCACTAAATCCCTCGAACCTGTTACACAGGAACAGGAGGCTCCCCATTCAGCCCCCTCCTCGAGCCTGTTACACAGGAACAGGGGGAGGCCCATTCAGCCCCCAACTCGAGCCTGTTACACAGGAACAGGAGGTGGCACATTCAGCCCCCTACTCGAGCTTGTTACACAGGAACAGGGGGAGGTCCATTCAGCCCCCTCCACGAGCCTGTTACACAGGAACAGGAGGTGGTCCGTTAAGCCTCTCGAGCCTGTTACACAGGAACAGGAGGAGGCCCATTCAGACCCTCCTTGAGCCAGTTACACAGGAACAGGAGGCTCCCCATTCAGCCCCCTCCTCGAGCCTGTTACACAGGAACAGGGGGAGGCCCATTCAGCCCCCTCCACGAGCCTGTTACACAGGAAGAGGAGGAGGAGCATTCACTCCCCACGAGCCTGTTACACTCGAACAGGAAGAGGCCTATTCAGCCCTCGTGCCTGTTACACAAGAGCAGGTGAAGGCCCATTCAGCCCCTCGTGTCTGGTACACTCGAACAGGACGAGGCCCAATAAGCTCCTCGAGCCTGTTATACTGGAACAGGAGGAGGCCCATGGCCCATTCAGCCCATCGAGCCTGTTACACAGGAACAAGAGGAGGCCCATTCAGCCCCTCCTCGAGCCTGTTACACAGGAACAAGAGGTGGCCCATTCAGCCCCTCGAGCCTGTACACAGGAACAGGAGGAGGCCCATTCAGCCCCTCCTCGAGCCTGTTGCACAGAAACAGGAGGAGGCCCATTCACACTCCTCCTCGAGCATGTTACACGGGAACAGGAGGCCAATTCAGCCCCCTCCTCGAGCCAGGAACACAGGAACAGGAGGAGGCCCATTCAGCCCCCTCCTCGAGCCTGTTACACAGGAACCGGATGAGGCCCATTCAGCCCCTCGAACCTGTTACACAGGAACAGGAGGAGGCCCATTCAGCCCCTCCTCGAGCCTGTTATACAGGAACAAGAGGTGGACCATTCAGCCCATCGAGCCTGTACACAGGAACAGGAGGAGGCCCATTCAGCCCCTCCTCGAGCCTGTTGCACAGAAACAGGAGGAGACCCATTCAGCCCCCACCTCGACCCTATTGCACAGGAACAGGAGGAGGCCCAGTCAGCCCCCTCCTCGAGCCTGTTGCACAGGAACAGGAGGCTCCCCATCCAGCCCCCTCCTCGAGCCTGTTACACAGGAACAGGGGGAGGTCCATTCAGCCCCCTCCTCGAGCCTGTTACACAGGAACAGGAGGAGGCCCATTCAGCCCCCTCCTCCTGCCTGTTACACAAGAGCAGGTGAAGGCCCATTCAGCCCCTCGTGTCTGTTACACTCGAACAGGAGGAGGCCCATGGCCCATTCAGCCCATCGAGCCTGTTACACAGGAACAGGAGGAGGCCCATTCAGCCCCCTCCTCGAGCCTGTTGCACAGAAACAGGAGGAGGCCCATTCAGCCCCCACCTCGACCCTGTTACACAGGAACAGAAGGAGGCCCAGTCAGCCCCCTCCTCAAGCCTGTTACACAGGAACAGTAGGAGGCCCATTCACACACCTCCTCGAGCATGTTACACGGGAACAAGAGGCCAATTTAGCCCGCTCCTCGAGCCAGGAACACAGGAACAGGAGGAGGCCCATTCAACCCCCTCCTCGAGACTGTTAACCAGGAATAGGAGTCCCATTCTGCCCCTCGAGCCTGTTGCACAGTAACGGGATGAGGCCCATTCAGCCCCCTCCTCGAGCCTGTTACACAGGAACAGGGGGAGGTCCATTCAGCCCCCAACTCGAGCCTGTTACACAGGAACAGGAGGCGGCCCATTCAGCCCCCAACTCGAGCTTGTTACACAGGAACAGGGGGAGGCCCATTCAGCCCCCTCCACGAACCTGTTACACAGGAACAGGAGGTGGCCCGTTAAGCCTCTCGAGCCTCTTACACAGGAACAGGAGGAGGCCCATTCAGCCCCCAACTCGAGCCTATTACACAGGAACAGGAGGCTCCCCATTCAGCCCCCTCCTCGAGCCTGTTACACAGGAACAGGAGGCTCCCCATTCAGCCCCTCGAACCTGTTACACAGGAACAGGAGGAGGCCCATTCAGCCCCCTCCACGAGCCTGTTACACAGGAACAGGAGGCTCCCCATTCAGCCCCTCGAACCTGTTACACAGGAACAGGAGGAGGCCCATTCAGCCCCCTCCACGAGCCTGTTACACAGGAACAGGAGGCTCCCCATTCAGCCCCCTCCACGAGCCTGTTACACAGGAACAGGAGGAGGGCCATTCAGCCACAGAGCCTGTTACACAGGAATAGGAGGAGGAGCATTCAGTCCCCACGAGCCTTTTACACTCGAACAGGAGTAGGGCCATTCAGCCTCCGAGCCTGTTACACAGTAACAGGAGGTGGCCCATTCAGCCCCCTACTCGAGCCTGTTACACAGGAACAGGGGGAGGTCCATTCAGCCCCCTCCACGAGACTGTTACACAGGAACAGGAGGTGGCCCGTTAAGCCTCTCGAGCCTGTTATACTGGAACAGGGGGAGGCCCATGGCCCATTAAGCCCATCGAGCCTGTTACACAGGAACAGGAGGAGGCCCATTCAGCCCCCTCCTCGAGCCTGTTACACAGGAACCGGATGAGGCCCATTCAGCCCCTCGAACCTGTTACACAGGAACAGGAGGAGGCCCATTCAGCCCCCTCTTCGAGCCTGTTGCGCAGGAACAGTAGGAGGCCCATTCACACTCCTTCTCAAGCATGTTACACGGGAACAGGAGGCCAATTCAGCCCCCTCCTCGAGCCAGGAACACAGGAACAGGAGGAGGCCCATTCAGCCCCCAACTCGAGCCTATTACACAGGAACAGGAGGAGGCCCATTCAGCCCCCTCCTCGAGACTTTTACACAGGAACAGGAGGCTCCCCATTCAGCCCCCTCCTCGAGCCAGGAACACAGGAACAGGAGGAGGCCCATTCAACCCCCTCCTCGAGACTGTTAACCAGGAATAGGAGTCCCATTCTGCCCCTCGAGTCTGTTACACAGTAACGGGATGAGGCCCACTAAATCCCTCGAACCTGTTACACAGGAACAGGAGGCTCCCCATCCAGCCCCCTCCTCGAGCCTGTTACACAGGAACAGGAGGCTCCCCATTCAGCCCCCTCCTCGAGCCTGTTACACAGGAACAGGAGGAGGCCCGTTCAGCCTCTCGAGCATGTTACACGGGAACAGGAGGAGGCCCATTCAGCCCCCTCCTCGAGCCAGGAACACAGGAACAGGAGGAGGCCCATTCAGCCCCTCAAGCCTCTTACACAGTAACAGGAGGAGGCCCATTCAAACCCCTCCACGAGCATGTTACACGGGAACAGGAGGCCAATTCAGCCCCCTCCTCGAGCCTGTTACACAGGGACAGGAGGAGGCCCATTCAGACCCTCCTCGAGCCTGTTACACAGGAACAGGAGGAGGCCCATTCAGCCCCTAACTCGAGCCTATTACACAGGGACAGGAGGAGGCCCATTACACAGGAGGAGGCCCAGTTACACAGGAACAGGAGGCTCCCCATTCAGCCCCCACCTCGAGCCTGTTACACAGGAACAGGGGGAGGCCCATTCAGCCCCCTCCACGAGCCTGTTACACAGGAAGAGGAGGTGGCCCATTCAGCCTCTCAAGCCTGTTACACAGGAACAGGAGGAGGAGCATTCAGTCCCCACGAGCCTGTTACACTCGAACAGGAAGAGGTCTATTCAGCCCTCGAGCCTGTTCCACGGGAACAGGAGGAGGCCCATTCAGCCCCCTCTTCGAGCCTGTTGCGCAGGAACAGTAGGAGGCCCATTCACACTCCTTCTCAAGCATGTTACACGGGAACAGGAGGCCAATTCAGCCCCCTCCTCGAGCCAGGAACACAGGAACAGGAGGAGGCCCATTCAGCCCCCAACTCGAGCCTATTACACAGGAACAGGAGGAGGCCCATTCAGCCCCTCCTCGAGCCTGTTACACAGGAACAAGAGGTGGCCCATTCAGCCCCTCGAGCCTGTACACAGGAACAGGAGGAGGCCCATTCAGCCCCCTCCTTGAGCCTGTTACACAGGAACAGGAAGTGGCCCATTCAGCCCCCTCCTCGTGCCTGTTACACAAGAGCAGGTGAAGGCCCATTCAGCCCCTCGTGTCTGTTACACTCGAACAGGACGAGGCCCAATAAGCCCTCGAGCCTGTTACACAGTAACGGGATGAGGCCCACTAAATCCCTCGAACCTGTTACACAGGAACAGGAGGCTCCCCATTCAGCCCCCTCCTCGAGCCTGTTACACAGGAACAGGGGGAGGTCCATTCAGCCCCCAACTCGAGCCTGTTACACAGGAACAGGAGGTGGCCCATTCAGCCCCCAACTCGAGCTTGTTACACAGGAACAGGGGGAGGCCCATTCAGCCCCCTCCACGAGCCTGTTACACAGGAACAGGAGGTGGCCCGTTAAGCCTCTCGAGCCTGTTACACAGGAACAGGAGGAGGCCCATTCAGCCCCCAACTCGAGCCTATTACACAGGAACAGGAGGAGGCCCATTCAGACCCTCCTTGAGCGAGTTACACAGGAACAGGAGGCTCCCCATTCAGCCCCCTCCTCGAGCCTGTTACACAGGAACAGGGGGAGGCCCATTCAGCCCCCTTCACGAGCCTGTTACACAGGAAGAGGAGGAGGAGCATTCAGTCCCCACGAGCCTGTTACACTCGAACAGGAGTAGGGCCATTCAGCCTCCAAGCCTGTTACACAGGAACAGGAGGTGGCCCATTCAGCCCCCTTCTCGAGCCTGTTACACAGTAACAGGAGGAGGCCCATTGAGCCCTTCGAGTCTGTCACACAGGAACAGGAAGAGGCCTATTCAGCCCTCGAGCCTGTTCCACGGGAACAGGAGGAGACCCATTCAGCCCCCTCCTCGTGCCTGTTACACAAGAGCAGGTGAAGGCCCATTCAGCCCCTCGTGTCTGTTACACTCGAACAGATCGAGGCCCAATAAGCCCCTCGAGCCTGTTATACTGGAACAGGAGGCGGCCCATGGCCCATTCAGCCCCTCGAGCCTGTTACACAGGAACAGGAGGAGGCCCATTCAGCCCCTCGAGCCTGTTACACAGGAACAGGAGGAGGCCCAGTCAGCCCCCTCCTCGAGCCTGTTACACAGGAACAGTAGGAGGCCCGTTCACACTCCTCCTCGAGCATGTTACACGGGAACAGGAGGCCAATTCAGCCCCCTCCTCGAGCCAGGAACACAGGAACAGGAGGAGGCCCATTCAGCCCCCAACTCGAGCCTATTACACAGGAACAGGAGGAGGCCCATTCAGCCCCCTCCTCGAGACTTTTACACAGGAACAGGAGGCTCCCCATTCAGCCCCCTCATCGAGCCAGGAACACAGGAACAGGAGGAGGCCCATTCAACCCCCTCCTCGAGACTGTTAACCAGGAATAGGAGTCCCATTCTGCCCCTCGAGTCTGTTACACAGTAACGGGATGAGGCCCACTAAATCCCTCGAACCTGTTACACAGGAACAGGAGGCTCCCCATCCAGCCCCCTCCTCGAGCCTGTTACACAGGAACAGGAGGCTCCCCATTCAGCCCCCTCCTCGAGCCTGTTACACAGGAACAGGAGGAGGCCCGTTCAGCCTCTCGAGCATGTTACACGGGAACAGGAGGAGGCCCATTCAGCCCCCTCCTCGAGCCAGGAACACAGGAACAGGAGGAGGCCCATTCAGCCCCTCAAGCCTCTTACACAGTAACAGGAGGAGGCCCATTCAAACCCCTCCACGAGCATGTTACACGGGAACAGGAGGCCAATTCAGCCCCCTCCTCGAGCCTGTTACACAGGGACAGGAGGAGGCCCATTCAGACCCTCCTCGAGCCTGTTACACAGGAACAGGAGGAGGCCCATTCAGCCCCTAACTCGAGCCTATTACACAGGGACAGGAGGAGGCCCATTACACAGGAGGAGGCCCAGTTACACAGGAACAGGAGGCTCCCCATTCAGCCCCCACCTCGAGCCTGTTACACAGGAACAGGGGGAGGCCCATTCAGCCCCCTCCACGAGCCTGTTACACAGGAAGAGGAGGTGGCCCATTCAGCCTCTCAAGCCTGTTACACAGGAACAGGAGGAGGAGCATTCAGTCCCCACGAGCCTGTTACACTCGAACAGGAAGAGGTCTATTCAGCCCTCGAGCCTGTTCCACGGGAACAGGAGGAGGCCCATTCAGCCCCCTCTTCGAGCCTGTTGCGCAGGAACAGTAGGAGGCCCATTCACACTCCTTCTCAAGCATGTTACACGGGAACAGGAGGCCAATTCAGCCCCCTCCTCGAGCCAGGAACACAGGAACAGGAGGAGGCCCATTCAGCCCCCAACTCGAGCCTATTACACAGGAACAGGAGGAGGCCCATTCAGCCCCTCCTCGAGCCTGTTACACAGGAACAAGAGGTGGCCCATTCAGCCCCTCGAGCCTGTACACAGGAACAGGAGGAGGCCCATTCAGCCCCCTCCTTGAGCCTGTTACACAGGAACAGGAAGTGGCCCATTCAGCCCCCTCCTCGTGCCTGTTACACAAGAGCAGGTGAAGGCCCATTCAGCCCCTCGTGTCTGTTACACAAGAGCAGGTGAAGGCCCATTCAGCCCCTCGTGTCTGTTACACTCGAACAGGACGAGGCCCAATAAGCCCTCGAGCCTGTTACACAGTAACGGGATGAGGCCCACTAAATCCCTCGAACCTGTTACACAGGAACAGGAGGCTCCCCATTCAGCCCCCTCCTCGAGCCTGTTACACAGGAACAGGGGGAGGTCCATTCAGCCCCCAACTCGAGCCTGTTACACAGGAACAGGAGGTGGCCCATTCAGCCCCCAACTCGAGCTTGTTACACAGGAACAGGGGGAGGCCCATTCAGCCCCCTCCACGAGCCTGTTACACAGGAACAGGAGGTGGCCCGTTAAGCCTCTCGAGCCTGTTACACAGGAACAGGAGGAGGCCCATTCAGCCCCCAACTCGAGCCTATTACACAGGAACAGGAGGAGGCCCATTCAGACCCTCCTTGAGCGAGTTACACAGGAACAGGAGGCTCCCCATTCAGCCCCCTCCTCGAGCCTGTTACACAGGAACAGGGGGAGGCCCATTCAGCCCCCTTCACGAGCCTGTTACACAGGAAGAGGAGGAGGAGCATTCAGTCCCCACGAGCCTGTTACACTCGAACAGGAGTAGGGCCATTCAGCCTCCAAGCCTGTTACACAGGAACAGGAGGTGGCCCATTCAGCCCCCTTCTCGAGCCTGTTACACAGTAACAGGAGGAGGCCCATTGAGCCCTTCGAGTCTGTCACACAGGAACAGGAAGAGGCCTATTCAGCCCTCGAGCCTGTTCCACGGGAACAGGAGGAGACCCATTCAGCCCCCTCCTCGTGCCTGTTACACAAGAGCAGGTGAAGGCCCATTCAGCCCCTCGTGTCTGTTACACTCGAACAGATCGAGGCCCAATAAGCCCCTCGAGCCTGTTATACTGGAACAGGAGGCGGCCCATGGCCCATTCAGCCCCTCGAGCCTGTTACACAGGAACAGGAGGAGGCCCATTCAGCCCCTCGAGCCTGTTACACAGGAACAGGAGGAGGCCCAGTCAGCCCCCTCCTCGAGCCTGTTACACAGGAACAGTAGGAGGCCCGTTCACACTCCTCCTCGAGCATGTTACACGGGAACAGGAGGCCAATTCAGCCCCCTCCTCGAGCCAAGAACACAGGAACAGGAGGAGGCCCATTCAACCCCCTCCTCGAGACTGTTAACCAGGAATAGGAGTCCCATTCTGCCCCTCGAGCCTGTTACACAGTAACGGGATGAGGCCCACTAAATCCCTCGAACCTGTTACACAGGAACAGGAGGCTCCCCATTCAGCCCCCTCCTCGAGCCTGATACACAGGAACAGGGGGAGGCCCATTCAGCCCCCAACTCGAGCCTGTTACACAGGAACAGGAGGTGGCACATTCAGCCCCCTACTCGAGCTTGTTACACAGGAACAGGGGGAGGTCCATTCAGCCCCCTCCACGAGCCTGTTACACAGGAACAGGAGGTGGTCCGTTAAGCCTCTCGAGCCTGTTACACAGGAACAGGAGGAGGCCCATTCAGACCCTCCTTGAGCCAGTTACACAGGAACAGGAGGCTCCCCATTCAGCCCCCTCCTCGAGCCTGTTACACAGGAACAGGGGGAGGCCCATTCAGCCCCCTCCACGAGCCTGTTACACAGGAAGAGGAGGAGGAGCATTCACTCCCCACGAGCCTGTTACACTCGAACAGGAAGAGGCCTATTCAGCCCTCGTGCCTGTTACACAAGAGCAGGTGAAGGCCCATTCAGCCCCTCGTGTCTGGTACACTCGAACAGGACGAGGCCCAATAAGCTCCTCGAGCCTGTTATACTGGAACAGGAGGAGGCCCATGGCCCATTCAGCCCATCGAGCCTGTTACACAGGAACAAGAGGAGGCCCATTCAGCCCCTCCTCGAGCCTGTTACACAGGAACAAGAGGTGGCCCATTCAGCCCCTCGAGCCTGTACACAGGAACAGGAGGAGGCCCATTCAGCCCCTCCTCGAGCCTGTTGCACAGAAACAGGAGGAGGCCCATTCACACTCCTCCTCGAGCATGTTACACGGGAACAGGAGGCCAATTCAGCCCCCTCCTCGAGCCAGGAACACAGGAACAGGAGGAGGCCCATTCAGCCCCCTCCTCGAGCCTGTTACACAGGAACCGGATGAGGCCCATTCAGCCCCTCGAACCTGTTACACAGGAACAGGAGGAGGCCCATTCAGCCCCTCCTCGAGCCTGTTATACAGGAACAAGAGGTGGACCATTCAGCCCATCGAGCCTGTACACAGGAACAGGAGGAGGCCCATTCAGCCCCTCCTCGAGCCTGTTGCACAGAAACAGGAGGAGACCCATTCAGCCCCCACCTCGACCCTATTGCACAGGAACAGGAGGAGGCCCAGTCAGCCCCCTCCTCGAGCCTGTTGCACAGGAACAGGAGGCTCCCCATCCAGCCCCCTCCTCGAGCCTGTTACACAGGAACAGGGGGAGGTCCATTCAGCCCCCTCCTCGAGCCTGTTACACAGGAACAGGAGGAGGCCCATTCAGCCCCCTCCTCCTGCCTGTTACACAAGAGCAGGTGAAGGCCCATTCAGCCCCTCGTGTCTGTTACACTCGAACAGGAGGAGGCCCATGGCCCATTCAGCCCATCGAGCCTGTTACACAGGAACAGGAGGAGGCCCATTCAGCCCCCTCCTCGAGCCTGTTGCACAGAAACAGGAGGAGGCCCATTCAGCCCCCACCTCGACCCTGTTACACAGGAACAGAAGGAGGCCCAGTCAGCCCCCTCCTCAAGCCTGTTACACAGGAACAGTAGGAGGCCCATTCACACACCTCCTCGAGCATGTTACACGGGAACAAGAGGCCAATTTAGCCCGCTCCTCGAGCCAGGAACACAGGAACAGGAGGAGGCCCATTCAACCCCCTCCTCGAGACTGTTAACCAGGAATAGGAGTCCCATTCTGCCCCTCGAGCCTGTTGCACAGTAACGGGATGAGGCCCATTCAGCCCCCTCCTCGAGCCTGTTACACAGGAACAGGGGGAGGTCCATTCAGCCCCCAACTCGAGCCTGTTACACAGGAACAGGAGGCGGCCCATTCAGCCCCCAACTCGAGCTTGTTACACAGGAACAGGGGGAGGCCCATTCAGCCCCCTCCACGAACCTGTTACACAGGAACAGGAGGTGGCCCGTTAAGCCTCTCGAGCCTCTTACACAGGAACAGGAGGAGGCCCATTCAGCCCCCAACTCGAGCCTATTACACAGGAACAGGAGGCTCCCCATTCAGCCCCCTCCTCGAGCCTGTTACACAGGAACAGGAGGCTCCCCATTCAGCCCCCTCCACGAGCCTGTTACACAGGAACAGGAGGCTCCCCATTCAGCCCCCTCCTCGAGCCTGTTACACATGAACAGTAGGCTCCCCATTCAGCCCCCTCCTCGAGCCTGTTACTCAGGAACAGGAGGCTCCCCATTCAGCCCCCTCCACGAGCCTGTTACACAGGAACAGGAGGAGGGCCATTCAGCCTCCGAGCCTGTTACACAGTAACAGGAGGTGGCCCATTCAGCCCCCTACTCGAGCCTGTTACACAGGAACAGGGGGAGGTCCATTCAGCCCCCTCCACGAGACTGTTACACAGGAACAGGAGGTGGCCCGTTAAGCCTCTCGAGCCTGTTATACTGGAACAGGGGGAGGCCCATGGCCCATTAAGCCCATCGAGCCTGTTACACAGGAACAGGAGGAGGCCCATTCAGCCCCCTCCTCGAGCCTGTTACACAGGAACCGGATGAGGCCCATTCAGCCCCTCGAACCTGTTACACAGGAACAGGAGGAGGCCCATTCAGCCCCCTCTTCGAGCCTGTTGCGCAGGAACAGTAGGAGGCCCATTCACACTCCTTCTCAAGCATGTTACACGGGAACAGGAGGCCAATTCAGCCCCCTCCTCGAGCCAGGAACACAGGAACAGGAGGAGGCCCATTCAGCCCCCAACTCGAGCCTATTACACAGGAACAGGAGGAGGCCCATTCAGCCCCCTCCTCGAGACTTTTACACAGGAACAGGAGGCTCCCCATTCAGCCCCCTCCTCGAGCCAGGAACACAGGAACAGGAGGAGGCCCATTCAACCCCCTCCTCGAGACTGTTAACCAGGAATAGGAGTCCCATTCTGCCCCTCGAGTCTGTTACACAGTAACGGGATGAGGCCCACTAAATCCCTCGAACCTGTTACACAGGAACAGGAGGCTCCCCATCCAGCCCCCTCCTCGAGCCTGTTACACAGGAACAGGAGGCTCCCCATTCAGCCCCCTCCTCGAGCCTGTTACACAGGAACAGGAGGAGGCCCGTTCAGCCTCTCGAGCATGTTACACGGGAACAGGAGGAGGCCCATTCAGCCCCCTCCTCGAGCCAGGAACACAGGAACAGGAGGAGGCCCATTCAGCCCCTCAAGCCTCTTACACAGTAACAGGAGGAGGCCCATTCAAACCCCTCCACGAGCATGTTACACGGGAACAGGAGGCCAATTCAGCCCCCTCCTCGAGCCTGTTACACAGGGACAGGAGGAGGCCCATTCAGACCCTCCTCGAGCCTGTTACACAGGAACAGGAGGAGGCCCATTCAGCCCCTAACTCGAGCCTATTACACAGGGACAGGAGGAGGCCCATTACACAGGAGGAGGCCCAGTTACACAGGAACAGGAGGCTCCCCATTCAGCCCCCACCTCGAGCCTGTTACACAGGAACAGGGGGAGGCCCATTCAGCCCCCTCCACGAGCCTGTTACACAGGAAGAGGAGGTGGCCCATTCAGCCTCTCAAGCCTGTTACACAGGAACAGGAGGAGGAGCATTCAGTCCCCACGAGCCTGTTACACTCGAACAGGAAGAGGTCTATTCAGCCCTCGAGCCTGTTCCACGGGAACAGGAGGAGGCCCATTCAGCCCCCTCTTCGAGCCTGTTGCGCAGGAACAGTAGGAGGCCCATTCACACTCCTTCTCAAGCATGTTACACGGGAACAGGAGGCCAATTCAGCCCCCTCCTCGAGCCAGGAACACAGGAACAGGAGGAGGCCCATTCAGCCCCCAACTCGAGCCTATTACACAGGAACAGGAGGAGGCCCATTCAGCCCCCTCCTCGAGCCTTTTACACAGGAACAGGAGGCTCCCCATTCAGCCCCCTCCTCGAGTCTGTTACACAGGAACAGGAGGAGGCCCATTCAGACCCTCCTTGAGCCAGTTACACAGGAACAGGAGGCTCCCCATTCAGCCCCCTCCTCGAGCCTGTTACACAGGAACAGGGGGAGGCCCATTCAGCCCCCTCCACGAGCCTGTTACACAGGAAGAGGAGGTGGCCCATTCAGCCTCTCAAGCCTGTTACACAGGAACAGGAGGAGGAGCATTCAGTCCCCACGAGCCTGTTACACTCGAACAGGAAGAGGCCTATTCAGCCCCTCGAGCCTGTTACACTCGAACAGGAGGAGGCCCATTCAGCCCCTCGAGCCTGTTCCACGGGAACAGGAGGAGGCCCATTCAACCCCCTCCTCGAGACTGTTAACCAGGAATAGGAGTCCCATTCTGCCCCTTGAGCCTGTTACACAGTAACGGGATGAGGCCCACTAAATCGCTCGAACCTGTTACACAGGAACAGGAGGCTCCCCATCCAGCCCCCTCTTCGAGCCTGTTACACAGGAACAGGGGGAGGTCCATTCAGCCCCCTCCTCGAGCCTTTTACACAGGAACAGGAGGTGACCCATTCAGCACCTCGAGCCAGTTACACAGGAACATGAGGAGGCCCATTCAGCCCCCAACTCGAGCCTGTTACACAGGGACAGGAGGTGGCCTATTCAGCCGCTCGAGACTGTTACACAGGAACAGGAGGAGGCCCATTCAGCCCATCGAGCATGTTACACTCGAACAGGAGGAGGGCCATTCAGCCCCTCGAGTCTGTTACACAGGAACAGGAGGAGGCCCATTCAGCCCCTCGAGTCTGTTACACAGGAACAGGTGGAAGCCCATTCAGCCCCTCGAGTCTGTTACACAGGAACAGGAGGAGGCCCATTCAGCCTCTCGAGCCTGTTACACAGGAACAGGAGGAGGCCCATTCAGCCCCTCGAGTCTGTTACACAGGAACCGGAGGAGGTCCATTCAGCCCCTCGAGTCTGTTACACAGGAACAGGAGGAGGCCCATTCAGCCCCTCGAGCATGTTCCACTCGAACAGGAGGAGGGCTATTCAGCCCCTTGAGCCTGTTACACAGGAACAGGAGGAGGCCCATTCATCCGCCTCCTCGAGCCAGTTTCACTGAAACAGGAGGAGGCCCATTCAGCCCCCTCGAGCCTGTTCCATCGGAACAGGTGGAGGCTCATTCAGCCGCCTCCTCGAGTCTGTTACACAGGAACAGGAGGCCCATTCAGCCCCTCGAGCCTATTACACAGGTAGAGGAGGAGGCCCATTCAGCCCCTCGAGCCTGTTACACAGGAACAGGAGGAGGCCCATTCAGCCCCTCGAGCCTATTACACAGGTAGAGGAGGAGGCCCATTCAGCCCCTCGAGCCTGTTACACAGGAACAGGAGGAGGCCCATTCAGCCCCTCGGCCTGTTACACAGGAACAGGAGGAGGCCCATTCAGCCCTCTCCTCGAGTCTGTTACACAGGAACATGAGGAGGCCCATTCAGCCCCTCGTGTCTGTTACACAGGAACAGGAGGAGGCCCATTCAGCCCCCAACTCGAGCCTGTTACACAGGGACAGGAGGTGGCCTATTCAGCCGCTCGAGACTGTTACACAGGAACAGGAGGAGGCCCATTCAGCCCATCGAGCGTGTTACACTCGAACAGGAGGAGGGCCATTCAGCCCCTCGAGTCTGTTACACAGGAACAGGAGGAGGCCCATTCAGCCCCTCGAGTCTGTTACACAGGAACAGGAGGAAGCCCATTCAGCCCCTCGAGTCTGTTACACAGGAACAGGAGGAGGCCCATTCAGCCTCTCGAGCCTGTTACACAGGAACAGGAGGAGGCCCATTCAGCCCCTCGAGTCTGTTACACAGGAACCGGAGGAGGTCCATTCAGCCCCTCGAGTCTCTTACACAGGAACAGGAGGAGGCCCATTCAGCCCCTCGAGCATGTTCCACTCGAACAGGAGGAGGGCTATTCAGCCCCTTGAGCCTGTTACACAGGAACAGGAGGAGGCCCATTCATCCGCCTCCTCGAGCCAGTTTCACTGAAACAGGAGGAGGCCCATTCAGCCCCCTCGATCCTGTTCCATCGGAACAGGTGGAGGCTCATTCAGCCGCCTCCTCGAGTCTGTTACACAGGAACAGGAGGCCCATTCAGCACCTCGAGCCTATTACACAGGTAGAGGAGGAGGCCCATTCAGCCCCTCGAGCCTGTTACACAGGAACAGGAGGAGGCCCATTCAGCCCCTCGAGCCTATTACACAGGTAGAGGAGGAGGCCCATTCAGCCCCTCGAGCCTGTTACACAGGAACAGGAGGAGGCCCATTCAGCCCTCTCCTCGAGTCTGTTACACAGGAACATGAGGAGGCCCATTCAGCCCCTCGTGTCTGTTACACAGGAACAGGAAGAGTCCCATTCAGCCCCTCGAGCCTGTTACACAGGAACAGGAGGAGGCCCATTCAGCCCCTCGAGCCTGTTACACAGGAACAGGAAGAGGCCCATTCAGTCCCCTCCTCGGGCCTGTTACACAGGAACAGGTGGAGGACCATTCAGTCCCCACGAGCCTGTTACACTCGAACAGGAGTAGGGCCATTCAGCCTCCGAGCCTGTTACACAGGAACAGGAGGAGGCCCATTCAGCCCCTCGAGCATGTTACACTGGAACTGGAGAAGGTCTATTCAGCCCTCGAGCCTGTTCCACGGGAACAGGAGGAGTCCCATTCAGCCCCCTCCTTGAGCCTGTTTCACAGGAACAGGAGGAGGCCCATTGAGCCCCTCGTGTCTGTTACACTCGAACAGGACGAGGCC
Organism: Scyliorhinus torazame; assembly: GCF_047496885.1. Lineage (NCBI taxonomy): Eukaryota > Metazoa > Chordata > Chondrichthyes > Carcharhiniformes > Scyliorhinidae > Scyliorhinus > Scyliorhinus torazame. The sequence continues at coordinate 216,017 of NW_027307871.1, read as the reverse complement.
CAATAAGCCCCTCGAGCCTGTTATACTAGAACAGGAGGAGGCCCATTCAGCCCCCTCCTCGAACCTGTTACACAGGAACAGGAGGAGGCCCATTCAGCCCCTCGAGCCTGTTACACAGGAACAGGAGGAGGCCCATTCATCCGCCTCCTCGAGCCAGTTTCACGGAAACAGGAGGAGGCCCATTCAGCCCCTCGAGCCTGTTACACAGGAACAGGTGGAGGCCCATTCAGCCGCCTCCTCGAGTCTGTTACACAGGAACAGGAGGCCCATTCAGCCCCTCGAGCCTGTTACACAGGAACAGGAGGAGGCCCATTCAGCCCCTCGGCGTGTTACACAGGAACAGGAGGAGGCCCATTCAGCCCCCTCCTCGAGTCTGTTACACAGGAACATGAGGAGGCCCATTCAGCCCCTCGTGTCTGTTAAACAGGAACAGGAAGAGTCCCATTCAGTCCCCTCCTCGGGCCTGTTACACAGGAACAGGTGGAGGACAATTCAGTCCCCACGAGCCTGTTACACTCGAACAGGAGTAGGGCCATTCAGCCTCCGAGCCTGTTACACAGGAACAGGAGGAGGCCCATTCAGCCCCTCATGTCTGTTACACTCGAAAAGGACGAGGCCCAATAAGCCCCTCGAGCCTGTTATACTGGAACAGGAGGAGGCCCATTCAGCCCCCTCCTCGAACCTGTTACACAGGAACAGGAGGAGGCCCATTCAGCCCATCGAGCCTGTTACACAGGAACAGGAGGTGGCCCATTCAGCCCCTCGAGCCTGTTACACAGGAACAGGAGGAGGCCCATTCAGCCCCCTCCTCGAGCCTGTTACACAGGAACCGAATGAGGCCCATTCAGCCCCTCGAACCTGTTACACAGAAACAGGAGGAGGCCCATTCAGCCCCTCGAGTTTGTTACACAGGAACAGGCGGAGGCCCATTCAGCCCCTCGAGCCTGTTACACAGGAACAGGAGGAGGCCCATTCAGCCCTTGAGCATGTTACACAGGAATAGGAGATGGTCCATTCAGCCCCTCGAGTCAATCACACAGGAACAGGTAGAGGCCCATTCAGCCCCTCGAGCCTGTTACACAGGAACAGGAGGAGGCCCATTCAGCCCCTCGAGACTGTTACACAGGAACAGGAGGAGGCCCATTCAGCCCCTCGAGTCTGTTACACAGGAACAGCATGAGGCCCATTCAGACCCTCCTTGAGCCAGTTACACAGGAACAGGAGGCTCCCCATTCAGCCCCCTCCTCCAGCCTGTTACATAGGAACAGGAGGAGGCCCATTCAGCCTCTCAAGCCTGTTACACAGGAACAGGAGGAGGAGCATTCAGTCCCCACGAGCCTGTTACACTCGAACAGGAAGAGGCCTATTCAGCCCCTCGAGCCTGTTACACTCGAACAGGAGGAGGCCCATTCAGCCCCTCGAGCCTGTTCCACGGGAACAGGAGGAGGCCCATTCAACCCCCTCCTCGAGACTGTTAACCAGGAATAGGAGTCCCATTCTGCCCCTCGAGCCTGTTACACAGTAACGGGATGAGGCCCATTAAATCGCTCGAACCTGTTACACAGGAACAGGAGGCTCCCCATCCAGCCCCCTCCTCGAGCCTGTTACACAGGAACAGGGGGAGGTCCATTTAGCCCCCTCCTCTAGCCTTTTACACAGGAACAGGAGGTGACCCATTCAGCACCTCGAGCCAGTTACACAGGAACATGAGGAGGCCCATTCAGCCCCCAACTCGAGCCTGTTACACAGGAACAGGAGGTGGCCTATTCAGCCGCTCGAGACTGTTACACAGGAACAGGAGGAGGCCCATTCAGCCCATCGAGCATGTTACACTCGAACAGGAGGAGGGCCATTCAGCCCCTCGAGTCTGGTACACAGGAACAGGAGGAGGCCCATTCAGCCCCTCGAGTCTGTTACACAGGAACAGGAGGAGGCCCATTCAGCCCCTCGAGTCTGTTACACAGGAACAGGAGGAGGTCCATTCAGCCCCTCGAGTCTGTTACACAGGAACAGGAGGAGGCCCATTCAGCCCCTCGAGCATGTTCCACTCGAACAGGAGGAGGGCTATTCAGCCCCTTGAGCCTGTTACACAGGAACAGGAGGAGGCCCATTCATCCGCCTCCTCGAGCCAGTTTCACTGAAACAGGAGGAGGCCCATTCAGCCGCCTCCTCGAGTCTGTTACACAGGAACAGGAGGAGGCCCATTCAGCCCCTCGAGCCTATTACACAGGGAGAGGAGGAGGCCCATTCAGCCCCTCGAGCCTGTTACACAGGAACAGGAGGAGGCCCATTCAGCCCCTCGAGCCTATTACACAGGTAGAGGAGGAGGCCCATTCAGCCCCTCGAGCCTGTTACACAGGAACAGGAGGAGGCCCATTCAGCCCCTCGGCCTGTTACACAGGAACAGGAGGAGGCCCATTCAGCCCTCTCCTCGAGTCTGTTACACAGGAACATGAGGAGGCCCATTCAGCCCCTCGTGTCTGTTACACAGGAACAGGAAGAGTCCCATTCAGCCCCTCGAGCCTGTTACACAGGAACAGGAGGAGGCCCATTCAGCCCCTCGAGCCTGTTACACAGGAACAGGAAGAGGCCCATTCAGTCCCCTCCTCGGGCCTGTTACACAGGAACAGGTGGAGGACCATTCAGTCCCCTCCTCGAGCCTGTTACACTCGAACAGGAGTAGGGCCATTCAGCCTCCGAGCCTGTTACACAGGAACAGGAGGAGGCCCATTCAGCCCCTCGAGCTTGTTACACTGGAACTGGAGAAGGTCTATTCAGCCCTCGAGCCTGTTCCACAGGAACAGGAGGAGGCCCATTGAGCCCCTCGTGTCTGTTACACAGGTACAGGAGGAGGTCCATTCAGCCCCCTCCTCGAACCTGTTACACAGGAACAGGAGGAGGCCCATTCAGCCCCTCGAGTCTGTTACACAGGTACAGGAGGAGGTCCATTCAGCCCCTCGAGTCCGTTACACAGGAACAGGAGGAGGCCCATTCAGCCCCTCGAGCATGTTCCACTCGAACAGGAGGAGGGCCATTCAGCCCCTTGAGCCTGTTACACAGGAACAGGAGGAGGCCCATTCATCCGCCTCCTCGAGCCAGTTTCACGGAAACAGGAGGAGGCCCATTCAGCCCCCTCGAGCCTGTTACATCGGAACAGGTGGAGGCCCATTCAGCCGTCTCCTCGAGTCTGTTACACAGGAACAGGAGGCCCATTCAGCCCCTCGAGCCTATTCCACAGGTAGAGGAGGAGGCCCATTCAGCCCCTCGAGCCTGTTACACAGGAACAGGAGGAGGCCCATTCAGCCCCTCGGCGTGTTACACAGGAACAGGAGGAGGCCCATTCAGCCCCCTCCTCGAGCCTGTTACACAGGAACAGGAGGAGGCCCATTCAGCCCCTCGAGCCTGTTACACAGGAACAGGAGGAGGACCATTCAGCCCCTCGAGCCTGTTACACAGGAACAGGAAGAGGCCCATTCAGTCCCCTCCTCGGGCCTGTTACACAGGAACAGGTGGAGGACAATTCAGTCCCCACGAGCCTATTACACTCGAACAGGAGTAGGGCCATTCAGCCTCCGAGCCTGTTACACAGGAACAGGAGGAGGCCCATTCAGCCCCTCGTGTCTGTTACACTCGAAAAGGACGAGGCCCAATAAGCCCCTTGAGCCTGTTACACAGGAACAGTAGGAGGCCCATTCAGCCCCCTCCTCGAACCTGTTACCCAGGAACAGGAGGAGGCCCATTCAGCCCATCGAGCCTGTTACACAGGAACAGGAGGAGGCCCATTCAGCCCCCTCCTCGAGCCTGTTACACAGGAACCGAATGAGGCCCATTCAGCCCCTCGAACCTGTTACACAGAAACAGGAGGAGGCCCTTTCAGCCCCTCGAGTCTGTTACACAGGAACAGGCGGAGGCCCATTCAGCCCCTCGAGCCTGTTACACAGGAACAGGAGGAGGCCCATTCAGCCCTTGAGCATGTTACACAGGAACAGGAGGTGGTCCATTCAGCCCCTCGAGTCAATCACACAGGAACAGGTAGAGGCCCATTCAGCCCCTCGAGCCTGTTACACAGGAACAGGAGGAGGCCCATTCAGCCCCTCGAGACTGTTACACAGGAACAGGAGGAGGCCCATTCAGCCCCTCGAGTCTGTTACACAGGAACAGCATGAGGCCCATTCAGCCCCTTCCTCGAGCCTGTTACACAGGAACAGGAGTTGGTCCATTCAGCCCCTCGAGTCAATCACACAGGAACAGGTAGAGGCCCATTCAGCCCCTCGAGCCTGTTATACAGGAACAGGAGGAGGCCCATTCAGCCCCCTCCTCGAGCCTGTTACAAGGAACAGGAGAAGGCCCATTCAGCCCCTCGAGACAGTTACACAGGAACAGGAGGAGGCCCATTCAGCCCCCTCCTCGAGCCTGTTACACAGGAACAGGAGGAGGCCCATTCAGCCCCTCGAGTCTGTTACTCAGGAACAGGTGGAGGCCCATTCAGCCCCCTCCTCGAGCCTGTTACACAGGAACAGGAACAGGCCCATTCAGCCCCTCGAGCATGTTACACTCGAACAGGAGGAGGGCCATTCAGCCCCTTTACCCTGTTACACAGGAACAGGAGGAGGCCCATTCAGCCCCCTCCTCGAGCCTGTTTCACGGAAACAGGAGGAGGCCCATTCAGCCCCTCGAGCCTGTTACACAGGAACAGGAGGAGGCCCATTCAGCCCCTCGAGTCTGTTACATAGGAACAGGAGGAGGCCCATTCAGCCCCCTCCTCGAGTCTGTTACACAGGAACAGGAGGAGGCCCATTCAGCCCCTCGAGCCGATTACACAGGAAGAGGAGGAGGCCCATTCAGCCCCTCGAGTCTGTTACACAGGAACAGGAAGTGGCCCATTCAGCCCCTCGAGCCTGTTACACAGGAACAGGAAGAGGCCCATTCAGTCCCCTCCTCGGGCCTGTTACACAGGAACAGGAGGAGGCCCATTCAGTCCCCATGAGCCTGTTACACAGGAACAGGAGGAGGCCCATTCAGCCCCTCGAGACTGTTCCGCGGGAACAGGAGGAGGCCCATTCAGCCCCACGTGTCTGTTACACTCGAACAGGACCAGGTCCAATAAGCCCCTCGAGCCTGTTATGCTGGAACAGGAGGAGGCCCATTCAGCCCATCGAGCCTGTTATACAGGAACAGGAGGAGGCCCATTCAGCCCCTCCTCGAGCCTGTTACACAGGAACAGGAGGTGGCCCATTCAGCCCCTCGAGCCTGCTACACAGGAACAGGAGGAGGCCCATTCAAACCCCTCCTCGAGCATGTTACACGGGAACAGTAGGAGGCCAATTCAACCCCCTCCTCGAGACTGTTAACCAGGAATAGGAGTCCCATTCTGCCCCTCGAGCCTGTTGCACAGGAACAGGGGGATGCCCATTCAGCCCCCTCCTCGAGCCTGTTACACAGGAACAGGAGGAGGCCCATTCAGCCCCCTCCTCGAGTCTGTTACACAGGAACAGGAGGAGGACCATTCAGCCCCTCAAGCCTCTTACACAGTAACAGGAGGCGGCCCATTCAGCCCCTCGAGCCTGTTACACAGGAACAGGAGGTGGCCCATTCAGCCCCCTCCTCGAGCCTGTTACACAGGAACAGGAGGAGGCCCATTCAGCCCATCGAGCCTGTTACACAGGAACAGGAGGAGGCCCATTCAGCCCCCTCCTCGAGCCTGTTACACAGGAACCGAATGAGGCCCATTCAGCCCCTCGAACCTGTTACACAGAAACAGGAGGAGGCCCTTTCAGCCCCTCTGTAGAAGCCAAGTATTTCAAATACAACTAGTATAGGTAAAAGATAGCTGTTTAAGCATAAATGTTGAGCCCCAGTTTTTAATACCCATTTATACAGCATAATTCACTTTTACTGAAGTCCGTTGTTCTGGCAAATGCATATTTTCAAAGACAGTGTGACATTAAAACAGCAAGATAATTTGACACTGCTTGTGCTAATTGTCAAGGAAAGGGACTGAATACACAGCAACATTGTTCACAATGCAGATAACAGCTGGGTCAGAAAAGCTGATGTTGCACATTGAAGATGGACGGCTTGCCATCAAATCAAATGTGTTTGAGTCTAACCCAAACCAATTAGGATTATATTGGGGTGTAATTAGACGACTTAAGACAGATATGAAAGTGTATAACTAAAAAGTTTCTCCCGGCCATTTTAGGTTAGGTTAGGTTAGGTTGGGTTTTGTTGTCTTTGTGAGTATTGTCTTTGTAGCTTAAGTTTTGTCTTTCTGTTAGTTTAGTCAGTTTTTGCCTTTGATTCTAGTCTCCATTTTAGGTTATTGTCTTTGGGGGTTCTGTCAGTTTAACAGTCTGTGTCAGTGATGTTAGTCCACTTTTGACTTTGAGTTTGAGTTTAGCTGAAGATTAGCTTTCTCTCTCTCTTCATGTTTCATTGCCAGACTTTGACCTTTTAAAAGTTACTTTCGAGCTGTCTGCCTAAGCAAAGAAAGATAATGTCTGTAATTCTCTGAAAGCTTCGAATTGTCTACGAATTGCCTTTTAAATGACTTTCAAATTGTAATCCAGCGACTACAAATAAAACAATTCTTTTTGGCACCTGAGGAGTTTATACTGCAAATTTCTGCTGAGTTCCAGTATTCGCAAAGTGCTACTGATAACCGAATAGCAGAGATGATATAAATTCCTTCAACTTTACACAGTCGAATAATACAAGGAATCAAACAACTTAACACAGTCTACAAAATAGTACAAATCTTATAGCTTGTCGTATTGCGCCAGGACTTGATTCATCAACTAAGCTTCCCCCAAACTTGGCGTGGTTCGACAGGTTAAGATTCCTTTAAATTAAAGATTCTTTCACCCTCGAGTCTGTTACACAGGAACAGGCGGAGGCCCATTCAGCCCCTCGAGCCTGTTACACAGGAACAGGAGGAGGCCCATTCAGCCCTTGAGCATGTTACACAGGAACAGGAGGAGGCCCATTCAGCCCCTCGAGTCTGTTACACAGGAACAGGAGGAGGCCCATTCAGCCCCTCGAGCCTGTTACACAGGAACAGGAGGAGGGCCATTCAGCCCCATCCTCGAGCATGTTACACAGGACAGGAGGAGGCCCATTCAGCTCCTCGAGCATGTTACACAGGAACAGGAGGAGGCCCATTCAGCCCCTCAAGCCTGTTACACAGGAACAGGCGGAGGCCCATTCAGCCCCCTCCTCGAGCCTGTTACACAGGAACAGTAGGAGGCACATTCAGCCCCTCGAGTCTGTTACACAGGAACAGGAGGAGGCCCATTCAGCCCCTCGAGCCTGTTACACAGGAACAGGAGGAGGCCCATTCAGCCCCCTCCTCGAGCCTGTTACACAGGAACAGCATGAGGCCCATTCAGCCGCTCGAGACTGTTACACAGGAACAGGAGGAGGCCCATTCAGCCCCTCGAGCATGTTACACTCGAACAGGAGGAGGGCCATTCAGCCCCTTTACCCTGTTACACAGGAACAGGAGGAGGCCCATTCAGGCCCCTCCTCGAGCCTGTTTCACGGAAACAGGAGGAGGCCCATTCAGCCCCTCGAGTCTGTTACACAGGAACAGGAGGAGGCCCATTCAGCCCCCTCCTCGAGTCTGTTACACAGGAACAGGAGGAGGCCCATTCAGCCCCTCGAGCCTATTACACAGGAAGAGGAGGAGGCCCATTCAGCCCCTCGAGTCTGTTACACAGGAACAGGAAGTGGCCCATTCAGCCCCTCGAGCCTGTTACACAGGAACAGGAAGAGGCCCATTCAGTCCCCTCCTCGGGCCTGTTACACAGGAACAGGAGGAGGCCCATTCAGTCCCCACGAGCCTGTTACACTCGAACAGGAGGAGCGCCATTCAGCCTCCGAGCCTGTTACACAGGAACAGGAGGAGGCCCATTCAGCCCCTCGAGACTGTTCCGCGGGAATAGGAGGAGGCCCATTCAGCCCCACGTGTCTGTTACACTCGAACAGGACGAGGCCCAATAAGCCCCTCGAGCCTGTTATACTGGAACAGGAGGAGGCCCATTCAGCCCATCGAGCCTGTTATACAGGAACAGGAGGAGGCCCATTCAGCCCCTCCTCGAGCCTGTTACACAGGAACAGGAGGAGGCCCATTCAGCCCCTCGAGCCTGTTACACAGGAACAGGAGGAGGCCCATTCAGCCCCTCCTCGAGCTTGTTGCATAGGAACAGGAGGAGGCCCATTCAGCCCCCACCTCGGCCCTGCTACACAGGAACAGGAGGAGGCCCATTCAACCCCCTCCTCGAGACTGTTAACCAGGAATAGGAGTCCCATTCAGCCCCTCGAGACTGTTACACAGGAACAGGCGGAGGCCCATTCAGCCCCCTCCTCGAGTCTGTTACACAGGAACAGGAGGAGGCCCATTCAGCACTTCAAGCCTCTTACACAGTAACAGGAGGCGGCCCATTCAGCCCCTCGAGCCTGTTACACAGGAACAGGAGGTGGCCCATTCAGCCCCCTCCTCGAGCCTGTTACACAGGAAGAGGAGGAGGCCGATTCAGCCCCTCGAGCCTGTTACACAGGAACAGGAGGAGGCCCATTCAGCCCCTCGAGCCTGTTACACAGGAACAGGAGGAGGCCCATTCAGCCCCTCGAGTCTGTTACACAGGAACAGGAAGAGGCCCATTCAGTCCCCTCCTCGGGCCTGTTACACAGGAACAGGAGGAGGCCCATTCAGTTCCCACGAGCCTGTTACACTCGAACAGGAGAAGGGCCATTCAGCCTCCGAGCCTGTTACACTGGAACTGGAGAAGGCCTATTCAGCCCTCGAGCCTGTTCCACGGGAACAGGAGGAGGCCCATTCAGCCCCCTCCTTGAGCCTGTTACACAAGAGCAGGTGAAGGCCCATTCAGCCCCTCGTGTCTGTTACACTCGAACAGGACGAGGCCCAATAAGCCCCTCGAGCCTGTTATACTGGAACAGGAGGAGGCCCATTCAGCCCCTCCTCGAGCCTGTTGCACAGGAACAGGAGGAGGCCCATTCAGCCCCCACCTCGACCCTGTTACACAGGAACAGGAGGAGGCCCATTCAAACCCCTCCTCGAGCATGTTACACGGGAACAGGAGGCCAATTCAGCCTCCTCCTCGAGCCTGTTACACAGGAACAGGAGGAGGCCCATTCAACACCCTCCTCGAAACTGTTAACCAGGAATAGGAGTCCCATTCTGCCCCTCGAGCCTGTTACACAGTAACCGGATGAGGCCCATTCAAACCCCTCCTCGAGCATGTTACACGGGAACAGGAGGCCAATTCAGCCTCCTCCTCGAGCCTGTTACACAGGAACAGGAGGAGGCCCATTCAACCCCCTCCTCGAAACTGTTAACCAGGAATAGGAGTCCCATTCTGCCCCTCGCACCTGTTACACAGGAACAGGGGGCTCCCCATTCAGACCCCTCCTCGAGCCTGTTACACAGGAACAGGAGGTGGCCCATTCAGCCCCCTACTCGAGCTTGTTACACAGGAACAGGAGGAGGCCCATTCAGCCCCCTCCTTGTGCCTGTTCCACAGGAATAGGAGGAGGCCCATTGAAGGAATCTTTAATTCATAGGGATCTTAACCTGTCGAACTACGCCAAGTTTGGGGGAAGCTTAGTTGATGAATCGAGTCCTGGCGCAATACGACAAGTTATAAGATTTGTACTATTTATAGACTGTGTTAAGTTGTTCGATTCCTTGTATTATTCGACTGTGTATAGTTGAAGGAATTTATATCATCTCTGCTATTCGGTTATCAGTAGCACTTTGCGAATACTGGAACTCAGCAGAAATTTGCAGTATAAACTCCTCAGGTGCCAAAAAGAATTGTTTTATTTGTAGTCGCTTGATTACAATTTGAAAGTCATTTAAAAGGCAATTCGTAGACAATTCGAAGCTTTCAGAGAATTACAGACATTATCTTTCTTTGCTTAGGCAGACAGCTCGAAAGTAACTTTAAAAGGTCAAAGTCTGGCAATGAAACTTGAAGAGAGAGAGAAAGCTAATCTTCAGCTAAACTCAAACTCAAAGTCAAAAGTGGACTAACATCACTGACACAGACTGTTAAACTGACAGAACCCCCAAAAGACATCTCTAAAATGGAGACTAGAAAGGACAAAACTGACTAAACTAAACACTAAAACCAAACCTAAAATGGCCGGGAGAAACTTTTCAGTTATACACTTTCATATCTGTCTTAAGTCGTCTAATTACACCCCAATATAATCCTAATTGGTTTGGGTTAGACTCAAACACATTTGATTTGATGGCAAGCCGTCCATCTTCAATGTGCAACATCAGCTTTTCTGACCTAGCTGTTATCTGCATTGTGAACAATGGTGCCTTCATGTTGCTATGGTATTTAGTCCTTGTCCTTGACAATTAGCACAAGCAGTGTCAAATTATCTTGCAACTGTGCTGTTTTAATGTCACACTGTCTTTGAAAATATGCATTTGCCAGAACAACGGACCTCAGTAAAAGTGAATTATGCTGTATAAATGGGTATTTAAAACTGGGGCTCAACATTTATGCTTAAACAGCTATCTTTTACCTATACTAGTTGTATTTGAAATACTTGGCTTCTACAGTCGGCCCTTTGATAAATCGAAAAATTGAGATATATCAGAAAAGATTAAAAGACATCATTAATGCGATAGGATAGGTAAAAGCGCAAAGAATCATTGCAGTTTTAAACAATAAAATTGACACTTAAAATACAACAGGCATTTCAAAATAATTATTATAATTAATAAATTAATCAAATTTGATCACATTGGTAATTCATAATAACTTCATGTAAAATGATTATACAATACAAGTTGAACATATGATCTAGTAATAAATGGTAAAATGATTATCAAAATGGACATCCTCTGGATAATACACAAAAACTTGTTGAAAGGGTTAATTTTCTTGCAGAGACAAAAAGAGGCGTCTAGCTTGGAATGATGCCATTCGCATCTTTAAACTTTTTTTTTGTCACTCAAATGGACTGGGAGTAAAAGTTGGATTGCTGCCAAATTCCCGTTATCAAATTTCTTTGAACGATCTGTTCTTTTGGCTTTTAATCAAAGATTGTTGTAGCTTCCACATTGTTTGAAGTTTTAATTTCCAGGCTAATTTTAAACATTTATTTTAAAATATCAAATACAATAACTTATTAAATATATAACTGAACCAACCTTGTGCTGTATCTTGATTTTCTGTAGATGAATTTGTCGGTTCTGTTAAAGGAAACACAGCTAACAAGATATGTTAATTTCTTTAAATTAATAAAGCAACATTCAGAATAATGAGTTTTCTTAAGTTGACAGTTCTTGGCAAATTTTTAGCGATACATTGAGGGTTCTTTAGCTGCTTTGATGGCAGCCGTTCTCTTCTGAGTAAGTTCCCTTTCTCGTTTGGAAATTTTCTGTCCCAAGTAAACATCTTTCTGGGCAATTTGTGCTTTGTGAAAGCTAGCTTTGTGACTGTTAGTACTGAGGTGGTTCAAGACCACCCGTAAGTCTTTGTCATGATCATCTTTATTGGTGGAGGTTATCAGAACATCATCTTCATATTGGATAATGGTGGAAGGCCGAACAGGCAGTTGCCTGAGATGATTCTGTAAAGCCATGTGGTAAACAATTGGGCTATTATGATACTGTTGTTGATTAACTGTAAAAGCAAACCATGGTTGTAGTTGCTTAGCCAGTGTTGCTGACCAGAAGCCATACTGGGTGTGTCTTGTTGGGACGCGTTACATGGTTGACCATGAGGTGGAGATGTATTGTAGTGAACATTGTCTACTTCATTATCAACTCTTGAATCTATCCGTTGTTTTTGATAGCATTTTGCCATCCAGTGTCCTACTCTACCACAGGAAAGACATTGTGGTATTTTCTTACGTGATTTTAATGGAGCAAGGGTACATGTTTGTTCTAGCGCTGGTGGTGAAATTGTAGTTACTGCTGATATTCCTGCAGGTGCTGCAACAGCCGCCGCTGGAGCAGCAGGTAACATGGGCTGGATTTGAGCAATAGGCTGCATTTGAGCAGCTGCAGTGTTAAAAGTTGCCTGATTGTGCAAACCACGATCTATCTGAATGCATCGGTCAACTATGTCTCGGTATGTGCCAGCTGTGGCCCAAGCTGGTAAAACCAAATTCAAGGCAGCAGAAACTCCAGGTTTAACACCGGCTATAAAAGCCGTTTTTAATGGACTTAAAGTGCTTGCATCCCATGTGTCATTTTCCTGGTCGAGTGTCATCCCTGAATATTCCATCCAAGAATGTAAAAATCTTTCCTCAAAATCCTGAATATCTTCATCATTTTTTTGAAAGCAAGCTGTGATCTTAGACCAATTGGTCCTCGGGGGGCGAAATTGTAATAGCCAATTCTTGATTGTTAGCCAACCAGCTAAATTTTGCAAATCGTCTCCAAGGGCAACTTCTACTTCATTTTTAAGGGTTGAACTTATACGAGTACCTAGCATGATAGTCAGAATTTGTACTCCATCAAGTGGGTGGAGACTGTAAATGGATTGTAATCTGTGAATTCCATCCCATGTGGTCTTACCACCCTTTTTAGGGTGTGGAAGACCCTTGGACCATTCGTCAATTTTAGAAGGATCAATTTGTTCATGAACCCATTGGTGGTCAAATATGTTTCTAGTGATAGTTTCACCATCTTCTTCTATTTTTTTGCTTCCAACTCTAACCCGTTTGCGTTTTAAAGGGGCTAGTCGAATTGCTTTAGTATTTTGTATTGTAGGAACACTATCTTCGTCTGATTCATCCGACAGAGAAAATGATTTATTTTTAACAATTGATCTTGGCTGTGCAATTGCCGATTGTGCCACTAGGTCGGTGGCTTGGACTGCTTTCTGAGTTTGTTCAATCTTTTGTACAGAAAGCATGTTTGTCAAAGAATTACAATGTTCAGTCATGCTGGTTATATTTCTTTCTAAAACACATCTTTCTTTCACTAACTTGCAATTTTCAAGTTCAATTCGCTCAGTTTTTAATTGCAATTGTCGGTATTTTGACTCCACTTCAAAGACTTGATTTTGGAATTCTGTTATTTGAAAAGATAACTGCTGGAGTTCAGAGGTTTTGTTTCGCAAATCTGTTTTAATTTCATCATAATGCTCAAGTTTGGATTTTGCATCTTGCAATTCTTCAACAACTGCAGTTAGTTGCTTTTTAGTGGACCTATACTCATCATCGCTTCGCTCAGTAGTTAATTGCAACTGTTGGTATTTTGACTCCACTTTAAAAACTTGGATTTGAAATTGCTGGAGTTCAGAGGTTTTGTTTTGCAAATCTGTTCTAATTTCATCATAATGCTCAAGTTTGGATTTTGCAACTTGCAAATCTGTTTTAATTTCATCAGAATGCTCAAGTTTGGATTTTGCATCTTGTAAATCTGTTTCAAGTTTGGATTTTGCATCTTGCAATTCTGTTTTAATTTCATCATAATGCTCAAGTTTGGATTTTGCAACTTGCAAATCTGTTTTAATTTCATCAGAATGCTCAAGTTTGGATTTTGCATCTTGTAAATCTGTTTCAAGTTTGGATTTTGCATCTTGCAATTCTGTTTTAATTTCATCATAATGCTCAAGTTTGGATTTTGCAACTTGCAAATCTGTTTTAATTTCATCAGAATGCTCAAGTTTGGATTTTGCATCTTGCAAATCTGTTTTAATTTCACCAGAATGCTCAAGTTTGGATTTTGCATCTTGCAAATCTGTTTTAATTTCATCATAATGCTCAAGTTTGGATTTTGCAACTTGCAAATCTGTTTTAATTTCATCAGAATGCTCAAGTTTGGATTTTGCATCTTGCAATTCTGTTTCAAGTTTGGATTTTGCAGCTTGCAATTCTTCAACAACTGCAATTAGTTGCCTTTTAGTAGACCTATACTCATCATCACTTCGCTCAGTATTTAATTGCAGCTGTTGGTATTTTGACTCCATTTTAAAAACTTGATTTTGGAATTCTGACTCCACTTTAAAAACTTGATTTTGAAATTCTGCGATTTGAACATTTAACTGCTGGAGTTCAGAGATTTTATTTTGCAAATCTGTTCTAATTTCATCATAATGCTCAAGTTTGGATTTTGCATCTTGCAAATCTTCAAGAACTGCACTTAGTTGGTCTTTAGTGGACTGAAGCTGATGATCACTTTTATTTTTAACAATGATCTCTTGCTGACTGTGTATCTGTCCCGTAATTACCAGGGACCATTTTACACGTTCTGCACCGTGTAATCGTGTGCATTTTCCCCATGCTCTCTTGATATTATTGAAGGACCACTGTCCTCTGGGGATATCATACTTTGATTCAATTTTTTTTGAGGTTTCACATAGGTTAAAATGTCTACGAGTGAAAGATCTACAATCCCCCAACATATCTTCAACAGAAACATCTGGTATTCCAGCACCCCCCTTGGATGTAGTGGGGAGTAATTTTCTGTCTGCTAAAGGCTCTGAATCTACACTTTGAATTGGATCAGCCATAACTTTTCTTGATCGCTGACTGCCGTTTTATTTTAGTTACTGCAGTGACTAATCTTCCAGTCACGTCTGATAGTCTGACCGACTGGCACTTGATTTATTTAACACAGTCTATAAAAAATGTTCTTTTCAAGGGTCGAAGTACTGATTGATGCGGCTTTAAGACTTTTAATGGATGAAAAAGATATTTCTTACCCTAGTCTAGCCGTGGGTTCCGGCTGTCTTCTGGGCCTCCTCCGATTATCTCCGAAGCTTCCCGAAGGTTCCCGACCTCATCCGATTATCTTCGAAGCTTTCCGTCGTCACCTGGGCCTCCGAAGGTCGTTCAGTACTCCCCCCTTCTGCCCGACTACGCCAATTAAAGGAAACTTTAATTTATAAGGATCTTAACCTGTCGAACCACGCCAAGTTTGGGGGAAGCTTAGTTGATGAATCAAGTCCTGGCGCAATACGACAAGTTATAAGATTTGTACTATTTGTAGACTGTGTTAAGTTGTTCGATTCCTTGTATTATTCGACTGTGTATAGTTGAAGGAATTTATATCATCTCTGCTATTCGGTTATCAGTAGCACTTTGCGAATACTGGAACTCAGCAGAAATTTGCAGTATAAACTCCTCAGGTGCCAAAAAGAATTGTTTTATTTGTAGTCACTTGATTACAATTTGAAAGTCATTTAAAAGGCAATTCGTCGATAATTCGAAGCTTTCAGAGAATTACAGACATTATCTTTCTTTGCTCAGGCAGACAGCTCGAAAGTAACTTTTTAAAGGTCAAAGTCTGGCAATGAAACATGAAGAGAGAGAGAAAGCTAATCTTCAGCTAAACTCAAACTCAAAGTCAAAAGTGGACTAACATCACTGACACAGACTGTTAGACTGACAGAACCCCCAAAAGACATCTCTAAAATGGAGACTATAAAGGACAAACTGACTTAACTAAACACTAAAACCAAACCTAAAATGGCCGGGAGAAACTTTTTATTTATACACTTTCATATCTGTCTTAAGTCGTCTAATTACACCCCAATATAATCCGAATTGGTTTGGGTTAGACTCAAACACATTTGATTTGATGGCAAGCCGTCCATCTTCAATGTGCAACATCAGCTTTTCTGACCCAGCTGTTATCTGCATTGTGAACAATGGGGCCTTCATGTTGCTGTGTATTCAATCCCTTGGCCTTGACAATTAGCACAAGACAGTGTCAAATTATCTTGCAACTGTGCTGTTTTGATGTCACACTGTCTTTGAAAATATGCATTTGCCAGAACAACGGACCTCAGTAAAAGTGAATTATGCTGTATAAATGGCTATTAAAAACTGGGGCTCAACATTTATGCTTAAACAGCTATCTTTTACCTATACTAGTTGTATTCGAAATACCTGGCTTCTACACCCCTCCTCGAGCCTGTTACACAGGAACAGGAGGAGGCCCATTCAGCCCGTCTTCGAGCCTGTGACACAGGAACAGGAGGAGGCCCATTCAGCCCCCTCCTCTAACATGTTATACCAATACAGGAGGAGGCCCATTCAGCCCCTCGAGCATGTTACACAGGAACAGGAGGAGGCCCATCCAGCCCCTCGAGCCTGTTACACTGGAACAGGAGGAGGCCCATTCAGCCCCCTCCTCAAACCTGTTGCACAGGAACAGGAGGAGGCCCATTCATCCCCCTCGTTGAGTCTGTTACACAGGAACAGGAGGAGGCCCATCCAGCACATCGAGCCTGTTACACAGGAACAGGAGGAGGCCCATTCATCCCCCTCATTGAGTCTGTTGCACAGGAACAGGAGGAGCCCCATTCAGCTCCTCGAGCCTGTTACACAGGAACAGGAGGAGGCCCATTCAGCCCCTCGAGTCTGTTACACAGGAACAGTAGGAGGCCCATTCAGCCCCTCTTCGAGCCTGTGACACAGGAACAGGAGGAGGCCCATTCAGCCCCCTCCTCGAGCCTGTTAAACAGGAACCGGATGAGGCCCATTCAGCCCCTCGAACCTGTTACACAGGAACAGGAGGAGGCCCATCCAGCCCCTCGAGCCTGTTACACTGGAACAGGAGGAGGCCCATTCAGCCCCCTCCTCAAACCTGTTGCACAGGAACAGGAGGAGGCCCATTCATCCCCCTCGTTGAGTCTGTTACACAGGAACAGGAGGAGGCCCATCCAGCACATCGAGCCTGTTACACAGGAACAGGAGGAGGCCCATTCATCCCCCTCATTGAGTCTGTTGCACAGGAACAGGAGGAGCCCCATTCAGCTCCTCGAGCCTGTTACACAGGAACAGGAGGAGGCCCATTCAGCCCCTCGAGTCTGTTACACAGGAACAGTAGGAGGCCCATTCAGCCCCTCTTCGAGCCTGTGACACAGGAACAGGAGGAGGCCCATTCAGCCCCCTCCTCGAGCCTGTTAAACAGGAACCGGATGAGGCCCATTCAGCCCCTCGAACCTGTTACACAGGAACAGGAGGAGGCCCATTCATCCCTCGAAACTGTTACACTGCAACAGGAGGCTCCCCATTCAGCCCCCTCCTCGAGCCTGTCACACAGGAACAGGAGGAGGCCCATTCAAACACCTCCTCGAGCATGTTACACGGGAACAGGAGGCCAATTCAGCCCCCTCCTCGAGCCTGTTACACAGGGACAGGGGGACGCCCATTCAGCCCCCTCCTCGAGCCTGTTACACAGAAACAGGAGGTGGCCCATTCAGCCCCCAACTCGAGCTTGTTACACAGGAACAGGAGGAGGCCCATTCAGCCCTTCGAGTCTGTTACACAGGAACAGGAGGATGCCCATTCAGCCCCTCGAGCCTGCCCCCTCCTTGAGTCTGTTACACAGGAACAGGAGGAGGCCCATTCCGCCCCCTCCTTGAGTCTGTTACACAGGAACAGGAGGAGGCCCATTCAGCCCCTCGAGCCTGTTACACAGGAACAGCAGGAGGCCCATTCAGCCCCCTCCTCGAGCCTGTTACATAGGAACCGGATGAGGCCCATTCAGCCGCTCGAACCTGTTACGTAGGAACAGGAGGAGGTCCATTCATTCCTCGAACCTGTTACACTGGAACAGGAGGAGGCCCATCCATCCCCTCGAGCCTGTTACAGTGGACAGGAGGAGGCCCATTCAGCCCCCTCCTCGAGCCTGTTACACAGGAACAGGAGGAGGCCCATTCAGCCCCCTCCTCGGGCCTGTTACACAGGAACAGGAGGAGGCCCATTCAGTCCCCACGAGCCTGTTACACTCGAACAGGAGGAGGGCCATTCAGCCTCCGAGCCTGTTACACAGGAACAGGAGGAGGCCCATTCAGCCCCTCGAGCCTGTTACACTGGAACTGGAGGAGGCCCATTCAGCCCCCCCTTGAGCCTGTTACACAAGAGCAGGTGAAGGCCCATTCAGCCCCTCGTGTCTGTTACACTCGAACAGGACGAGGCCCAATAAGCCCCTCGAGGCTGTTATACAGGAACAGGAGGAGGCCCACTCAGCCCATCGAGCCTGTTACACAGGAACAGCAGGAGGCCCATTCAGCCCCCTCCTCGAGCCTGTTACATAGGAACCGGATGAGGCCCATTCAGCCGCTCGAACCTGTTACGTAGGAACAGGAGGAGGTCCATTCATTCCTCGAACCTGTTACACTGGAACAGGAGGAGGCCCATCCATCCCCTCGAGCCTGTTACAGTGGACAGGAGGAGGCCCATTCAGCCCCTCCTCGAGCCTGTTACACAGGAACAGGAGGAGGCCCATTCTGCCCCCACCTCGACCCTGTTACACAGGAAAAGGAGGAGGCCCATTCAGGCCCTCGAGCCTGTTACACAGGAACAGGAGGAGGACCATTCAGCCCCTCGAGTTGTTACACAGGAACAGGAGGAGGCCCATTCAGCCCCTCGAGCCTGTTACACATGAACAGGAGGAGGCCCATTCAGCCCCCTCCTCGAGCCTGTTACACAGGAAAAGGAGGTGGCCCATTCAGCCCCCTCCTCAAGCCTATTACACAGGAACAGGACGAGGCCATTCAGCCCCTCGAGCCTGTTACACTGGAACTGGAGAAGGCCTATTCAGCCCATCGAGCTGGTTACACAGGAACAGGAGGTGGCCCATTCAGCCCCTCAAGTCTGTTACACAGGAACAGGAGGAGGCCCATTCAGCCCCTCCTTGAGCCTGTTGCACAGGAACAGGAGGAGGCCCATTCTGCCCCCACCTCGACCCTGTTACACAGGAAAAGGAGGAGGCCCATTCAGCCCCTCGAGTTGTTACACAGGAACAGGAGGAGGCCCATTCAGCCCCTCGAGCCTGTTACACATGAACAGGAGGAGGCCCATTCAGCCCCCTCCTCGAGCCTGTTACACAGGAAAAGGAGGTGGCCCATTCAGCCCCCTCCTCAAGCCTATTACACAGGAACAGGACGAGGCCCATTCAGCTCCTCGCGCCTGTTACACAGGAACAGGAGGAGGCCCATTCAGCCCCTCGAGTCTGTTACACAGGAACAATAGGATTCCCATTCAGCCCCTCGAGCCTGATAGACAGGAACAGGAGCAGGCCCATTCAGCCCCTCGAGCCTGTTAGCCAGGAACAAGAGGAGGCCCATTCCGCCCCTCCTTGAGTCTGTTACACAGGAACAGGAGGAGGCCCATTCAGCCCCTCAAGCCTGTTACACAGGAACAGGAGGAGGCCCATTCAGCCCCCTCCTCGAGCCTGTTACACGGGAACCGGATGAGGCCCATTCAGCCGCTCGAACCTGTTACACAGGAACAGGAGGAGGTCCATTCATTCCTCGAACCTGTTACACTGGAACAGGAGGCTCCCCATTCAGCCCCCTCTTTGAGCCTGTTACACAGGAACAGGAGGAGGCCCATTCAGCCCCCTCCTTTCGCCAGTTACACAGGAAGAGGAGGAGGCCCATTCAGCCCCCTCCTCGAGCCTGTTACACAGGAACAGGAGGAGGCCCATTCAGCCCCTCGGGTCTGTTACACAGGAACAGGAGGAGGCCCATTCAGCCCCTCCTCGAGCCTGTTAAACAGGAACCGGATGAGGCCCATTCAGCCCCTCGAACCTGTTACACAGGAACAGGAGGAGGCCCATTCATCCCTCGAAACTGTTACACTGCAACAGGAGGCTCCCCATTCAGCCCCCTCCTCGAGCCTGTCACACAGGAACAGGAGGAGGCCCATTCAAACACCTCCTCGAGCATGTTACACGGGAACAGGAGGCCAATTCAGCCCCCTCCTCGAGCCTGTTACACAGGAATAGGGGGACGCCCATTCAGCCCCCTCCTCGAGCCTGTTACACAGAAACAGGAGGTGGCCCATTCAGCCCCCAACTCGAGCTTGTTACACAGGAACAGGAGGAGGCCCATTCAGCTTCTCGAGCCTGTTACACAGGAACAGGAGGAGGCCCATTCAGCCCTTCGAGTCTGTTACACAGGAACAGGAGGATGCCCATTCAGCCCCTCGAGCCTGTTAGACAGGAACAGGAGGAGGCCCATTCTGCCCCCTCCTTGAGTCTGTTACACAGGAACAGGAGGAGGCCCATTCCGCCCCCTCCTTGAGTCTGTTACACAGGAACAGGAGGAGGCCCATTCAGCCCCTCGAGCCTGTTACACAGGAACAGCAGGAGGCCCATTCAGCCCCCTCCTCGAGCCTGTTACATAGGAACCGGATGAGGCCCATTCAGTCGCTCGAACCTGTTACGTAGGAACAGGAGGAGGTCCATTCATTCCTCGAACCTGTTACACTGGAACAGGAGGAGGCCCATCCATCCCCTCGAGCCTGTTACAGTGGACAGGAGGAGGCCCATTCAGCCCCCTCCTCGGGCCTGTTACACAGGAACAGGAGGAGGCCCATTCAGTCCCCACGAGCCTGTTACACTCGAACAGGAGGAGGCCCATTCAGCCCCTCGTGTCTGTTACACTCGAACAGGACGAGGCCCAATAAGCCCCTCGAGTCTGTTATACTGGAACAGGAGGAGGCCCATGGCACATTCAGCCCATCGAGCCTGTTACACAGTAACAGGAGGTGGGCCATTCAGCCTCTCCTCGAGCCTGTTACACAGGAACAGGAGGAGGCCCATTCAGCCCCTCGAGCCTGTTACACTGGAACTGGAGAAGGCCTATTCAGCCCATCGAGCCTGTTACACAGGAACAGGAGGTGGCCCATTCCGCCCCTCGAGCCTGTTACACAAGAGCAGGTGAAGGCCCATTCAGCCCCTCGTGTCTGTTACACTCGAACAGGTCGAGGCCCAATAAGCCCCTCGAGGCTGTTATACAGGAACAGGAGGAGGCCCATTCAGCCCATCAAGCCTGTTACACAGTAACAGGAGGAGGCCCATTCAGCCCCTCCTCGAGCCTGTTACACAGGAACAGGAGGAGGCCCATTCAGCCCCTCGAGCCTGTTACACTGGAACTGGAGAAGGCCTATTCAGCCCATCGAGCTGGTTACACAGGAACAGGAGGTGGCCCATTCAGCCCCTCAAGTCTGTTACACAGGAACAGGAGGAGGCCCATTCAGCCCCTCCTTGAGCCTGTTGCACAGGAACAGGAGGAGGCCCATTCAGGCCCTCGAGCCTGTTACACAGGAACAGGAGGAGGACCATTCAGCCCCTCGAGTTGTTACACAGGAACAGGAGGAGGCCCATTCAGCCCCTCGAGCCTGTTACACATGAACAGGAGGTGGCCCATTCAGCCCCCTCCTCAAGCCTATTACACAGGAACAGGACGAGGCCCATTCAGCTCCTCGCGCCTGTTACACAGGAACAGGAGGAGGCCCATTCAGCCCCTCGAGTCTGTTACACAGGAACAATAGGATTCCCATTCAGCCCCTCGAGCCTGATAGACAGGAACAGGAGGAGGCCCATTCAGCCCCTCGAGCCTGTTAGCCAGGAACAAGAGGAGGCCCATTCCGCCCCTCCTTGAGTCTGTTACACAGGAACAGGAGGAGGCCCATTCAGCCCCTCAAGCCTGTTACACAGGAACAGGAGGAGGCCCATTCAGCCCCCTCCTCGAGCCTGTTACACGGGAACCGGATGAGGCCCATTCAGCCGCTCGAACCTGTTACACAGGAACAGGAGGAGGTCCATTCATTCCTCGAACCTGTTACACTGGAACAGGAGGCTCCCCATTCAGCCCCCTCTTTGAGCCTGTTACACAGGAACAGGAGGAGGCCCATTCAGCCCCCTCCTTTCGCCAGTTACACAGGAAGAGGAGGAGGCCCATTCAGCCCCCTCCTCGAGCCTGTTACACAGGAACAGGAGGAGGCCCATTCAGCCCCTCGGGTCTGTTACACAGGAACAGGAGGAGGCCCATTCAGCCCCTCCTCGAGCCTGTTACACTGGAACAGGAGGAGGCCAATTCAGCCCCCTCCTCGAGCCTGTTACACAGGAGCAGGTGAAGGCCCATTCAGCCCCTCGTGTCTGTTACACTCGAACAGGTGGAGGCCCATGGCCCATTCAGCCCATCGAGCCTGTTACACAGTAACAGGAGGAGGCCCATTCAGCCCCCTCCTCGAGCCTGTTACACAGGAATCGGATGAGGCCCATTCAGCCCCTCGAACCTGTTACACAGCAATAGGAGGCGATCCATTCATTCCTTGAACCTGTTACACTGCAACAGGAGGCTCCCCATTCAGCCCCCTCCTCGAGCCTGTCACACAGCAACAGGAGGAGACCCATTCAGCCCCCTTCTCGAGCCTGTTACACAGGAACAGAAGGTGGCCCATTCATCCCCTCGAGCCTGTTGCACAGGAACAGGAGGAGGCCTATTCAGCCCCCTCCTCGAGCCTGTTACACAGGAACAGTATGAGGCCCATTCAAACCCCTACTAGAGCATGTTACACGGGAACAGGAGGCCAATTCAGCCCCCTCCTCGAGCCTGTTACACAGGAACTGGAGGAGGCCCATTCAGCCCCCTCCTCGAGCCTGTTACACAGGAGCAGGTGAAGGCCCATTCAGCCCCTCGTGTCTGTTACACTCGAACAGGAGGAGGCCCATTCAGCCCATCGAGCCTGTTACACAGTAACAGGAGGAGGCCCATTCAGCCCCCTCCTCGAGCCTGTTACACAGGAATCGGATGAGGCCCATTCAGCCCCTCGAACCTGTTACACAGCAACAGGAGGAGGTCCATTCATTCCTCGAACCTGTTACAGTGCAACAGGAGGCTCCCCAATCAGCCCCCTCCTCGAGCCTGTCACACAGGAACAGGAGGAGGCCCATTCAGCCCCTCCTCGAGCCTGTTACAGAGGAACAGGAGGAGGCCCATTCAACCCCCTCCTCGAGACTGTTAACCAGGAACAGGAGGTGGCCCATTCAGCCCCTCGAACCTGTTACACAGGAACAGGGGGCTCCCCATTCAGCCCCCTCCTTGAGCCTGTTACACAGGAACAGGGTGAGGCCCATTCAGCCCCCTCCTCGAGCCTGTTACACAGGAACAGGAGGTGGCCCATTCAGCTCCTCGAGCTTGTTACACAGGAACAGGAGGAGGCCCATTCAGCCCATCGAACCTGTTACACAGGAACAGGAGGAGGCCCATTCAGCCCCCAACTCGAGCTTGTTACACAGGAACAGGAGGAGGCCCATTCAGCCCCCTCCTCGAGTCTGTTACACAGGAACAGGAGGTGGCCCATTCAGCTCCTCGAGCTTGTTACACAGGAACAGGAGGAAGCCCATTCAGCTCCTCGAGCCTGTTACACAGGAACAGGAGGAGGCCCATTCAGCCCATCGAACCTGTTACACAGGAACAGGAGGAGGCCCATTCAGCCCCCAACTCGAGCTTGTTACACAGGAACAGGAGGAGGCCCATTCAGCCCCCTCCTCGAGCCAGTTACACAGTAACAGGAGGAGGCCCATTCAGCCCCCTCCTCAAGCCCATTATACAGGACCAGGAGGAGGCCCATTCATCCCCCTCATTGGGTCTGTTACACAGGAACAGGAGGAGGCCCATTCAGCCCCTCGAGCCAGTTACACAGGAACAGGAGGAGGCCCATTCAGCCCCTTGAGTCTGTTACACAGTAACAGGAGGAGGCCCATTCAGCCCCTCGAGCCTGTTAGACAGGAACAGGAGGTGGCCCATTCCGCCCCCTCCTCGAGCCTGTTACACAGGAACAGGAGGTGGCCCATTCAGCCCCTCGTGTCTGTTACACTCGAACAGGACGAGGCCCAATAAGCCGCTCGAGCCTATTACACAGGAACAGGGGGTGGCCCATTCAGCCCCCAACTCGAGCTTGTTACACAGCAACAGGAGGAGGCCCATTCAGCCCCCACCTCGAGTCTGTTACACAGGAACAGGAGGTGGCCCATTCAGCCCCCTCCTCAAGCCCATTACACAGGAACAGGAGCAGGCCCATTCATCCCCCTCCTCGAGCCTGTTACACAGGAACAGGAGGAGGCCCATTCAGCCCCTCGAGTCTGTTACACAGGAACAGGAGGATGCCCATTCAGCCCCTCGAGCCTGTTAGACAGGAACAGGAGGAGGCCCATTCCGCCCCCTCCTTGAGTCTGTTACACAGGAACATGAGGAGGCCCTTTCAGCCCCTCGAGCCTGTTACACAGGAACAGGAGGAGGCCCATTCAGCCCCCTCCTCGAGCCTGTTACATAGGAACCGGATGAGGCCCATTCAGCCGCTCGAACCTGTTACGTAGGAACAGGAGGAGGCCCATCCAGCCCCTCGAACCTGTTACAGTGGAACAGGAGGAGGCCCATTCAGCTGCCTCCACGAGCCTGCTACACAGGAACAGGAGGTGGCCCATTCAGCCCCCTCCTCGAGCCTGTTACACAGGAACAGGAGGAGGCCCATTCAGCCCCCTCCTCGAACCTGTTACACAGGAACAGGAGGTGGCCCATTCTGCCCCCTCCTCGAGCCTGTTACACAGGAACAGGAGGAGGCCCATTCAGCCCCCTCCTTTAGCCAGTTACACGGGAACAGGAGGAGGCCCATTCAGCCCCCTCCTCGAGCCTGTTACACAGGAACAGGAGGATGCCCATTCAGCCCCTCGAGCCTGTTACACAGGAACAGGAGGGGGCCCATTCAGCCCCTCGAGCCTGTTACACATGAACAGGAGGAGGCCCATTCAGCCCCTCCAGCCTGTTAGACAGGAACAGGAGGAGGCGCATTCATCCCCCTCATTGAGTTTGTTACACAGTAACAGGAGGAGGCCCATTCAGCCCCTCCAGCCTGTTACACAGGAACAGGAGGGGGCCCATTCAGCCTCTCGAGCTTGTTACACAGGAACAGGAGGAGGCCCATTCAGCCCCTCCAGCCTGTTAGACAGGAACAGGAGGAGGCGCATTCATCCCCCTCATTGAGTTTGTTACACAGTAACAGGAGGAGGCCCATTCAGCTCCTCGAGCCTGTTACACAGGAACAGGAGGATGCCCATTCAGCCCCTCGAGCCTGTTACACAGGAACAGGAGGAGGTCCATTCAGCCCCTCGAGCCTTTTAGACAGGAACAGGAGGAGGCCCATTCCGCCCCCTCCTTGAGTCTGTTACACAGGAACAGGAGGAGGCCCATTCAGCCCCTCGAGCCTGTTGCACAGGAACAGGAGGAGGCCCATTCAGCCCCCTCCTTGAGTCTGTTACACGGGAACATGAGGAGGCCCTTTCATCCCCCTCCCCATGTCCATTACACTGGAACAGGAGAAGGCCCATTCAGCCCCTCAATCCTGTTGCACAGGAACAGGCGGAGGCCCATTCAGCCCCCTCCTCGAGCCTGTTACACGGGAACATGATGAGGCCCTTTCAGTCCCCTCCCCGAGTCCATTACACAGGAACAGGAGAAGGCCCATTCAGCCCCTCGATCCTGTTGCACAGGAACAGGCGGAGGCCCATTCAGCCCCCTCCTCGAGCCTGTTACACAGGAATAGGAGGAGGCCCATTCAGCCCCTCGAGCCTGTTACACAGGAACAGGGGTAGGCCCATTCAGCCCCTCAAGTCTGTTACACAGGAACAGGAGAATGCCCATTCTGCCCGCTCCTTGAGTCTGTTACACAGAAACAGGAGGAGGCCCATTCAGCCCCTCAAGTCTGTTGCACAGGAACAGGAGGAGGGCCATTCAGCCCCTCGAGCCTGTTGCACAGGAACAGGCGGCGGCCCATTCAGCCCCTCGAGCCTGTTGCACAGGAACAGGAGGAGGGCCATTCAGCCCCCTCCTTGAGTCTGTTACACGGGAACATGAGGAGGGCCTTTCAGCCCCCTCCCCATGTCCCTCACACAGGAACAGGAGGAGGCCCATTCAGCCCCCTCCCAAGTCTGTTACACAGGAATAGGTGGAGGCCCATTCAGCCCCTCAAGTCTGTTACACAGGAAGAGGAGGATACCCATTCTGCCCGCTCCTCGAGCCTGTTACACAGGAACAGGAGGAGGCCCATCCAGCCCCCTCCTCGAGTCTGTTACACAGGAACAGGAGGAGGCCCATTCAGCCCCCTCCTCGAGCCTGTTACACAGGAACAGCAGGAAGCCCATTCGGCCCCTCGAGTCTGTTACTCAGGAACAGGAGGAGGCCCATTCAGCCCCCTCCTCGAGTCTGTTACACAGGAACAGGAGGAGGCCCATTCAGCCCCCTCCTTGAGTCTGTTTCCCGGAACAGGAGTAGGCCTGTCTCTCTCAGTCTCTATCGCTCACTCTCACCCTATCACACTCTCGCTCAGTCTCTCTCCCTCACAGTCTCTCTCTCTCTCAGTCTCTCTCTGCCTCTCTCTCTCTCTCACAGTCTCTCTCACTCTCACTCTGTCTCACTCTCTCTCAGTCTCTCTCACTCTCTCCACTCTCTCACACACTCTCTCACCCTCCCTCACACTCCATCACACTCTCTCACTCTCTCTCAGTCTCTCTCTCTCTCTCTCTCTCACTCTCTCTCACTCTCTCTCACTCTCTCTGTGTCTCTCATTCTCTCTCTCCCTCACTCTCCCTCACACTCTCTCACACTCTCTCACTCTCCCTCCCATTCTCCATCATTCTCTCTCAGTCTCTCTCTCTCTCACTCTCTCTCACTCTCCCTCACTGTCTCACTCTCCCTCATTCTCGTTCTGTCTCTCTCTCTCTCTCACTCTTTCTCTCTGTCTTTCTCTCTCAGTCTCTGTCTCTCTCTGTCTCTCTCTCTCTCTCTGTCTCTCTCTCTCTGTCTCTGTCTCTGTCTCTGTCTCTCTCACTCTCTCTCAGCCTCTCTCTCTCTCTCTGTCTCTCTCTCACTCTCTCTGTGCGTCTCTCACTCTCCCTCATTCTCTCTCTGCCTCTCTCACACTCCCTCACATTCTCTCACTCTCCCTCATTGTCTCTCCATCTCCCTCACTCTCTCTCAGACTCTCTCTCTCTCTCTCTGTCTCTCTCTCACTCTCTCTCTGGGTCTCTCACTCTCCCTCATTCTCTCTCACTCTCCCTCACTCTCTGACACTCTCCCACGCTCTCTCTGAGCCTCCCTCAGGCTCCCCACAATCTCCCTCACTGTGAATGGGCCAATGGCGGCACTCCCTACCCAAGCTCCACCGCGGCAGGGAAACCGCCCTATCTCCGGCAGCGAGGGGCGGCCGCGCATGCGCGGCGAGGGGGAGGGGCCAGCCGCCATTTGCTGAGAGGGAAAGAGAAAAGGAGAGAGAGAGGGAGGGAGAGAAGGAGAGAGAGAGGGAGGGAGAAAAGGAGAGAGAGAGGGAAGGAGAAAAGGAGAGAGAGAGGGAAGGAGAAAAGGAGGGAAAGAGAAAAGAGAGAGAAGGAGAGAGAGAGGGAAGGAGAGAAGGAGAGAGAGAGGGAAGGAGAAAAGGAGAGAGAGAGGGAAGGAGAAAAGGAGAGAGAGAGGGAAGGAGAGAAGGAGAGAGAGAGGGAAGGAGAGAAGGAGAGAGAGAGGGAAGGAGAAAAGGAGAGAGAGAGGGAAGGAGAGAAGGAGAGAGAGAGGGAAGGAGAAAAGGAGAGAGAGAGGGAGGGAGAAAAGGAGAGAGAGAGGGAAGGAGAAAAGGAGGGAAAGAGAAAAGAGAGAGAAGGAGAGAGAGAGGGAAGGAGAGAAGGAGAGAGAGAGGGAAGGAGAGAAGGAGAGAGAGAGGGAAGGAGAAAAGGAGAGAGAGAGGGAAGGAGAAAAGGAGAGAGAGAGGGAGGGAGAAAAGGAGAGAGAGAGGGAGGGAGAAAAGGAGAGAGGGAGGGAGAAAAGGAGAGAGAGAGGGAAGGAGAAAAGGAGAGAGAGAGGGAGGGAGAAAAGGAGAGAGAGGGAGGGAGAAAAGGAGAGTGGGAAGGAGAGAGAGAGAGGGAAGGAGAAAAGGAGAGAAGAGAGGGAAGGAGAAAAGGAGGGAAAGAGAAAAGAGAGAGAAGGAGAGAGAGAGGGAAGGAGAGAAGGAGAGAGAGAGGGAAGGAGAGAAGGAGAGAGAGAGGGAAGGAGAGAGAGAGAGGGAAGGAGAGAAGGAGAGAGAGAGGGAAGGAGAGAGAGAGAGGGAAGGAGAGAGATAGAGAGAGGGAAAGAGAAAAGAGAGAGAGAGAGGGAAGGAGAGAGATAGAGAGAGGGAAAGAGAAAAGAGAGAGACAGATGGGCTGAGAGAGAGAAGGAGACATCGAGAGAAACAGAGACAGAGAAAGAGAAAATAGAGAGAGCGGCACTCTGACTGAGAGAGGGAAAGATACTGAGGGAAAAGTAGAAATATATATAGAGAGAGAGAGACTGAGACACAGAGTGTGCGGAGACCCACAGACATCCAGGACGGCAATGTCCCGAATCGACGGAGGGTGAGGATGGAGGGAGCGGGGAAAGAGGGAATGAGGTAGGGAGGGAGGGGAAGGGAGTGAGGAGGGAGGGAGAGGGAGGGGGAAAGAGGGAGGGGGGAAGAGGAAGGGAGTGAGGGAGGGAGAGGGAGGGAGGGAGAGGGAGGGGGAAGGAGGAAGAGGGCGGGGGAAGGAGGAAGAGGGAGGGGGAGGGAGTGAGAGAGGGGGAGAGAAGGGGAGGTGAGAGTGAAACAGGAAGGAATTGGAGGGGAGACAGTACTGTAGGAGGGACATTACTGCAGGGACATTACTGCAGGGACATTACTGTAGGGACATTACTGCAGGGACATTACTGTAGGGACATTACTGCAGGGACATTACTGCAGGGACATTACTGTAGGGACATTACTGTAGGAGGGACATTACTGCAGGGACATTACTGTAGGGACATTACTGCAGGGATATTACTGTAGTGACATTACTGCAGGGACATTACTGCAGGGACATTACTGTAGGGACATTACTGTAGTGACATTACTGTAGGGACATTACTGCAGGGACATTACTGTAGGGACATTACTGTAGGAGGGACATTACTGTAGGGACATTACTGCAGGGATATTACTGTAGTGACATTACTGTAGGGACATTACTGCAGGGACATTACTGTAGGGACATTACTGTAGGAGGGACATTACTGTAGGGGCATTACTGCAGGGACATTACTGTAGGGACATTACCGCAGGGACATTACTGTAGGGACATTACTGTAGGAGGGACATTACTGTAGGGACATTACTTTGGGACATTACTGCAGGGACATTACTGTAGGGACATTACTGTAGGAGGGACATTGCTGTAGGAGGGACATTACTGCAGGGACATTACTGTAGGGACATTACTGTAGGGACATTACTGTAGGAGGGACATTACTGCAGGGACATTACTGTAGGGACATTACTGTAGGGACATTACTGTAGGAGGGACATTACTGCAGGGACATTACTGCAGGGACATTACTGTAGGGACATTACTGTAGGGACATTACTGTAGGAGGGACATTACTGCAGGGACATTACTGCAGGGACATTACTGCAGGGACATTACTGTAGGGACATTACTGTAGGGACATTACTGCAGGGACATTACTGCAGGGACATTACTGTAGGGACATTACTGTAGGGACATTACTGTAGGAGGGACATTACTGTAGGGACATTACTGTAGGAGGGACATTACTGTAGGAGGGACATTACTGTAGGGACATTACTGTAGGAGGGACATTACTGTAGGAGGGACATTACTGCAGGGACATTACTGGAGGGACATTACTGTAGGGACAATACTGTTGGGACATTACTGTAGGAGGAACATTACTGTAGGGACATTACTGTAGGAGGGACATTACTGTAGGGACAATACTGTTGGGACATTACTGTAGGAGGGACATTACTGTAGGGACAATACTGTTGGGACATTACTGTAGGAGGATCATTACTGTAGGGCCATTACTGTAGGGACATTACTGTAGGACGGACATTACTGTAGGAGGGACATTACTGTAGGGACATTACTGTAGGGACATTACTGTAGGAGGGACATTACTGTAGGGACATTACTGTTGGAGGGACATTACTGTAGGGACATTACTGCAGGGACATTACTGCAGGGACATTACTGTAGGGACATTACTGCAGGGACATTACTGTCGGGATATTACTGTAGGAGGGACATTACTGTAGGGACATTACTGTGGGAGGGACATTACTGTAGGGACATTACTGTAGGGACATTACTGCAGGGACATTACTGTAGGGACATTACTGTAGGAGGGACATTACTGTAGGGACATTACTGCAGGGACATTACTGTAGGAGGGACATTACTGTAGGGACATTACTGTAGGAGGGACATTACTGTAGGGACATTACTGCAGGGATATTACTGTAGGGACATTACTGTAGGAGGGACATTACTGTTGGGACAATACTGCAGGGACATTACTGTCGGGACATTACTGTAGGAGGGACATTACTGTCGGGATATTACTGTAGGATGGACATTACTGTAGGGAAATTACTGTGGGAGGGACATTACTGTAGGGACATTACTGCAGGGACATTACTGTAGGGACATTACTGTAGGAGGGACATTACTGTAGGGACATTACTGTAGGGACATTAGTGTCGGGACATTACTGTAGGGGGGACATTACTGTAGGAGGGACATTACTGCAGGAGGGACATTACTGTAGGGACATTACTGTAGGAGGGACATTACTGTAGTGACATTACTGTAGGGACATTAGTGTCGGGACATTACTGTAGGGGGGACATTACTGTAGGAGGGACATTACTGTAGGGACATTACCGTAGGAGGGACATTACTGTAGGGACATTCCCGTAGGAGGGACATTACTGTAGGAGGGACATTCCTGTAGGAACATTACTGTAGGAGGGACATTACTGTAGGGACATTACTGTAGGAGGGACATTACTGGAGGGACATTTCTGTAGGAGGGACATTCCTGTAGGAACATTACTGTAGGAGGGTCATTACTGTCGGGACATTACTGTCGGGACATTACTGTCGGGACATTACTGTCGGGACATTACTGTAGGAGGGACATTACTGTAGGAGGGACATTAATGTAGGGACATGACTGTAGGGACATTACTGCAGGAGGGACATTACTGTAGGGGCATTACTGTAGGGATATTGCTGTAGGGACATTACTGTAGTGACATTACTGTAGGAGGGACATTACTGTAGGAGGGACATTACTGTAGGAGCGACATTACTGTAGGGACATTACTGTAGGAGGGATATTATTGCAGGGACATTACTGTCGGTGGGACATTACTGTAGGGACATTACTGTAGGAGGGACATTACTGTAGGGACATTACTGTAGGGACATTACTGTAGGAGGGACATTACTGCAGGGACATTACTGTAGTGACATTACTGTAGGAGGGACATTACTGTAGGGACATTACTGTAGGAGGGACATTACTGTAGCGACATTACTGTAGGAGGGACATTACTGTAGGAGGGACATTCCTGTAGGAACATTACTGTAGGAGGGACATTACTGTAGGGACATTACTGTAGGGACATTAGTGTCGGGACATTACTGTAGGGACATTACTGTAGGGGGGACATTACTGTAGGAGGGACATTACTGTAGCGACATTACTGTAGGAGGGACATTCCTGTAGGGACATTACTGTCGGTGGGACATTACTGTAGGGACATTACTGTAGGAGGGACATTACTGTAGGGACATTACTGTAGGAGGGACATTACTGCTGGGACATTACTGTAGTGACATTACTGTAGGAGGGACATTACTGTAGGGACATTACTATAGGAGGGACATTACTGCAGGGACATTACTGTAGGAGGGACATCACTGTAGGGACATTACTGTAGGAGGGACATTCCTGTAGGAACATTACGGTAGGAGGGACATTACTTTAGGGACATTACTGTAGGGACATTACTGTAGGGACATTAGTGTCGGGACATTACTGTAGGGACATTACTGTAGGGGGGACATTACTGTAGGAGGGACATTACTGAAGGGACATTCCCGTAGGAGGGACATTACTGTAGGAGGGACATTCCTGTAGGAACATTACTGTAGGAGGGACATTACTGTAGGGACATTACTGTAGGGACATTACTGTAGGAGGGACATTACTGGAGGGACATTTCTGTAGGAGGGACATTCCTGTAGGAACATTACTGTAGGAGGGACATTACTGTAGGGACATTACTGTCGGGACATTACTGTCGGGACATTACTGTCGGGACATTACTGTAGGAGGGACATTACTGTAGGAGGGACATTACTGTAGGAGGGACATTACTGCAGGGACATGACTGTAGGGACATTACTGCAGGAGGGACATTACTGTAGGGGCATTACTGTAGGGATATTGCTGTAGTGACATTACTGTAGGAGGGACATTACTGTAGGTGGGACATTACTGTAGGAGGGACATTACTGTAGGAGGGACATTGCTGTAGGGACATTACTGTAGGGACATTACTGGAGGAGGGACATTACTGTAGGAGGGACATTACTGTAGGAGGGACATTAATGGAGGGACATTAATGGAGGGACATGACTGTAGGGACATTACTGCAGGAGGGACATTACTTTTGAGGCATTTCTGTAGGGATATTACTGTAGGGACATTACTGTAGGAGGGACATTACTGTAGGAGGGACATTACTGTAGGGACATTACTGTAGGAGGGACATTACTGTAGGGACATTACTGCAGGGACATTACTGCAGGGACATTACTGTAGGGACATTACTGTAGGGACATTACTGCAGGGACATTACTGTAGGGACATTACTGGAGGAGGGACATTACTGTAGGGGCATTACTGCAGGGACATTACTGTAGGGACATTACCGCAGGGACATTACTGTAGGGACATTACTGTAGGAGGGACATTACTGTAGGAGGGACATTACTGTAGGGGCATTACTGTAGGAGGGACATTACTGTAGGGGCATTACTGCAGGGACATTACTGTAGGGACATTACTGCAGGCACATTACTGTAGGGACATTACTGTAGGAGGGACATTACTGTAGGAGGGACATTACTGCAGGGACATTACTGCAGGGACATTACTGTAGGGACATTACTGTAGGAGGGACATTGCTGTAGGGACATTACTGTAGGAGGGACATTACTATAGGGGCATTACTGCAGGGACATTACTGTAGGGACATTACTGTAGGAGGGACATTACTGTAGGGACATTACTGTAGCAGGGACATTACTGTAGGGACATTACTGTAGGAGGGACATTACTGTAGGGACATTACTGTAGGGACATTACTGCAGGGACATTACTGTAGGGACATTACTGTAGGGACATTACTGCAGGGACATTACTGTAGGGACATTACTGTAGGAGGGACATTACTGTAGGAGGGACATTACTGTAGGAGGGACATTACTGTAGGGACATTACTGTAGGAGGGACATTACTGTAGGGACATTACTGTAGGAGGGACATTACTGTAGGGACATTACTGCAGGGACATTACTGTAGGGACATTACTGTAGGGACATTACTGCAGGGACATTACTGTAGGGACATTACTGTAGGAGGGACATTACTGTAGGGGCATTACTGCAGGGACATTACTGTAGGGACATTACCGCAGGGACATTACCGCAGGGACATTACTGTAGGGACATTACTGTAGGAGGGACATTACTGTAGGGGCATTACTGTAGGAGGGACATTACTGTAGGGGCATTACTGCAGGGACATTACTGTAGGGACATTACTGCAGGGACATTACTGTAGGGACATTACTGTAGGAGGGACATTACTGTAGGAGGGACATTACTGCAGGGACATTACTGCAGGGACATTACTGTAGGGACATTACTGTAGGAGGGACATTGCTGTAGGGACATTACTGTAGGAGGGACATTACTATAGGGGCATTACTGCAGGGACATTACTGTAGGGACATTACTGTAGGAGGGACATTACTGTAGGGACATTACTGTAGCAGGGACATTACTGTAGGGACATTACTGTCGGTGGGACATTACTGTAGGGACTTTACTGTAGGGACATTATTGTAGGAGGGACATTACTGTAGGGACATTACTGTAGTGACATTACTGTAGGGACATTACTGTAGGGACATTACTGTAGGAGGGACATTACTGCAGGGACTTTACTGTAGGAGGGACATTACTGTAGGGACATTACTGTAGGAGGGACATTACTGTAGGGGCATTACTGCAGGGACATTACTGTAGGGACATTACTGTAGGAGGGACATTACTGTAGGGACATTACTGTAGCAGGGACATTACTGTAGCAGGGGCATTACTGTAGGGACATTACTGTCGGTGGGACATTACTGTAGGGACTTTACTGTAGGGACATTATTGTAGGAGGGACATTACTGTAGGGACATTACTGTAGTGACATTACTGTAGGGACATTACTGTAGGAGGGACATTACTGCAGGGACTTTACTGTAGGAGGGACATTACTGTAGGGACATTACTGTAGGAGGGACATTACTGTAGGAGGGACATTACTGTAGGGACATTACTGTAGGGACATTACTGTAGGAGGGGATTTATTGCAGGGACATTACTGTAGGAGGGACATTACTGTAGGGACATTACTGTAGGGTCATTACTGTAGGAGGGACATTACTGTAGGAGGGACATTACTGTAGGAGGGACATTACTGTAGGAGGGACATTACTGCAGGGACATTACTGTAGGATGGACATTACTGTAGGGACATTACTGTAGGAGGGACATTACTGTAGGGACATTACTGTAGGAGGGACATTACTGTAGGAGGGACATTACTGTAGGGACATTACTGTAGGGACATTACTGTAGGAGGGACATTATTGCAGGGACATTACTGTAGGGACATTACTGTAGGAGGGACATTACTGTAGGGACATTACTGTCGGTGGGACATTGCTGTAGGGACATTACTGTAGGGACATTACTGTCGGGACATTATTGTAGGAGGGACATTACTGTAGGAGGGACATTACTGTAGGGACATTACTGTAGGGACATTACAGTAGGGACATTACTGTCGGAGGGGCATTATTGCAGGGACATTACTGTAGGAGGGACATTACTGTAGGGACATTACTGTACGAGGGGCATTATTGCAGGGACATTACTGTAGGAGGGACGTTACTGTCGTGACATTACTGTCGTGACATTACTGTCGTGACATTACTGTAGGGACATTACTGTAGGGACATTACTGTAGGTGGGACATTACTGCAGGGACTTTACTGTAGGGACATTACTGTAGGGACATTACTGTAGGGACATTACTGTAGGAGGGACCTTACTGTAGGGACATTACTGTAGGGACATTACTGTAGGGACATTACTGTAGGAGGGACATTACCGTAGGGACATTACTGTAGGGACATTACTGTAGGGACATTACTGTAGGAGGGGCATTATTGCAGGGACATTACTGTAGGAGGGACATTACTGTAGGGACATTACTGTAGGGACATTACTGTAGGGACATTACTGTAGGAGGGACATTACTGTAGGGACATTACTGTGGGAGGGACATTACTGTAGGGACATTACTGTAGGGACATTACTGCAGGGACATTACTGTAGGGACATTACTGTAGGGACATTACTGTAGGAGGGACATTACTGTAGGGACATTACTGTTGGGACATTACTGTAGGAGGGACATTACTGTAGGGACAATACTGTTGGGACATTACTGTAGGAGGAACATTACTGTAGGTACATTACTGTAGGGACATTACTGTAGGACGGACATTACTGTAGGAGGGACATTACTGTAGGGACATTACTGTAGGAGGGACATTACTGTAGGGACAATACTGTTGGAGGGACATTACTGTAGGGACATTACTGCAGGGACATTACTGCAGGGACATTACTGTAGGGACATTACTGTAGGGACATTACTGTAGGAGGGACAGTGTAGGGACATTACTGTAGGAGGGACATTACTGCAGGGACATTACTGTCGGGACATTACTGCAGGGACATTACTGTCGGGACATTACTGTAGGAGGGACATTACTGTAGGGACATTACTGTAGGAGGGACATTACTGTAGGGACATTACTGTGGGAGGGACATTACTGTAGGGACATTACTGCAGGGACATTACTGTAGGGACATTACTGTAGGAGGGACATTACTGTAGGGACATTACTGCAGGGACATTACTGTAGGAGGGACATTACTGTAGGGACATAACTGTAGGAGGGACATTACTGTAGGGACATTACTGCAGGGATATTACAGTAGGGACATTACTGTAGGAGGGACATTACTGTAGGGACAATACTGCAGGGACATTACGGTCGGGACATTACTGTAGGAGGGACATTACTGTAGGGATATTACTGTAGGATGGACATTACTGTAGGGAAATTACTGTGGGAGGGACATTACTGTAGGGACATTACTGTAGGGACATTACTGCAGGGACATTACTGTAGGGACATTACTGTAGGAGGGACATTACTGTAGGGACATTACTGTAGGGACATTAGTGTCGGGACATTACTGTAGGGGGGACATTACTGTAGGAGGGACATTACTGTAGGAGGGACATTACTGTAGGGACATTACTGTAGGAGGGACATTACTGTAGGGACATTACTGTAGGGACATTAGTGTCGGGACATTACTGTAGGGGGGACATTACTGTAGGAGGGACATTACTGTAGGAGGGACATTACTGTAGGGACATTACCGTAGGAGGGACATTACTGTAGGGACATTCCCGTAGGAGGGACATTACTGTAGGAGGGACATTCCTGTAGGAACATTACTGTAGGAGGGACATTACTGTAGGGACATTACTGTAGGAGGGACATTACTGGAGGGACATTTCTGTAGGAGGGACATTCCTGTAGGAACATTACTGGAGGAGGGTCATTACTGTCGGGACATTACTGTCGGGACATTACTGTCGGGACATTACTGTAGGAGGGACATTACTGTAGGAGGGACATTACTGTAGGGACATTACTGTAGGAGGGACATTACTGTAGGGACATTACTGTAGGGACATTACTGCAGGGACATTACTGTAGGGACATTACTGTAGGGACATTACTGCAGGGACATTACTGTAGGGACATTACTGTAGGAGGGACATTACTGTAGGGGCATTACTGCAGGGACATTACTGTAGGGACATTACTGTAGGAGGGACATTACTGTAGGAGGGACATTACTGTAGGGGCATTACTGTAGGAGGGACATTACTGTAGGGGCATTACTGCAGGGACATTACTGTAGGGACATTACTGTAGGGACATTACTGTAGGAGGGACATTACTGTAGGAGGGACATTACTGCAGGGACATTACTGCAGTAATGTCCCTGCAGGGACATTACTGCAGGGACATTACTGTAGGAGGGACATTACTGTAGGGGCATTACTGCAGGGACATTACTGTAGGGGCATTACTGCAGGGACATTACTGTAGGGACATTACCGCAGGGACATTACTGTAGGGACTGCAGGGACATTACTGCAGTAATGTCCCTGCAGGGACATTACTGCAGGGACATTACTGTAGGAGGGACATTACTGTAGGGGCATTACTGCAGGGACATTACTGTAGGGGCATTACTGCAGGGACATTACTGTAGGGACATTACCGCAGGGACATTACTGTAGGGACATTACTGTAGGAGGGACATTACTGTAGGGGCATTACTGTAGGAGGGACATTACTGTAGGGGCATTACTGCAGGGACATTACTGTAGGGACATTACTGTAGGGACATTACTGTAGGAGGGACATTACTGTAGGAGGGACATTACTGCAGGGACATTACTGCAGTAATGTCCCCTGCAGGGACATTACTGCAGGGACATTACTGTAGGGACATTACTGTAGGGACATTACTGCAGGGACATTACTGTAGGGACATTACTGTAGGAGGGACATTACTGTAGGGGCATTACTGCAGGGACATTACTGTAGGGACATTACCGCAGGGACATTACTGTAGGGACATTACTGTAGGAGGGACATTACTGTAGGGGCATTACTGTAGGAGGGACATTACTGTAGGGGCATTACTGCAGGGACATTACTGCAGGGACATTACTGTAGGGACATTACTGTAGGAGGGACATTACTGTAGGAGGGACATTACTGCAGGGACATTACTGCAGGGACATTACTGGAGGGACATTACTGTAGGAGGGACATTGCTGTAGGGACATTACTGTAGGAGGGACATTACTATAGGGGCATTACTGCAGGGACATTACTGTAGGGGCATTACTGTAGGAGGGACATTACTGTAGGGACATTACTGTAGCAGGGACATTACTGTAGGGACATTACTGTCGGTGGGACATTACTGTAGGGACTTTACTGTAGGGACATTATTGTAGGAGGGACATTACTGTAGGGACATTACTGTAGTGACATTACTGTAGGGACATTACTGTAGGGACATTACTGTAGGAGGGACATTACTGCAGGGACTTTACTGTAGGAGGGACATTACTGTAGGGACATTACTGTAGGAGGGACATTACTGTAGGGGCATTACTGCAGGGACATTACTGTAGGGACATTACTGTAGGAGGGACATTACTGTAGGGACATTACTGTAGCAGGGACATTACTGTAGCAGGGACATTACTGTAGGGACATTACTGTCGGTGGGACATTACTGTAGGGACTTTACTGTAGGGACATTATTGTAGGAGGGACATTACTGTAGGGACATTACTGTAGTGACATTACTGTAGGGACATTACTGTAGGGACATTACTGTAGGAGGGACATTACTGCAGGGACTTTACTGTAGGAGGGACATTACTGTAGGGACATTACTGTAGGAGGGACATTACTGTAGGAGGGACATTACTGTAGGGACATTACTGTAGGAGGGACATTACTGTAGGAGGGACATTACTGCAGGGACATTACTGTAGGATGGACATTACTGTAGGGACATTACTGTAGGAGGGACATTACTGTAGGGACATTACTATAGGAGGGACATTACTGTAGGAGGGACATTACTGTAGGGACATTACTGTAGGGACATTACTGTAGGGACATTACTGTAGGAGGGACATTATTGCAGGGACATTACTGTAGGGACATTACTGTAGGAGGGACATTACTGTAGGGACATTACTGTCGGTGGGACATTGCTGTAGGGACATTACTGTAGGGACATTACTGTCGGGACATTATTGTAGGAGGGACATTACTGTAGGAGGGACATTACTGTAGGGACATTACTGTAGGAGGGGCATTATTGCAGGGACATTACTGTAGGAGGGACATTACTGTAGGGACATTACTGTAGGAGGGGCATTATTGCAGGGACATTACTGTAGGAGGGACATTACTGTAGGGACATTACTGTCGTGACATTACTGTAGGGACATTACTGTCGTGACATTACTGTAGGGACATTACTGTAGGTGGGACATTACTGCAGGGACTTTACTGTAGGGACATTACTGCAGGGACATTACTGCAGGGACATTACTGTAGGGACATTACTGTAGGAGGGACCTTACTGTAGGGACATTACTGTAGGGACATTACTGTAGGAGGGACATTACCGTAGGGACATTACTGTAGGGACATTACTGTAGGAGGGGCATTATTGCAGGGACTTTACTGTAGGAGGGACATTACTGTACGGACATTACTGTAGGGACATTACTGTAGGAGGGACATTACTGTAGGGACATTACTGTAGGAGGGACATTACTGTAGGGACATTACTGTAGGAGGGACATTACTGTAGGGACATTACTGTGGGAGGGACATTACTGTAGGGACATTACTGTAGGGACTACTGTAGGAGGGACATTACTGTAGGGACATTACTGTAGGAGGGACATTACTGTAGGAGGGACATTACTGTAGGGACATTACTGAAGGAGGGACATTACTGTAGGAGGGACATTACTGCAGGGACATTACTGGAGGGACATTACTGTAGGGACAATACTGTTGGGACATTACTGTAGGAGGAACATTACTGTAGGGACATTACTGTAGGAGGGACATTACTGTAGGGACAATACTGTTGGGACATTACTGTAGGAGGGACATTACTGTAGGGACAATACTGTTGGGACATTACTGTAGGAGGAACATTACTGTAGGGACATTACTGTAGGGACATTACTGTAGGACGGACATTACTGTAGGAGGGACATTACTGTAGGGACATTACTGTAGGGACATTACTGTAGGAGGGACATTACTGTAGGGACATTACTGCAGGGACATTACTGCAGGGACATTACTGTAGGGACATTACTGTAGGGACATTACTGTAGGAGGGACAGTGTAGGGACATTACTGTAGGAGGGACACTACTGCAGGGACATTACTGTCGGGACATTACTGCAGGCACATTACTGTCGGGACATTACTGTAGGAGGGACATTACTGTAGGGACATTACTGTAGGAGGGACATTACTGTAGGGACATTACTGTGGGAGGGACATTACTGTAGGGACATTACTGCAGGGACATTACTGTAGGGACATTACTGTAGGAGGGACATTACTGTAGGGACATTACTGCAGGGACATTACTGTAGGAGGGACATTACTGTCGGGACATAACTGTAGGAGGGACATTACTGTAGGGACATTACTGCAGGGATATTACTGTAGGGACATTACTGTAGGAGGGACATTACTGTAGGGACAATACTGCAGGGACATTACAGTCGGGACATTACTGTAGGAGGGACATTACTGTAGGGATATTACTGTAGGATGGACATTACTGTAGGGAAATTACTGTGGGAGGGACATTACTGTAGGGACATTACTGTAGGGACATTACTGCAGGGACATTACTGTAGGGACATTACTGTAGGAGGGACATTACTGTAGGGACATTACTGTAGGGACATTAGTGTCGGGACATTACTGTAGGGGGGACATTACTGTAGGAGGGACATTACTGTAGGAGGGACATTACTGTAGGGACATTACTGTCGGAGGGACATTACTGTAGGGACATTACTGTAGGGACATTAGTGTCGGGACATTACTGTAGGGGGGACATTACTGTAGGAGGGACATTACTGTAGGAGGGACATTACTGTAGGGACATTACCGTAGGAGGGACATTACTGTAGGGACATTCCCGTAGGAGGGACATTACTGTAGGAGGGACATTCCTGTAGGAACATTACTGTAGGAGGGACATTACTGTAGGGACATTACTGTAGGAGGGACATTACTGGAGGGACATTTCTGTAGGAGGGACATTCCTGTAGGAACATTACTGTAGGAGGGTCATTACTGTCGGGACATTACTGTCGGGACATTACTGTCGGGACATTACTGTAGGAGGGACATTACTGTAGGAGGGACATTACTGTAGGGACATTACTGTAGGAGGGACATTACTGTAGGGACATTACTGTAGGGACATTACTGCAGGGACATTACTGTCGGGACATTACTGTAGGGACATTACTGCAGGGACATTACTGTAGGGACATTACTGTAGGAGGGACATTACTGTAGGGGCATTACTGCAGGGACATTACTGTAGGGACATTACCGCAGGGACATTACTGTAGGGACATTACTGTAGGAGGGACATTACTGTAGGAGGGACATTACTGTAGGGGCATTACTGTAGGAGGGACATTACTGTAGGGGCATTACTGCAGGGACATTACTGTAGGGACATTACTGCAGGGACATTACTGTAGGGACATTACTGTAGGAGGGACATTACTGTAGGAGGGACATTACTGCAGGGACATTACTGCAGGGACATTACTGTAGGGACATTACTGTAGGAGGGACATTGCTGTAGGGACATTACTGTAGGAGGGACATTACTATAGGGGCATTACTGCAGGGACATTACTGTAGGGACATTACTGTAGGAGGGACATTACTGTAGGGACATTACTGTAGCAGGGACATTACTGTAGGGACATTACTGTCGGTGGGACATTACTGTAGGGACTTTACTGTAGGGACATTATTGTAGGAGGGACATTACTGTAGGGACATTACTGTAGTGACATTACTGTAGGGACATTACTGTAGGAGGGACATTACTGCAGGG
This sequence comes from Scyliorhinus torazame, assembly GCF_047496885.1. Classification (NCBI taxonomy): domain Eukaryota; kingdom Metazoa; phylum Chordata; class Chondrichthyes; order Carcharhiniformes; family Scyliorhinidae; genus Scyliorhinus; species Scyliorhinus torazame. The sequence goes on along the minus strand of NW_027307871.1, from coordinate 174,211 downwards.
ACTTTACTGTAGGAGGGACATTACTGTAGGGACATTACTGTAGGAGGGACATTACTGCAGGGGCATTACTGCAGGGACATTACTGTAGGGACATTACTGTAGGAGGGACATTACTGTAGGGACATTACTGTAGCAGGGACATTACTGTAGCAGGGACATTACTGTAGGGACATTACTGTCGGTGGGACATTACTGTAGGGACTTTACTGTAGGGACATTATTGTAGGAGGGACATTACTGTAGGGACATTACTGTCGTGACATTACTGTAGGGACATTACTGTAGGGACATTACTGTAGGAGGGACATTAGTGCAGGGACTTTACTGTAGGAGGGACATTACTGTAGGGACATTACTGTAGGAGGGACATTACTGTAGGAGGGACATTACTGTAGGGACATTACTGTAGGGACATTACTGTAGGAGGGGATTTATTGCAGGGACATTACTGTTGGAGGGACATTACTGTAGGGTCATTACTGTAGGAGGGACATTACTGTAGGGACATTACTGTAGGAGGGACATTACTGTAGGAGGGACATTACTGCAGGGACATTACTGTAGGATGGACATTACTGTAGGGACATTACTGTAGGAGGGACATTACTGTAGGGACATTACTGTAGGAGGGACATTACTGTAGGGACATTACTGTAGGGACATTACTGTAGGGACATTACTGTAGGAGGGACATTATTGCAGGGACATTACTGTAGGGACATTACTGTAGGAGGGACATTACTGTAGGGACATTACTGTAGGAGGGGCATTATTGCAGGGACATTACTGTAGGAGGGACATTACTGTAGGGACATTACTGTCGTGACATTACTGTAGGGACATTACTGTAGGGACATTACTGTAGGTGGGACATTACTGCAGGGACTTTACTGTAGGGACATTACTGCAGGGACATTACTGCAGGGACATTACTGTAGGGACATTACTGTAGGAGGGACCTTACTGTAGGGACATTACTGTAGGGACATTACTGTAGGAGGGACATTACCGTAGGGACATTACTGTAGGGACATTACTGTAGGGACATTACTGTAGGAGGGGCATTATTGCAGGGACATTACTGTAGGAGGGACATTACTCTACGGACATTACTGTAGGGACATTACTGTAGGAGGGACATTACTGTAGGGACATTACTGTAGGAGGGACATTACTGTAGGGACATTACTGTAGGAGGGACATTACTGTAGGGACATTACTGTGGGAGGGACATTACTGTAGGGACATTACTGTAGGGACATTACTGCAGGGACATTACTGTAGGGACATTACTGTAGGGACATTACTGTAGGAGGGACATTACTGTAGGGACATTACTGTAGGAGGGACATTACTGTAGGAGGGACATTACTGAAGGAGGGACATTACTGTAGGAGGGACATTACTGTAGGGACATTACTGTAGGGACAATACTGTTGGGACATTACTGTAGGAGGAACATTACTGTAGGGACATTACTGTAGGGACATTACTGTAGGAGGGACATTACTGTAGGGACAATACTGTTGGGACATTACTGTAGGAGGGACATTACTGTAGGGACAATACTGTTGGGACATTACTGTAGGAGGAACATTACTGTAGGGACATTACTGTAGGGACATTACTGTAGGACGGACATTACTGTAGGAGGGACATTACTGTAGGGACATTACTGTAGGGACATTACTGTAGGAGGGACATTACTGTAGGGACATTACTGTTGGAGGGACATTACTGTAGGGACATTACTGCAGGGACATTACTGCAGGGACATTACTGTAGGGACATTACTGTAGGGACATTACTGTAGGAGGGACAGTGTAGGGACATTACTGTAGGAGGGACACTACTGCAGGGACATTACTGTCGGGACATTACTGCAGGGACATTACTGTCGGGACATTACTGTAGGAGGGACATTACTGTAGGGACATTACTGTAGGAGGGACATTACTGTAGGGACATTACTGTGGGAGGGACATTACTGTAGGGACATTACTGCAGGGACATTACTGTAGGGACATTACTGTAGGAGGGACAATACTGTAGGGACATTACTGCAGGGACATTACTGTAGGAGGGACATTACTGTAGGGACATTACTGTAGGAGGGACATTACTGTAGGGACATTACTGCAGGGATATTACTGTAGGGACATTACTGTAGGAGGGACATTACTGTAGGGACAATACTGCAGGGACATTACTGTCGGGACATTACTGTAGGAGGGACATTACTGTAGGGATATTACTGTAGGATGGACATTACTGTAGGGAAATTACTGTGGGAGGGACATTACTGTAGGGACATTACTGTAGGGACATTACTGCAGGGACATTACTGTAGGGACATTACTGTAGGAGGGACATTACTGTAGGGACATTACTGTAGGGACATTAGTGTCGGGACATTACTGTAGGGGGGACATTACTGTAGGAGGGACATTACTGTAGGAGGGACATTACTGTAGGGACATTACTGTAGGAGGGACATTACTGTAGGGACATTACTGTAGGGACATTAGTGTCGGGACATTACTGTAGGGGGGACATTACTGTAGGAGGGACATTACTGTAGGAGGGACATTACTGTAGGGACATTCCCGTAGGAGGGACATTACTGTAGGAGGGACATTCCTGTAGGAACATTACTGTAGGAGGGACATTACTGTAGGGACATTACTGTAGGAGGGACATTACTGGAGGGACATTTCTGTAGGAGGGACATTCCTGTAGGAACATTACTGTAGGAGGGTCATTACTGTCGGGACATTACTGTCGGGACATTACTGTCGGGACATTACTGTAGGAGGGACATTACTGTAGGAGGGACATTACTGTAGGAGGGACATTAATGTAGGGACATGACTGTAGGGACATTACTGCAGGAGGGACATTACTGTAGGGGCATTACTGTAGGGATATTGCTGTAGGGACATTACTGTAGTGACATTACTGTAGGAGGGACATTACTGTAGGAGGGACATTACTGTAGGAGGGACATTACTGTAGGAGGGACATTAATGTAGGGACATGACTGTAGGGACATTACTGCAGGAGGGACATTACTGTAGGGACATTACTGTAGGGACATTACTGTAGGAGGGATATTATTGCAGGGACATTACTGTCGGTGGGACATTACTGTAGCGACATTACTGTAGGAGGGACATTACTGTAGGAGGGACATTCCTGTAGGAACATTACTGTAGGGGGGACATTACTGTAGGGACATTACTGTAGGGACATTAGTGTCGGGACATTACTGTAGGGACATTACTGTAGGGGGGACATTACTGTAGGAGGGACATTACTGTAGCGACATTACTGTAGGAGGGACATTACTGTAGGAGGGACATTCCTGCAGGGACATTACTGTCGGTGGGACATTACTGTAGGGACATTACTGTAGGAGGGAAATTACTGTAGGGACATTACTGTAGGGACATTACTGTAGGAGGGACATTACTGCTGGGACATTACTGTAGTGACATTACTGTCGGTGGGACATTACTGTAGGGACTTTACTGTAGGGACATTATTGTAGGAGGGACATTACTGTATGGACATTACTGTAGTGACATTACTGTAGGGACATTACTGTAGGGACATTACTGTAGGAGGGACATTACTGCAGGGACTTTACTGTAGGAGGGACATTACTGTAGGGACATTACTGTAGGAGGGACATTACTGTAGGGGCATTACTGCAGGGACATTACTGTAGGGACATTACTGTAGGAGGGACATTACTGTAGGGACATTACTGTAGCAGGGACATTACTGTAGCAGGGACATTACTGTAGGGACATTACTGTCGGTGGGACATTACTGTAGGGACTTTACTGTAGGGACATTATTGTAGGAGGGACATTACTGTAGGGACATTACTGTAGTGACATTACTGTAGGGACATTACTGTAGGGACATTACTGTAGGAGGGACATTACTGCAGGGACTTTACTGTAGGAGGGACATTACTGTAGGCACATTACTGTAGGAGGGACATTACTGTAGGAGGGACATTACTGTAGGGACATTACTGTAGGGACATTACTGTAGGAGGGGATTTATTGCAGGGACATTACTGTAGGAGGGACATTACTGTAGTGACATTACTGTAGGGTCATTACTGTAGGAGGGACATTACTGTAGGGACATTACTGTAGGAGGGACATTACTGTAGGAGGGACATTACTGCAGGGACATTACTGTAGGATGGACATTACTGTAGGGACATTACTGTAGGAGGGACATTACTGTAGGGACATTACTGTAGGAGGGACATTACTGTAGGAGGGACATTACTGTAGGGACATTACTGTAGGGACATTACTGTAGGGACATTACTGTAGGAGGGACATTATTGCAGGGACATTACTGCAGGGACATTACTGTAGGAGGGACATTACTGTAGGGACATTACTGTCGGTGGGACATTGCTGTAGGGACATTACTATAGGGACATTACTGTCGGGACATTATTGTAGGAGGGACATTACTGTAGGAGGCACATTACTGTAGGGACATTACTGTAGGGACATTACAGTAGGGACATTACTGTAGGAGGGGCATTATTGCAGGGACATTACTGTAGGAGGGACATTACTGTAGGGACATTACTGTAGGAGGGGCATTATTGCAGGGACATTACTGTAGGAGGGACATTACTGTAGGGACATTACTGTCGTGACATTACTGTAGGGACATTACTGTAGGGACATTACTGTAGGTGGGACATTACTGCAGGGACTTTACTGTAGGGACATTACTGCAGGGACATTACTGCAGGGACATTACTGTAGGGACATTACTGTAGGAGGGACCTTACTGTAGGGACATTACTGTAGGGACATTACTGTAGGAGGGACATTACCGTAGGGACATTACTGTAGGGACATTACTGTAGGGACATTACTGTAGGAGGGGCATTATTGCAGGGACATTACTGTAGGAGGGACATTACTCTACGGACATTACTGTAGGGACATTACTGTAGGAGGGACATTACTGTAGGGACATTACTGTAGGAGGGACATTACTGTAGGGACATTACTGCAGGAGGGACATTACTGCAGGGACATTACTGTGGGAGGGACATTACTGTAGGGACATTACTGTAGGGACATTACTGCAGGGACATTACTTTAGGGACATTACTGTAGGGACATTACTGTAGGAGGGACATTACTGTAGGGACATTACTGTAGGAGGGACATTACTGTAGGAGGGACATTACTGTAGGGACATTACTGAAGGAGGGACATTACTGTAGGAGGGACATTACTGCAGGGACATTACTGGAGGGACATTACTGTAGGGACAATACTGTTGGGACATTACTGTAGGAGGAACATTACTGTAGGGACATTACTGTAGGGACATTACTGTAGGAGGGACATTACTGTAGGGACAATACTGTTGGGACATTACTGTAGGAGGGACATTACTGTAGGGACAATACTGTTGGGACATTACTGTAGGAGGAACATTACTGTAGGGACATTACTGTAGGGACATTACTGTAGGACGGACATTACTGTAGGAGGGACATTACTGTAGGGACATTACTGTAGCAGGGACATTACTGTAGGGACATTACTGTCGGTGGGACATTACTGTAGGGACTTTACTGTAGGGACATTATTGTAGGAGGGACATTACTGTAGGGACATTACTGTAGGAGGGACAGTGTAGGGACATTACTGTAGGAGGGACACTACTGCAGGGACATTACTGTCGGGACATTACTGCAGGGACATTACTGTCGGGACATTACTGTAGGAGGGACATTACTGTAGGGACATTACTGTAGGAGGGACATTACTGTAGGGACATTACTGTGGGAGGGACATTACTGTAGGAGGGACATTACTGTAGGGACATTCCCGTAGGAGGGACATTACTGTAGGAGGGACATTCCTGTAGGAACATTACTGTAGGAGGGACATTACTGTAGGGACATTACTGTAGGAGGGACATTACTGGAGGGACATTTCTGTAGGAGGGACATTCCTGTAGGAACATTACTGTAGGAGGGTCATTACTGTCGGGACATTACTGTCGGGACATTACTGTCGGGACATTACTGTAGGAGGGACATTACTGTAGGAGGGACATTACTGTAGGAGGGACATTAATGTAGGGACATGACTGTAGGGACATTACTGCAGGAGGGACATTACTGTAGGGGCATTACTGTAGGGATATTGCTGTAGGGACATTACTGTAGTGACATTACTGTAGGAGGGACATTACTTTAGGAGGGACATTACTGTAGGAGGGACATTACTGTAGGAGGGACATTAATGTAGGGACATGACTGTAGGGACATTACTGCAGGAGGGACATTACTGTAGGGACATTACTGTAGGGACATTACTGTAGGAGGGATATTATTGCAGGGACATTACTGTCGGTGGGACATTACTGTAGCGACATTACTGTAGGAGGGACATTACTGTAGGAGGGACATTCCTGTAGGAACATTACTGTAGGAGGGACATTACTGTAGGGACATTACTGTAGGGACATTAGTGTCGGGACATTACTGTAGGGACATTACTGTAGGGGGGACATTACTGTAGGAGGGACATTACTGTAGCGACATTACTGTAGGAGGGACATTACTGTAGGAGGGACATTCCTGCAGGGACATTACTGTCGGTGGGACATTACTGTAGGGACATTACTGTAGGAGGGAAATTACTGTAGGGACATTACTGTAGGGACATTACTGTAGGAGGGACATTACTGCTGGGACATTACTGTAGTGACATTACTGTAGGAGGGACATTACTTTAGGGACATTACTGCAGGAGGGACATTACTGCAGGGACATTACTGTAGGAGGGACATTACTGTGGGGACATTACTGTAGGAGGGACATTCCTGTAGGAACATTACGGTAGGAGGGACATTACTGTAGGGACATTACTGTAGGGACATTAGTGTCGGGACGTTACTGTAGGGACATTACTGTAGGGGGGACATTACTGTAGGAGGGACATTACTGTAGGGACATTCCCGTAGGAGGGACATTACTGTAGGAGGGACATTCCTGTAGGAACATTACTGTAGGAGGGACATTACTGTAGGGACATTACTGTAGGGACATTACTGTAGGAGGGACATTACTGGAGGGACATTTTTGTAGGAGGGACATTCCTGTAGGAACATTACTGTAGGAGGGACATTACTGTAGGGACATTACTGTCGGGACATTACTGTCGGGACATTACTGTCGGGACATTACTGTAGGGACATTACTGTAGGAGGGACATTACTGTAGGAGGGACATTACTGTAGGAGGGACATTACTGTAGGGACTTGAATGTAGGGACATGACTGTAGGGACATTACTGCAGGAGGGACATTACTGTAGGGGCATTACTGTAGGGATATTGCTGTAGTGACATTACTGTAGGAGGGACATTACTGTAGGTGGGACATTACTGTAGGAGGGACATTACTGTAGGAGGGACATTGCTGTAGGGACATTACTGTAGGGACATTACTGTAGGAGGGACATTACTGTAGGAGGGACATTACTGTAGGAGGGACATTAATGGAGGGACATTAATGGAGGGACATTAATGGAGGGACATGACTGTAGGGACATTACTGCAGGAGGGACATTACTTTTGAGGCATTTCTGTAGGGATATTACTGTAGGGACATTACTGTAGGAGGGACATTACTGTAGGAGGGACATTACTGTAGGGACATTACTGTAGGAGGGACATTACTGTAGGGACATAACTGTAGGAGGGACATTACTGTAGGGACATTACTGCAGGGATATTACTGTAGGGACATTACTGTAGGAGGGACATTACTGTAGGGACAATACTGCAGGGACATTACTGTCGGGACATTACTGTAGGTGGGACATTACTGTAGGGATATTACTGTAGGATGGACATTACTGTAGGGAAATTACTGTGGGAGGGACATTACTGTAGGGACATTACTGTAGGGACATTACTGCAGGGACATTACTGTAGGGACATTACTGTAGGAGGGACATTACTGTAGGGACATTACTGTAGGGACATTAGTGTCGGGACATTACTGTAGGGGGGACATTACTGTAGGAGGGACATTACTGTAGGAGGGACATTACTGTAGGGACATTACTGTAGGAGGGACATTACTGTAGGGACATTACTGTAGGGACATTAGTGTCGGGACATTACTGTAGGGACATTACTGTAGGAGGGACATTACTGTAGGAGGGACATTACTGTAGGGACATTACTGTAGGAGGGACATTACTGTAGGGACATAACTGTAGGAGGGACATTACTGTAGGGACATTACTGCAGGGACATTACTGCAGGGATATTACTGTAGGGACATTACTGTAGGAGGGACATTACTGTAGGGACAATACTGCAGGGACATTACTGTCGGGACATTACTGTAGGAGGGACATTACTGTAGGGATATTACTGTAGGATGGACATTACTGTAGGGAAATTACTGTGGGAGGGACATTACTGTAGGGACATTACTGTAGGGACATTACTGCAGCGACATTACTGTAGGGACATTACTGTAGGAGGGACATTACTGTAGGGACATTACTGTAGGGACATTACTGTAGGAGGGACATTACTGTAGGGACATTACTGTAGGGACATTAGTGTCGGGACATTACTGTAGGGGGGACATTACTGTAGGAGGGACATTCCTGTAGGAGGGACATTACTGTAGGGACATTACCGTAGGAGGGACATTACTGTAGGGACATTCCCGTAGGAGGGACATTACTGTAGGAGGGACATTCCTGTAGGAACATTACTGTAGGAGGGACATTACTGTAGGGACATTACTGTAGGAGGGACATTACTGGAGGGACATTTCTGTAGGAGGGACATTCCTGTAGGAACATTACTGTAGGAGGGTCATTACTGTCGGGACATTACTGTCGGGACATTACTGTCGGGACATTACTGTAGGAGGGACATTACTGTAGGAGGGACATTACTGTAGGGACATTACTGTAGGAGGGACATTACTGTAGGGACATTACTGTAGGGACATTACTGCAGGGACATTACTGTAGGGACATTACTGTAGGGACATTACTGCAGGGACATTACTGTAGGGACATTACTGTAGGAGGGACATTACTGTAGGGGCATTACTGCAGGGACATTACTGTACGGACATTACCGCAGGGACATTACTGTAGGGACATTACTGTAGGAGGGACATTACTGTAGGAGGGACATTACTGTAGGGGCATTACTGTAGGAGGGACATTACTGTAGGGGCATTACTGCAGGGACATTACTGTAGGGACATTACTGCAGGGACATTACTGTAGGGACATTACTGTAGGAGGGACATTACTGTAGGAGGGACATTACTGCAGGGACATTACTGCAGGGACATTACTGTAGGGACATTACTGTAGGAGGGACATTGCTGTAGGGACATTACTGTAGGAGGGACATTACTATAGGGGCATTACTGCAGGGACATTACTGTAGGGACATTACTGTAGGAGGGACATTACTGTAGGGACATTACTGTAGCAGGGACATTACTGTAGGGACATTACTGTCGGTGGGACATTACTGTAGGGACTTTACTGTAGGGACATTATTGTAGGAGGGACATTACTGTATGGACATTACTGTAGTGACATTACTGTAGGGACATTACTGTAGGGACATTACTGTAGGAGGGACATTACTGCAGGGACTTTACTGTAGGAGGGACATTACTGTAGGGACATTACTGTAGGAGGGACATTACTGTAGGGGCATTACTGCAGGGACATTACTGTAGGGACATTACTGTAGGAGGGACATTACTGTAGGGACATTACTGTAGCAGGGACATTACTGTAGCAGGGACATTACTGTAGGGACATTACTGTCGGTGGGACATTACTGTAGGGACTTTACTGTAGGGACATTATTGTAGGAGGGACATTACTGTAGGGACATTACTGTAGTGACATTACTGTAGGGACATTACTGTAGGGACATTACTGTAGGAGGGACATTACTGCAGGGACTTTACTGTAGGAGGGACATTACTGTAGGCACATTACTGTAGGAGGGACATTACTGTAGGAGGGACATTACTGTAGGGACATTACTGTAGGGACATTACTGTAGGAGGGGATTTATTGCAGGGACATTACTGTAGGAGGGACATTACTGTAGGGACATTACTGTAGGGTCATTACTGTAGGAGGGACATTACTGTAGGGACATTACTGTAGGAGGGACATTACTGTAGGAGGGACATTACTGCAGGGACATTACTGTAGGATGGACATTACTGTAGGGACATTACTGTAGGAGGGACATTACTGTAGGGACATTACTGTAGGAGGGACATTACTGTAGGAGGGACATTACTGTAGGGACATTACTGTAGGGACATTACTGTAGGAGGGACATTATTGCAGGGACATTACTGTAGGGACATTACTGTAGGAGGGACATTACTGTAGGGACATTACTGTCGGTGGGACATTGCTGTAGGGACATTACTATAGGGACATTACTGTCGGGACATTATTGTAGGAGGGACATTACTGTAGGAGGGACATTACTGTAGGGACATTACTGTAGGGACATTACAGTAGGGACATTACTGTAGGAGGGGCATTATTGCAGGGACATTACTGTAGGAGGGACATTACTGTAGGGACATTACTGTAGGAGGGGCATTATTGCAGGGACATTACTGTAGGAGGGACATTACTGTAGGGACATTACTGTCGTGACATTACTGTAGGGACATTACTGTAGGGACATTACTGTAGGTGGGACATTACTGCAGGGACTTTACTGTAGGGACATTACTGCAGGGACATTACTGCAGGGACATTACTGTAGGGACATTACTGTAGGAGGGACCTTACTGTAGGGACATTACTGTAGGGACATTACTGTAGGAGGGACATTACCGTAGGGACATTACTGTAGGGACATTACTGTAGGGACATTACTGTAGGAGGGGCATTATTGCAGGGACATTACTGTAGGAGGAACATTACTCTACGGACATTACTGTAGGGACATTACTGTAGGAGGGACATTACTGTAGGGACATTACTGTAGGAGGGACATTACTGTAGGGACATTACTGCAGGAGGGACATTACTGCAGGGACATTACTGTGGGAGGGACATTACTGTAGGGACATTACTGTAGGGACATTACTGCAGGGACATTACTTTAGGGACATTACTGTAGGGACATTACTGTAGGAGGGACATTACTGTAGGGACATTACTGTAGGAGGGACATTACTGTAGGAGGGACATTACTGTAGGGACATTACTGTAGGAGGGACATTACTGCAGGGACATTACTGGAGGGACATTACTGTAGGGACAATACTGTTGGGACATTACTGTAGGAGGAACATTACTGTAGGGACATTACTGTAGGGACATTACTGTAGGAGGGACATTACTGTAGGGACAATACTGTTGGGACATTACTGTAGGAGGGACATTACTGTAGGGACAATACTGTTGGGACATTACTGTAGGAGGAACATTACTGTAGGGACATTACTGTAGGGACATTACTGTAGGACGGACATTACTGTAGGAGGGACATTACTGTAGGGACATTACTGTAGCAGGGACATTACTGTAGGGACATTACTGTCGGTGGGACATTACTGTAGGGACTTTACTGTAGGGACATTATTGTAGGAGGGACATTACTGTAGGGACATTACTGTAGGAGGGACAGTGTAGGGACATTACTGTAGGAGGGACACTACTGCAGGGACATTACTGTCGGGACATTACTGCAGGGACATTACTGTCGGGACATTACTGTAGGAGGGACATTACTGTAGGGACATTACTGTAGGAGGGACATTACTGTAGGGACATTACTGTGGGAGGGACATTACTGTAGGGACATTACTGCAGGGACATTACTGTAGGGACATTACTGTAGGAGGGACATTACTGTAGGGACATTACTGCAGGGACATTACTGTAGGAGGGACATTACTGTAGGGACATTACTGGAGGAGGGACATTACTGTAGGGACATTACTGCAGGGATATTACTGTAGGGACATTACTGTAGGAGGGACATTACTGTAGGGACAATACTGCAGGGACATTACTGTCGGGACATTACTGTAGGAGGGACATTACTGTAGGGATATTACTGTAGGATGGACATTACTGTAGGGACATTACTGTAGGAGGGACATTACTGGAGGGACATTTCTGTAGGAGGGACATTCCTGTAGGAACATTACTGTAGGAGGGTCATTACTGTCGGGACATTACTGTCGGGACATTACTGTCGGGACATTACTGTAGGAGGGACATTACTGTAGGAGGGACATTACTGTAGGAGGGACATTAATGTAGGGACATGACTGTAGGGACATTACTGCAGGAGGGACATTACTGTCGGGGCATTACTGTAGGGATATTGCTGTAGGGACATTACTGTAGTGACATTACTGTAGGAGGGACATTACTGTAGGAGGGACATTACTGTAGGAGGGACATTACTGTAGGAGGGACATTAATGTAGGGACATGACTGTAGGGACATTACTGCAGGAGGGACATTACTGTAGGGACATTACTGTAGGGACATTACTGTAGGAGGGATATTATTGCAGGGACATTACTGTCGGTGGGACATTACTGTAGGGACATTACTGTAGGAGGGACATTACTGTAGGGACATTACTGTAGGGACATTACTGTAGGGACATTACTGTAGGAGGGACATTACTGCAGGGACATTACTGTAGTGACATTACTGTAGGAGGGACATTACTGTAGGGACATTACTGTAGGAGGGACATTACTGTAGCGACATTACTGTAGGAGGGACATTACTGTAGGAGGGACATTCCTGTAGGAACATTACTGTAGGAGGGACATTACTGTAGGGACATTACTGTAGGGACATTAGTGTCGGGACATTACTGTAGGGACATTACTGTAGGGGGGACATTACTGTAGGAGGGACATTACTGTAGCGACATTACTGTAGGAGGGACATTACTGTAGGAGGGACATTCCTGTAGGGACATTACTGTCGGTGGGACATTACTGTAGGGACATTACTGTAGGAGGGACATTACTGTAGGGACATTACTGTAGGGTCATTACTGTAGGAGGGACATTACTGTAGGGACATTACTGTAGGAGGGACATTACTGTAGGAGGGACATTACTGCAGTGACTTTACTGTAGGATGGACATTACTGTAGGGACATTACTGTAGGAGGGACATTACTGTAGGGACATTACTGTAGGAGGGACATTACTGTAGGAGGGACATTACTGTAGGGACATTACTGTAGGGACATTACTGTAGGGACATTACTGTAGGAGGGACATTATTGCAGGGACATTACTGTAGGGACATTACTGTAGGAGGGACATTACTGTAGGGACATTACTGTCGGTGGGACATTGCTGTAGGGACATTACTATAGGGACATTACTGTCGGGACATTATTGTAGGAGGGACATTACTGTAGGAGGGACATTACTGTAGGGACATTACTGTAGGGACATTACAGTAGGGACATTACTGTAGGAGGGGCATTATTGCAGGGACATTACTGTAGGAGGGACATTACTGTAGGGACATTACTGTAGGAGGGGCATTATTGCAGGGACATTACTGTAGGAGGGACATTACTGTAGGGACATTACTGTCGTGACATTACTGTAGGGACATTACTGTAGGGACATTACTGTAGGTGGGACATTACTGCAGGGACTTTACTGTAGGGACATTACTGCAGGGACATTACTGCAGGGACATTACTGTAGGGACATTACTGTAGGAGGGACCTTACTGTAGGGACATTACTGTAGGGACATTACTGTAGGAGGGACATTACCGTAGGGACATTACTGTAGGGACATTACTGTAGGGACATTACTGTAGGAGGGGCATTATTGCAGGGACATTACTGTAGGAGGGACATTACTCTACGGACATTACTGTAGGGACATTACTGTAGGAGGGACATTACTGTAGGGACATTACTGTAGGAGGGACATTACTGTAGGGACATTACTGCAGGAGGGACATTACTGCAGGGACATTACTGTGGGAGGGACATTACTGTAGGGACATTACTGTAGGGACATTACTGCAGGGACATTACTTTAGGGACATTACTGTAGGGACATTACTGTAGGAGGGACATTACTGTAGGGACATTACTGTAGGAGGGACATTACTGTAGGAGGGACATTACTGTAGGGACATTACTGTAGGAGGGACATTACTGCAGGGACATTACTGGAGGGACATTACTGTAGGGACAATACTGTTGGGACATTACTGTAGGAGGAACATTACTGTAGGGACATTACTGTAGGGACATTACTGTAGGAGGGACATTACTGTAGGGACAATACTGTTGGGACATTACTGTAGGAGGGACATTACTGTAGGGACAATACTGTTGGGACATTACTGTAGGAGGAACATTACTGTAGGGACATTACTGTAGGGACATTACTGTAGGACGGACATTACTGTAGGAGGGACATTACTGTAGGGACATTACTGTAGGGACATTACTGTAGGAGGGGCATTATTGCAGGGACATTACTGTAGGAGGGACATTACTCTACGGACATTACTGTAGGGACATTACTGTAGGAGGGACATTACTGTAGGGACATTACTGTAGGAGGGACATTACTGTAGGGACATTACTGCAGGAGGGACATTACTGCAGGGACATTACTGTGGGAGGGACATTACTGTAGGGACATTACTGTAGGGACATTACTGCAGGGACATTACTTTAGGGACATTACTGTAGGGACATTACTGTAGGAGGGACATTACTGTAGGGACATTACTGTAGGAGGGACATTACTGTAGGAGGGACATTACTGTAGGGACATTACTGTAGGAGGGACATTACTGCAGGGACATTACTGGAGGGACATTACTGTAGGGACAATACTGTTGGGACATTACTGTAGGAGGAACATTACTGTAGGGACATTACTGTAGGGACATTACTGTAGGAGGGACATTACTGTAGGGACAATACTGTTGGGACATTACTGTAGGAGGGACATTACTGTAGGGACAATACTGTTGGGACATTACTGTAGGAGGAACATTACTGTAGGGACATTACTGTAGGGACATTACTGTAGGACGGACATTACTGTAGGAGGGACATTACTGTAGGGACATTACTGTAGCAGGGACATTACTGTAGGGACATTACTGTCGGTGGGACATTACTGTAGGGACTTTACTGTAGGGACATTATTGTAGGAGGGACATTACTGTAGGGACATTACTGTAGGAGGGACAGTGTAGGGACATTACTGTAGGAGGGACACTACTGCAGGGACATTACTGTCGGGACATTACTGCAGGGACATTACTGTCGGGACATTACTGTAGGAGGGACATTACTGTAGGGACATTACTGTAGGAGGGACATTACTGTAGGGACATTACTGTGGGAGGGACATTACTGTAGGGACATTACTGCAGGGACATTACTGTAGGGACATTACTGTAGGAGGGACATTACTGTAGGGACATTACTGCAGGGACATTACTGTAGGAGGGACATTACTGTAGGGACATTACTGGAGGAGGGACATTACTGTAGGGACATTACTGCAGGGATATTACTGTAGGGACATTACTGTAGGAGGGACATTACTGTAGGGACAATACTGCAGGGACATTACTGTCGGGACATTACTGTAGGAGGGACATTACTGTAGGGATATTACTGTAGGATGGACATTACTGTAGGGAAATTACTGTGGGAGGGACATTACTGTAGGGACATTACTGTAGGGACATTACTGCAGGGACATTACTGTAGGGACATTACTGTAGGAGGGACATTACTGTAGGGACATTACTGTAGGGACATTAGTGTCGGGACATTACTGTAGGGGGGACATTACTGTAGGAGGGACATTACTGTAGGGACATTACTGTAGGAGGGACATTACTGTAGGGACATTACTGTAGGGACATTAGTGTCGGGACATTACTGTAGGGGGGACATTACTGTAGGAGGGACATTACTGTAGGAGGGACATTACTGTAGGGACATTCCCGTAGGAGGGACATTACTGTAGGAGGGACATTCCTGTAGGAACATTACTGTAGGAGGGACATTACTGTAGGGACATTACTGTAGGAGGGACATTACTGGAGGGACATTTCTGTAGGAGGGACATTCCTGTAGGAACATTACTGTAGGAGGGTCATTACTGTCGGGACATTACTGTCGGGACATTACTGTCGGGACATTACTGTAGGAGGGACATTACTGTAGGAAGGACATTAATGTAGGGACATGACTGTAGGGACATTACTGCAGGAGGGACATTACTGTCGGGGCATTACTGTAGGGATATTGCTGTAGGGACATTACTGTAGTGACATTACTGTAGGAGGGACATTACTGTAGGAGGGACATTTCTGTAGGAGGGACATTACTGTAGGAGGGACATTACTGTAGGAGGGACATTAATGTAGGGACATGACTGTAGGGACATTACTGCAGGAGGGACATTACTGTAGGGACATTACTGTAGGGACATTACTGTAGGAGGGATATTATTGCAGGGACATTACTGTCGGTGGGACATTACTGTAGGGACATTACTGTAGGAGGGACATTACTGTAGGGACATTACTGTAGGGACATTACTGTAGGGACATTACTGTAGGAGGGACATTACTGCAGGGACATTACTGTAGTGACATTACTGTAGGAGGGACATTACTGTAGGGACATTACTGTAGGAGGGACATTACTGTAGCGACATTACTGTAGGAGGGACATTACTGTAGGAGGGACATTCCTGTAGGAACATTACTGTAGGAGGGACATTACTGTAGGGACATTACTGTAGGGACATTAGTGTCGGGACATTACTGTAGGGACATTACTGTAGGGGGGACATTACTGTAGGAGGGACATTACTGTAGCGACATTACTGTAGGAGGGACATTACTGTAGGAGGGACATTCCTGTAGGGACATTACTGTCGGTGGGACATTACTGTAGGGACATTACTGTAGGAGGGAAATTACTGTAGGGACATTACTGTAGGGACATTACTGTAGGAGGGACATTACTGCTGGGACATTACTGTAGTGACATTACTGTAGGAGGGACATTACTGTAGGGACATTACTGCAGGGACATTACTGTAGGAGGGACATTACTGTAGGGACATTACTGTAGGAGGGACATTCCTGTAGGAACATTACGGTAGGAGGGACATTACTGTAGGGACATTACTGTAGGGACATTAGTGTCGGGACATTACTGTAGGGACATTACTGTAGGGGGGACATTACTGTAGGAGGGACATTACTGTAGGGACATTCCCGTAGGAGGGACATTACTGTAGGAGGGACATTCCTGTAGGAACATTACTGTAGGAGGGACATTACAGTAGGGACATTACTGTAGGGACATTACTGTAGGAGGGACATTACTGGAGGGACATTTTTGTAGGAGGGACATTCCTGTAGGAACATTACTGTAGGAGGGACATTACTGTAGGGACATTACTGTCGGGACATTACTGTCGGGACATTACTGTCGGGACATTACTGTCGGGACATTACTGTAGGGACATTACTGTAGGAGGGACATTACTGTAGGAGGGACATTACTGTAGGAGGGACATTACTGTAGGGACATTAATGTAGGGACATGACTGTAGGGACATTACTGCAGGAGGGACATTACTGTAGGAGCATTACTGTAGGGATATTGCTGTAGTGACATTACTGTAGGAGGGACATTACTGTAGGTGGGACATTACTGTAGGAGGGACATTACTGTAGGAGGGACATTGCTGTAGGGACATTACTGTAGGGACATTACTGTAGGAGGGACATTACTGTAGGAGGGACATTACTGTAGGAGGGACATTAATGGAGGGACATTAATGGAGGGACATTAATGGAGGGACATGACTGTAGGGACATTACTGCAGGAGGGACATTACTTTTGAGGCATTTCTGTAGGGATATTACTGTAGGGACATTACTGTAGGAGGGACATTACTGTAGGAGGGACATTACTGTAGGGACATTACTGTAGGAGGGACATTACTGTAGGGACATTACTGTAGGGACATTACTGCAGTGACATTAATGTAGGGACATTACTGTAGGGACATTACTGCAGGGACATTACTGTAGGGACATTACTGTAGGAGGGACATTACTGTAGGGGCATTACTGCAGGGACATTACTGTAGGGACATTACCGCAGGGACATTACTGTAGGGACATTACTGTAGGAGGGACATTACTGTAGGAGGGACATTACTGTAGGGGCATTACTGTAGGAGGGACATTACTGTAGGGGCATTACTGCAGGGACATTACTGTAGGGACATTACTGCAGGGACATTACTGTAGGGACATTACTGTAGGAGGGACATTACTGTAGGAGGGACATTACTGCAGGGACATTACTGCAGGGACATTACTGTAGGGACATTACTGTAGGAGGGACATTACTGTAGGGACATTACTGTAGGACATTACTGTAGGTGGGACATTACTGTAGGGACATTACTGTAGGAGGGACATTCCTGTAGGGACATTACTGTAGGAGGGACATTACTATAGGGGCATTACTGCAGGGACATTACTGTAGGGACATTACTGTAGGAGGGACATTACTGTAGGGACATTACTGTAGCAGGGACATTACTGTAGGGACATTACTGTCGGTGGGACATTACTGTAGGGACTTTACTGTAGGGACATTATTGTAGTAGGGACATTACTGTAGGGACATTACTGTAGTGACATTACTGTAGGGACATTACTGTAGGGACATTACTGTAGGAGGGACATTACTGCAGGGACTTTACTGTAGGAGGGACATTACTGTAGGGACATTACTGTAGGAGGGACATTACTGTAGGGGCATTACTGCAGGGACATTACTGTAGGGACATTACTGTAGGAGGGACATTACTGTAGGGACATTACTGTAGCAGGGACATTACTGTAGCAGGGACATTACTGTAGGGACATTACTGTCGGTGGGACATTACTGTAGGGACTTTACTGTAGGGACATTATTGTAGGAGGGACATTACTGTAGGGACATTACTGGAGGGACATTACTGTAGGAGGGACATTACTGCAGGGACTTTACTGTAGGAGGGACATTACTGTAGGGACATTACTGTAGGAGGGACATTACTGTAGGAGGGACATTACTGTAGGGACATTACTGTAGGGACATTACTGTAGGAGGGGATTTATTGCAGGGACATTACTGTAGGAGGGACATTACTGTAGGGACATTACTGTAGGGTCATTACTGTAGGAGGGACATTACTGTAGGGACATTACTGTAGGAGGGACATTACTGTAGGAGGGACATTACTGCAGGGACATTACTGTAGGATGGACATTACTGTAGGGACATTACTGTAGGAGGGACATTACTGTAGGGACATTACTGTAGGAGGGACATTACTGTAGGAGGAACATTACTGTAGGGACATTACTGTAGGGACATTACTGTAGGGACATTACTGTAGGAGGGACATTATTGCAGGGACATTACTGTAGGGACATTACTGTAGGAGGGACATTACTGTAGGGACATTACTGTCGGTGGGACATTGCTGTAGGGCATTACTGTAGGGACATTACTGTCGGGACATTATTGTAGGAGGGACATTACTGTAGGAGGAACATTACTGTAGGGACATTACTGTAGGGACATTACAGTAGGGACATTACTGTAGGAGGGGCATTATTGCAGGGACATTACTGTAGGAGGGACATTACTGTAGGGACATTACTGTAGGAGGGGCATTATTGCAGGGACATTACTGTAGGAGGGACATTACTGTAGGGACATTACTGTCGTGACATTACTGTAGGGACATTACTGTAGGGACATTACTGTAGGTGGGACATTACTGCAGGGACTTTACTGTAG
This sequence comes from Scyliorhinus torazame, assembly GCF_047496885.1. Classification (NCBI taxonomy): domain Eukaryota; kingdom Metazoa; phylum Chordata; class Chondrichthyes; order Carcharhiniformes; family Scyliorhinidae; genus Scyliorhinus; species Scyliorhinus torazame. The sequence continues at coordinate 154,232 of NW_027307871.1, read as the reverse complement.
GGACATTACTGTAGGGACATTACTGTAGGGACATTACTGTAGGAGGGACCTTACTGTAGGGACATTACTGTAGGGACATTACTGTAGGGACATTACTGTAGGAGGGACATTACCGTAGGGACATTACTGTAGGGACATTACTGTAGGAGGGGCATTATTGCAGGGACATTACTGTAGGAGGGACATTACTGTAGGGACATTACTGTAGGGACATTACTGTAGGAGGGACATTACTGTAGGGACATTACTGTAGGAGGGACATTACTGTATGGACATTACTGTAGAGACATTACTGTAGGAGGGACATTACTGGAGGGACATTACTGGAGGGACATTACTGTAGGAGGGACATTACTGTAGGAGGGACATTACTGTAGGGACATTACTGTAGGAGGGACATTACTGTAGGGACATTACTGTCGGTGGGACATTACTGTAGGGACATTACAGTAGGGAAAGTATTGTAGGAGGGACATTACTGTAGGGACATTACTGTAGTGACATTACTGTAGGGACATTACTGTAGGGACATTACTGTAGGAGGGACATTACTGCAGGGACATTACTGTAGGAGGGAAATTACTGTAGGGACATTACTGTAGGAGGGACATTACTGTAGGAGGGACATTACTGTAAGGACATTACTGTCGGAGGGACATTACTGTAGGGACATTACTGTCGGTGGGACATTACTGTAGGGACATTACTGTAGGAGGGACATTACTGTAGGGACATTACTGTCGGTGGGACAGTACTGTAGGGACATTACTGTAGGAGGGACATTACTGTAGGGACATTACTGTAGGGACATTACTGAAGGAGGGACATTACTGCAGCGACATTACTGTAGGAGGGACAGTACTGTAGGAGGGACATTACTGTAGGGACATTACTGAAGGAGGGACATTACTGTAGCGACATTACTGTAGGAGGGACATTACTGTAGGAGGGACATTCCTGTAGGAACATTACTGTAGGAGGGACATTACTGTAGGCACATTACTGTAGGGACATTACTGTAGGGACATTACTGAAGGGACATTAGTGTCGGGACATTACTGTAGGGACATTACTGTAGGGCGGACATTACTGTAGGAGGGACATTACTGTAGGGACATTCCTGTAGGAGGGACATTACTGTAGGAGGGACATTCCTGTAGGAACATTACTGTAGGAGGGACATTACTGTAGGGACATTACTGTAGGACATTACTGTAGGAGGGACATTACTGTAGGGACATTACTGTAGGAGGGACATTCCTGTAGGAACATTACTGTAGGAGGGACATTACTGTAGGGACATTACTGTAGGGACATTACAGTAGGGACATTACTGTCGGTACATTACTGTAGGAACATTACTGTTGGAGGGACATTACTGTAGGAGGGACATTACTGTAGGGACATTAATGTAGGGACATGACTGTAGGGACATTACTGTAGGAGGGACATTGCTGTAGGGACATTACTGTAGGGACATTACTGGCGGGGCATTACTGTAGGGACATTACTGTAGGAGGGACATTACTGTAGAAGGGACATTACTGTAGGCGCATTACTGTTGGGATATTGCTGTAGGGACATTACTGTAGGAGGGACATTACTGTAGGGGCATTACTGTAGGGATATCGCTGTAGGGACATTACTGTCGGGACATTACTGTAGGAGGGACATTACTGTAGGAGGGACATTACTGTAGGGACATTACTGCAGGGACATTACTGTAGGGACATTACTGTAGGGGCATTACTGTAGGGACATTACTGTAGGGACATTACAGCAGGGACATTACTGCAGGGACATTACTGTAGGGACATTACTGTAGGAGGGACATTACTGTAGGGACATTACTGCAGGGACATTACTGTAGGGGCATTATTGTAGGGACATTACTGCAGGGACATTACTGTAGGAGGGACATTACTGCAGGGACATTACTGTCGGAGGGACATTACTGTAGGGACATTACTGCAGGGACATTACTGTAGGGACATTACTGTAGGACAGACATTACTGTAGGAGGAACATTACTGTAGGGACATTACTGTAGGGACATTACTGTTGGACGGACATTACTGTAGGAAGGACATTACTGTAGGGACATTCCTGTAGGGTCATTACTGTAGGACGGACATTACTGTAGGAGGGACATTACTGCAGGGACATTACTGTAGGGATATTCCTGTAGGGACATTACTGTAGGAGGGACATTACTGTAGGGACGTTACTGTAGGAGGGACATTACTGTAGGGACATTACTGTAGGACGGTCATTACAGTAGCGACATTACTGGAGGGACATTACTGTAGGGACATTACTGTAGGGACATTACTGTAGGAGGGACATTACTGTAGGGACATTACAGTAGGGAAATTATTGTAGGAGGGACATTACTGTAGGAGGGACCTTACTGTAGGGACATTACTGTAGGGACATTACTGTAGGGACATTACTGTAGGAGGGACATTACCGTAGGGACATTACTGTAGGAGGGACATTACTGTAGGGACATTACTGTCGGTGGGACATTACTGAAGGGACATTACTGTAGGAGGGACATTACTGTAGGGACATTACTGTAGAGACATTACTGTAGGAGGGACATTACTGTAGGAAGGACATTACTGTAGGAGGGACATGACTGGAGGGACATTACTGTAGGGACATTACTGTAGGGACATTACTGTAGGAGGGACATTACTGTAGGGACATTATTGTAGGGACATTACTGTAGGAGGGACATTACTGCAGCGACATTACTGTAGGAGGGACATTACTGTAGGAGGGACATTACTGTAGGGACATTACTGAAGGAGGGACATTACTGTAGCGACATTACTGTAGGAGGGACATTACTGTAGGAGGGACATTCCTGTAGGAACATTACTTTAGGAGGGACATTACTGTAGGGACATTACTGTAGGGACATTAGTGTCGGGACATTACTGTAGGGACATTACTGTAGGAGGGACATTACTGTAGGGACATTACTGTAGGACATTACTGTAGGTGGGACATTACTGTAGGGACATTACTGTAGGAGGGACATTCCTGTAGGAACATTACTGTAGGAGGGACATTACTGTAGGGACATTACTGTAGGGACATTACTGTAGGGACATTACTGTCGGGACATTACTGTAGCGACATTACTGTTGGAGGGACATTACTGTAGGAGGGACATTACTGTAGGGACATTAATGTAGGGACATGACTGTAGGGACATTACTGCAGGAGGGACATTACTGTAGGGGCATTACTGTAGGGATATTGCTGTAGGGACATTACTGTAGGAGGGACATTACTGTAGGAGGGACATTGCTGTAGGGACATTACTGTAGGGACATTACTGGCTGGGCATTACTGTAGGGACATTACTGTAGGAGGGACATTACTGTAGAAGGGACATTACTGTAGGGGCATTACTGTTGGGATATTGCTGGAGGGACATTACTGTAGGAGGGACATTACTGTAGGGGCATTACTGTAGGGATATCGCTGTAGGGACATTACTGTCGGGACATTACTGTAGGAGGGACATTACTGTAGGAGGGACATTACTGTAGGGGCATTACTGTAGGGACATTACTGTAGGTGGGACATTACTGTAGGGACATTACTGCAGGGACATTACTGTAGCGACATTACTGTAGGGACATTACTGTTGGAGGGACATTACTGTCGGGACATTACTGCACGGACATTACTGCAGGGACATTACTGTAGGGACATTACTGTAGGAGGGACAGTGTAGGGACATTACTGTAGGAGGGACACTACTGCAGGGACATTACTGTCGGGACATTACTGCAGGGACATTACTGTCGGGACATTACTGTAGGAGGGACATTACTGTAGGGACATTACTGTAGGAGGGACATTACTGTAGGGACATTACTGTGGGAGGGACATTACTGTCGGGACATTACTGCAGGGACATTACTGTAGGGACATTACTGTAGGAGGGACATTACTGTAGGGACATTACTGCAGGGACATTACTGTAGGAGGGACATTACTGTAGGGACATTACTGTAGGAGGGATATTACTGTAGGGACATTACTGCAGGGATATTACTGTAGGGACATTACTGTAGGAGGGACATTACTGTAGGGACAATACTGCAGAAACATTACTGTCGGGACATTACTGTAGGAGGGACATTACTGTAGGGATATTACTGTAGGATGGACATTATTGTAGGGAAATTACTGTGGGAGGGACATTACTGTAGGGACATTACTGTAGGGACATTACTGCAGGGACATTACTGTAGGGACATTACTGTAGGAGGGACATTACTGTAGGGACATTACTGTAGGGACATTAGTGTCGGGACATTACTGTAGGGGGGACATTACTGTAGGAGGGACATTACTGTAGGAGGGACATTACTGTAGGGACATTACTGTAGGAGGGACATTACTGTAGGGACATTACTGTAGGGACATTAGTGTCGGGACATTACTGTAGGGGAGACATTACTGTAGGAGGGACATTACTGTAGGAGGGACATTACTGTAGGGACATTCCCGTAGGAGGGACATTACTGTAGGAGGGACATTCCTGTAGGAACATTACTGTAGGAGGGACATTACTGTAGGGACTTTACTGTCGGGACATTATTGTCGGGACATTACTGTAGGAGGGACATTACTGTAGGAGGGACATTCCTGTAGGAGGGACATTAATGTAGGGACATGACTGTAGGGACATTACTGCAGGAGGGACATTACTGTAGGGGCATTGCTGTAGGGATATTGCTGTAGGGACATTACTGTAGTGACATTACTGTAGGAGGGACATTACTGTAGGAGGGACATTACTGTAGGAGCGACATTACTGTAGGGACATTACTGTAGGAGGGATATTATTGCAGGGACATTACTGTCGGTGGGACATTACTGTAGGGACATTACTGTAGGAGGGACATTACTGTAGGGACATTACTGTAGGGACATTACTGTAGGGACATTACTGTAGGAGGGACATTACTGCAGGGACATTACTGTAGTGACATTACTGTAGGAGGGACATTACTGTAGGGACATTACTGTAGGAGGGACATTACTGTAGCGACATTACTGTAGGAGGGACATTACTGTAGGAGGGACATTCCTGTAGGAACATTACTGTAGGAGGGACATTACTGTAGGGACATTAGTGTCGGGACATTACTGTAGGGACATTACTGTAGGGGGGACATTACTGTAGGAGGGACATTACAGTAGCGACATTACTGTAGGAGGGACATTACTGTAGGAGGGACATTCCTGTAGGGACATTACTGTCGGTGGGACATTACTGTAGGGACATTACTGTAGGAGGGACATTACTGTAGGGACATTACTGTAGGGACATTACTGTAGGAGGGACATTACTGCTGGGACATTACTGTAGTGACATTACTGTAGGAGGGACATTACTGTAGGGACATTACTGCAGGAGGGACATTACTGCAGGGACATTACTGTAGGAGGGACATTACTGTAGGGACATTACTGTAGGAGGGACATTCCTGTAGGAACATTACGGTAGGAGGGACATTACTGTAGGGACATTACTGTAGGGACATTAGTGTCGGGACATTACTGTAGGGACATTACTGTAGGGGGGACATTACTGTAGGAGGGACATTACTGTAGGGACATTCCCGTAGGAGGGACATTACTGTAGGAGGGACATTCCTGTAGGAACATTACTGTAGGAGGGACATTACTGTAGGGACATTACTGTAGGGACATTACTGTAGGAGGGACATTACTGGAGGGACATTTCTGTAGGAGGGACATTCCTGTAGGAACATTACTGTAGGAGGGACATTACTGTAGGGACATTACTGTCGGGACATTACTGTCGGGACATTACTGTCGGGACATTACTGTAGGGACATTACTGTAGGAGGGACATTACTGTAGGAGGGACATTACTGTAGGAGGGACATTACTGTAGGGACATTAATGTAGGGACATGACTGTAGGGACATTACTGCAGGAGGGACATTACTGTAGGGGCATTACTGTAGGGATATTGCTGTAGTGACATTACTGTAGGAGGGACATTACTGTAGGTGGGACATTACTGTAGGAGGGACATTACTGTAGGAGGGACATTGCTGTAGGGACATTACTGTAGGGACATTACTGTAGGAGGGACATTACTGTAGGAGGGACATTACTGTAGGAGGGACATTAATGGAGGGACATTAATGGAGGGACATTAATGGAGGGACATGACTGTAGGGACATTACTGCAGGAGGGACATTACTTTTGAGGCATTTCTGTAGGGATATTACTGTAGGGACATTACTGTAGGAGGGACATTACTGTAGGAGGGACATTACTGTAGGGACATTACTGTAGGATGGACATTACTGTAGGGACATTACTGTAGGGACATTACTGCAGGGACATTACTGTAGGGACATTACTGTAGGGACATTACTGCAGGGACATTACTGTAGGGACATTACTGTAGGAGGGACATTACTGTAGGAGGGACATTACTGTAGGGGCATTACTGTAGGAGGGACATTACTGTAGGGGCATTACTGCAGGGACATTACTGTAGGGACATTACTGCAGGGACATTACTGAAGGGACATTACTGTAGGAGGGACATTACTGTAGGAGGGACATTACTGCAGGGACATTACTGCAGGGACATTACTGTAGGGACATTACTGTAGGAGGGACATTGCTGTAGGGACATTACTGTAGGAGGGACATTACTATAGGGGCATTACTGCAGGGACATTACTGTAGGGACATTACTGTAGGAGGGACATTACTGTAGGGACATTACTGTAGCAGGGACATGACTGTAGGGACATTACTGTCGGTGGGACATTACTGTAGGGACTTTACTGTAGGGACATTACTGTAGGAGGGACATTACTGCAGGGACTTTACTGTAGGAGGGACATTACTGTAGGGACATTACTGTAGTGACATTACTGTAGGGACATTACTGTAGGGACTTTACTGTAGGAGGGACATTACTGTAGGGACATTACTGTAGGAGGGACATTACTGTAGGGGCATTACTGCAGGGACATTACTGTAGGGACATTACTGTAGGAGGGACATTACTGTAGGGACATTACTGTAGCAGGGACATTACTGTAGCAGGGACATTACTGTAGGGACATTACTGTCGGTGGGACATTACTGTAGGGACTTTACTGTAGGGACATTATTGTAGGAGGGACATTACTGTAGGGACATTACTGGAGGGACATTACTGTAGGAGGGACATTACTGCAGGGACTTTACTGTAGGAGGGACATTACTGTAGGGACATTACTGTAGGAGGGACATTACTGTAGGAGGGACATTACTGTAGGGACATTACTGTAGGGACATTACTGTAGGAGGGGATTTATTGCAGGGACATTACTGTAGGAGGGACATTACTGTAGGGACATTACTGTAGGGTCATTACTGTAGGAGGGACATTACTGTAGGGACATTACTGTAGGAGGGACATTACTGTAGGAGGGACATTACTGCAGGGACATTACTGTAGGATGGACATTACTGTAGGAGGAACATTACTGTAGGGACATTACTGTAGGGACATTACTGTAGGAGGGACATTATTGCAGGGACATTACTGTAGGGACATTACTGTAGGAGGGACATTACTGTCGGGACAATACTGTCGGTGGGACATTGCTGTAGGGACATTACTGTAGGGACATTACTGTAGGGACATTACTGTCGGGACATTATTGTAGGAGGGACATTACTGTAGGAGGGACATTACTGTAGGGACATTACTGTAGGGACATTACAGTAGGGACATTACTGTAGGAGGGGCATTATTGCAGGGACATTACTGTAGGAGGGACATTACTGTAGGGATATTACTGTAGGAGGGGCATTATTGCAGGGACATTACTGTAGGAGGGACATTACTGTAGGGACATTACTGTCGTGACATTACTGTAGGGACATTACTGTAGGGACATTACTGTAGGTGGGACATTACTGCAGGGACTTTACTGTAGGGACATTACTGTAGGAGGGACATTACTGTAGGAGGGACATTACTGCAGGGACATTACTGCAGGGACATTACTGTAGGGACATTACTGTAGGAGGGACATTGCTGTAGGGACATTACTGTAGGAGGGACATTACTATAGGGGCATTACTGCAGGGACATTACTGTAGGGACATTACTGTAGGAGGGACATTACTGTAGGGACATTACTGTAGCAGGGACATGACTGTAGGGACATTACTGTCGGTGGGACATTACTGTAGGGACTTTACTGTAGGGACATTACTGTAGGAGGGACATTACTGCAGGGACTTTACTGTAGGAGGGACATTACTGTAGGGACATTACTGTAGTGACATTACTGTAGGGACATTACTGTAGGGACTTTACTGTAGGAGGGACATTACTGTAGGGACATTACTGTAGGAGGGACATTACTGTAGGGGCATTACTGCAGGGACATTACTGTAGGGACATTACTGTAGGAGGGACATTACTGTAGGGACATTACTGTAGCAGGGACATTACTGTAGGGACATTACTGTCGGTGGGACATTACTGTAGGGACTTTACTGTAGGGACATTATTGTAGGAGGGACATTACTGTAGGGACATTACTGGAGGGACATTACTGTAGGAGGGACATTACTGCAGGGACTTTACTGTAGGAGGGACATTACTGTAGGGACATTACTGTAGGAGGGACATTACTGTAGGAGGGACATTACTGTAGGGACATTACTGTAGGGACATTACTGTAGGAGGGGATTTATTGCAGGGACATTACTGTAGGAGGGACATTACTGTAGGGACATTACTGTAGGGTCATTACTGTAGGAGGGACATTACTGTAGGGACATTACTGTAGGAGGGACATTACTGTAGGAGGGACATTACTGCAGGGACATTACTGTAGGATGGACATTACTGTAGGAGGAACATTACTGTAGGGACATTACTGTAGGGACATTACTGTAGGGACATTACTGTAGGAGGGACATTATTGCAGGGACATTACTGTAGGGACATTACTGTAGGAGGGACATTACTGTAGGGACAATACTGTCGGTGGGACATTGCTGTAGGGACATTACTGTAGGGACATTACTGTCGGGACATTATTGTAGGAGGGACATTACTGTAGGAGGGACATTACTGTAGGGACATTACTGTAGGGACATTACAGTAGGGACATTACTGTAGGAGGGGCATTTTTGCAGGGACATTACTGTAGGAGGGACATTACTGTAGGGATATTACTGTAGGAGGGGCATTATTGCAGGGACATTACTGTAGGAGGGACATTACTGTAGGGACATTACTGTCGTGACATTACTGTAGGGACATTACTGTAGGGACATTACTGTAGGTGGGACATTACTGCAGGGACTTTACTGTAGGGACATTACTGTAGGGACATTACTGTAGGAGGGACCTTACTGTAGGGACATTACTGTAGGGACATTACTGTAGGGACATTACTGTAGGAGGGACATTACCGTAGGGACATTACTGTAGGGACATTACTGTAGGGACATTACTGTAGGAGGGGCATTATTGCAGGGACATTACTGTAGGAGGGACATTACTGTAGGGACATTACTGTAGGGACATTACTGTAGGAGGGACATTACTGTAGCGACATTACTGGCGGGGCATTACTGTAGGGACATTACTGTAGGAGGGACATTACTGTAGAAGGGACATTACTGTAGGCGCATTACTGTTGGGATATTGCTGTAGGGACATTACTGTAGGAGGGACATTACTGTAGGGGCATTACTGTAGGGATATCGCTGTAGGGACATTACTGTCGGGACATTACTGTAGGAGGGACATTACTGTAGGAGGGACATTACTGTAGGGACATTACTGTAGGGACATTACTGCAGGGACATTACTGTAGGGACATTACTGTAGGGGCATTACTGTAGGGACATTACTGTAGGGACATTACAGCAGGGACATTACTGCAGGGACATTACTGTAGGGACATTACTGTAGGAGGGACATTACTGTAGGGACATTACTGCAGGGACATTACTGTAGGGGCATTATTGTAGGGACATTACTGCAGGGACATTACTGTAGGAGGGACATTACTGCAGGGACATTACTGTCGGAGGGACATTACTGTAGGGACATTACTGCAGGGACATTACTGTAGGGACATTACTGTAGGACAGACATTACTGTAGGAGGAACATTACTGTAGGGACATTACTGTAGGGACATTACTGTTGGACGGACATTACTGTAGGAAGGACATTACTGTAGGGACATTCCTGTAGGGTCATTACTGTAGGACGGACATTACTGTCGGAGGGACATTACTGCAGGGACATTACTGTAGGGATATTCCTGTAGGGACATTACTGTAGGAGGGACATTACTGTAGGGACGTTACTGTAGGAGGGACATTACTGTAGGGACATTACAGTAGGGACATTACTGTAGGGACATTACAGTAGGGACATTACTGTAGGGACATTACTGTAGGACGGACATTACTGCAGGGACATTACTGGAGGGACATTACTGTAGGGACATTACTGTAGGGACATTACTGTAGGAGGGACATTACTGTAGGGACATTACAGTAGGGAAATTATTGTAGGAGGGACATTACTGTAGGAGGGACCTTACTGTAGGGACATTACTGTAGGGACATTACTGTAGGGACATTACTGTAGGAGGGACATTACCGTAGGGACATTACTGTCGGTGGGACATTACTGAAGGGACATTACTGTAGGAGGGACATTACTGTAGGGACATTACTGTAGAGACATTACTGTAGGAGGGACATTACTGTAGGAGGGACATTACTGTAGGAGGGACATGACTGGAGGGACATTACTGTAGGGACATTACTGTAGGGACATTACTGTAGGAGGGACATTACTGTAGGGACATTACTGTAGGGACATTACTGTAGGAGGGACATTACTGCAGCGACATTACTGTAGGAGGGACATTACTGTAGGAGGGACATTACTGTAGGGACATTACTGAAGGAGGGACATTACTGTAGCGACATTACTGTAGGAGGGACATTACTGTAGGAGGGACATTCCTGTAGGAACATTACTGTAGGAGGGACATTACTGTAGGGACATTACTGTAGGGACATTAGTGTCGGGACATTACTGTAGGGACATTACTGTAGGAGGGACATTACTGTAGGGACATTACTGTAGGACATTACTGTAGGTGGGACATTACTGTAGGGACATTACTGTAGGAGGGACATTCCTGTAGGAACATTACTGTAGGAGGGACATTACTGTAGGGACATTACTGTAGGGACATTACTGTCGGGACATTACTGTAGCGACATTACTGTTGGAGGGACATTACTGTAGGAGGGACATTACTGTAGGGACATTAATGTAGGGACATGACTGTAGGGACATTACTGCAGGAGGGACATTACTGTAGGGGCATTACTGTAGGGATATTGCTGTAGGGACATTACTGTAGGAGGGACATTACTGTAGGAGGGACATTGCTGTAGGGACATTACTGTAGGGACATTACTGGCGGGGCATTACTGTAGGGATATTACTGTAGGAGGGGCATTATTGCAGGGACATTACTGTAGGAGGGACATTACTGTAGGGACATTACTGTCGTGACATTACTGTAGGGACATTACTGTAGGGACATTACTGTAGGTGGGACATTACTGCAGGGACTTTACTGTAGGGACATTACTGTAGGAGGGACATTACTGTAGGAGGGACATTACTGCAGGGACATTACTGCAGGGACATTACTGTAGGGACATTACTGTAGGAGGGACATTGCTGTAGGGACATTACTGTAGGAGGGACATTACTATAGGGGCATTACTGCAGGGACATTACTGTAGGGACATTACTGTAGGAGGGACATTACTGTAGGGACATTACTGTAGCAGGGACATGACTGTAGGGACATTACTGTCGGTGGGACATTACTGTAGGGACTTTACTGTAGGGACATTACTGTAGGAGGGACATTACTGCAGGGACTTTACTGTAGGAGGGACATTACTGTAGGGACATTACTGTAGTGACATTACTGTAGGGACATTACTGTAGGGACTTTACTGTAGGAGGGACATTACTGTAGGGACATTACTGTAGGAGGGACATTACTGTAGGGGCATTACTGCAGGGACATTACTGTAGGGACATTACTGTAGGAGGGACATTACTGTAGGGACATTACTGTAGCAGGGACATTACTGTAGGGACATTACTGTCGGTGGGACATTACTGTAGGGACTTTACTGTAGGGACATTATTGTAGGAGGGACATTACTGTAGGGACATTACTGGAGGGACATTACTGTAGGAGGGACATTACTGCAGGGACTTTACTGTAGGAGGGACATTACTGTAGGGACATTACTGTAGGAGGGACATTACTGTAGGAGGGACATTACTGTAGGGACATTACTGTAGGGACATTACTGTAGGAGGGGATTTATTGCAGGGACATTACTGTAGGAGGGACATTACTGTAGGGTCATTACTGTAGGAGGGACATTACTGTAGGGACATTACTGTAGGAGGGACATTACTGTAGGAGGGACATTACTGCAGGGACATTACTGTAGGATGGACATTACTGTAGGAGGAACATTACTGTAGGGACATTACTGTAGGGACATTACTGTAGGGACATTACTGTAGGAGGGACATTATTGCAGGGACATTACTGTAGGGACATTACTGTAGGAGGGACATTACTGTAGGGACAATACTGTCGGTGGGACATTGCTGTAGGGACATTACTGTAGGGACATTACTGTCGGGACATTATTGTAGGAGGGACATTACTGTAGGAGGGACATTACTGTAGGGACATTACTGTAGGGACATTACAGTAGGGACATTACTGTAGGAGGGGCATTTTTGCAGGGACATTACTGTAGGAGGGACATTACTGTAGGGATATTACTGTAGGAGGGGCATTATTGCAGGGACATTACTGTAGGAGGGACATTACTGTAGGGACATTACTGTCGTGACATTACTGTAGGGACATTACTGTAGGGACATTACTGTAGGTGGGACATTACTGCAGGGACTTTACTGTAGGGACATTACTGTAGGGACATTACTGTAGGGACATTACTGTAGGAGGGACCTTACTGTAGGGACATTACTGTAGGGACATTACTGTAGGGACATTACTGTAGGAGGGACATTACCGTAGGGACATTACTGTAGGGACATTACTGTAGGGACATTACTGTAGGAGGGGCATTATTGCAGGGACATTACTGTAGGAGGGACATTACTGTAGGGACATTACTGTAGGGACATTACTGTAGGAGGGACATTACTGTAGCGACATTACTGGCGGGGCATTACTGTAGGGACATTACTGTAGGAGGGACATTACTGTAGAAGGGACATTACTGTAGGCGCATTACTGTTGGGATATTGCTGTAGGGACATTACTGTAGGAGGGACATTACTGTAGGGGCATTACTGTAGGGATATCGCTGTAGGGACATTACTGTCGGGACATTACTGTAGGAGGGACATTACTGTAGGAGGGACATTACTGTAGGGACATTACTGTAGGGACATTACTGCAGGGACATTACTGTAGGGACATTACTGTAGGGGCATTACTGTAGGGACATTACTGTAGGGACATTACAGCAGGGACATTACTGCAGGGACATTACTGTAGGGACATTACTGTAGGAGGGACATTACTGTAGGGACATTACTGCAGGGACATTACTGTAGGGGCATTATTGTAGGGACATTACTGCAGGGACATTACTGTAGGAGGGACATTACTGCAGGGACATTACTGTCGGAGGGACATTACTGTAGGGACATTACTGCAGGGACATTACTGTAGGGACATTACTGTAGGACAGACATTACTGTAGGAGGAACATTACTGTAGGGACATTACTGTAGGGACATTACTGTTGGACGGACATTACTGTAGGAAGGACATTACTGTAGGGACATTCCTGTAGGGTCATTACTGTAGGACGGACATTACTGTCGGAGGGACATTACTGCAGGGACATTACTGTAGGGATATTCCTGTAGGGACATTACTGTAGGAGGGACATTACTGTAGGGACGTTACTGTAGGAGGGACATTACTGTAGGGACATTACAGTAGGGACATTACTGTAGGGACATTACAGTAGGGACATTACTGTAGGGACATTACTGTAGGACGGACATTACTGCAGGGACATTACTGGAGGGACATTACTGTAGGGACATTACTGTAGGGACATTACTGTAGGAGGGACATTACTGTAGGGACATTACAGTAGGGAAATTATTGTAGGAGGGACATTACTGTAGGAGGGACCTTACTGTAGGGACATTACTGTAGGGACATTACTGTAGGGACATTACTGTAGGAGGGACATTACCGTAGGGACATTACTGTCGGTGGGACATTACTGAAGGGACATTACTGTAGGAGGGACATTACTGTAGGGACATTACTGTAGAGACATTACTGTAGGAGGGACATTACTGTAGGAGGGACATTACTGTAGGAGGGACATGACTGGAGGGACATTACTGTAGGGACATTACTGTAGGGACATTACTGTAGGAGGGACATTACTGTAGGGACATTACTGTAGGGACATTACTGTAGGAGGGACATTACTGCAGCGACATTACTGTAGGAGGGACATTACTGTAGGAGGGACATTACTGTAGGGACATTACTGAAGGAGGGACATTACTGTAGGAGGGACATTACTGTAGGAGGGACATTCCTGTAGGAACATTACTGTAGGAGGGACATTACTGTAGGGACATTACTGTAGGGACATTAGTGTCGGGACATTACTGTAGGGACATTACTGTAGGAGGGACATTACTGTAGGGACATTACTGTAGGACATTACTGTAGGTGGGACATTACTGTAGGGACATTACTGTAGGAGGGACATTCCTGTAGGAACATTACTGTAGGAGGGACATTACTGTAGGGACATTACTGTAGGGACATTACTGTCGGGACATTACTGTAGCGACATTACTGTTGGAGGGACATTACTGTAGGAGGGACATTACTGTAGGGACATTAATGTAGGGACATGACTGTAGGGACATTACTGCAGGAGGGACATTACTGTAGGGGCATTACTGTAGGGATATTGCTGTAGGGACATTACTGTAGGAGGGACATTACTGTAGGAGGGACATTGCTGTAGGGACATTACTGTAGGGACATTACTGGCGGGGCATTACTGTAGGGACATTACTGTAGGAGGGACATTACTGTAGAAGGGACATTACTGTAGGGGCATTACTGTTGGGATATTGCTGGAGGGACATTACTGTAGGAGGGACATTACTGTAGGGGCATTACTGTAGGGATATCGCTGTAGGGACATTACTGTCGGGACATTACTGTAGGAGGGACATTACTGTAGGAGGGACATTACTGTAGGGGCATTACTGTAGGGACATTACTGTAGGTGGGACATTACTGTAGGGACATTACTGTAGGGACATTACTGCAGGGACATTACTGTAGCGACATTACTGTAGGGACATTACTGTTGGAGGGACATTACTGTAGGGACATTACTGCACGGACATTACTGCAGGGACATTACTGTAGGGACATTACTGTAGGAGGGACACTACTGCAGGGACATTACTGTCGGGACATTACTGCAGGGACATTACTGTCGGGACATTACTGTAGGAGGGACATTACTGTAGGGACATTACTGTAGGAGGGACATTACTGTAGGGACATTACTGTGGGAGGGACATTACTGTAGGGACATTACTGCAGGGACATTACTGTAGGGACATTACTGTAGGAGGGACATTACTGTAGGGACATTACTGCAGGGACATTACTGTAGGGACATTACTGTAGGAGGGACATTACTGTAGGGACATTACTGCAGGGATATTACTGTAGGGACATTACTGTAGGAGGGACATTACTGTAGGGACAATACTGCAGAAACATTACTGTCGGGACATTACTGTAGGAGGGACATTACTGTAGGGATATTACTGTAGGATGGACATTATTGTAGGGAAATTACTGTGGGAGGGACATTACTGTAGGAGGGACATTACTGTAGGGACATTACTGTAGGGACATTACTGCAGGGACATTACTGTAGGGACATTACTGTAGGAGGGACATTACTGTAGGGACATTACTGCAGGGACATTAGTGTCGGGACATTACTGTAGGGGGGACATTACTGTAGGAGGGACATTACTGTAGGAGGGACATTACTGTAGGGACATTACTGTAGGAGGGACATTACTGTAGGGACATTACTGTAGGGACATTAGTGTCGGGACATTACTGTAGGGGAGACATTACTGTAGGAGGGACATTACTGTAGGAGGGACATTACTGTAGGGACATTCCCGTAGGAGGGACATTACTGTAGGAGGGACATTCCTGTAGGAACATTACTGTAGGAGGGACATTACTGTAGGGACATTACTGTAGGAGGGACATTACTGGAGGGACATTTCTGTAGGAGGGACATTCCTGTAGGAACATTACTGTAGGAGGGTCATTACTGTCGGGACTTTACTGTCGGGACATTATTGTCGGGACATTACTGTAGGAGGGACATTACTGTAGGAGGGACATTCCTGTAGGAGGGACATTAATGTAGGGACATGACTGTAGGGACATTACTGCAGGAGGGACATTACTGTCGGGGCATTGCTGTAGGGATATTGCTGTAGGGACATTACTGTAGTGACATTACTGTAGGAGGGACATTACTGTAGGAGGGACATTACTGTAGGAGCGACATTACTGTAGGGACATTACTGTAGGAGGGATATTATTGCAGGGACATTACTGTCGGTGGGACATTACTGTAGGGACATTACTGTAGGAGGGACATTACTGTAGGGACATTACTGTAGGGACATTACTGTAGTGACATTACTGTAGGAGGGACATTACTGCAGGGACATTACTGTAGGAGGGACATTACTGTAGCGACATTACTGTAGGAGGGACATTACTGTAGGAGGGACATTCCTGTAGGAACATTACTGTAGGAGGGACATTACTGTAGGGACATTACTGTAGGGACATTAGTGTCGGGACATTACTGTAGGGACATTACTGTAGGGGGGACATTACTGTAGGAGGGACATTACAGTAGCGACATTACTGTAGGAGGGACATTACTGTAGGAGGGACATTCCTGTAGGGACATTACTGTCGGTGGGACATTACTGTAGGGACATTACTGTAGGAGGGACATTACTGTAGGGACATTACTGTAGGGACATTACTGTAGGAGGGACATTACTGCTGGGACAATACTGTAGTGACATTACTGTAGGAGGGACATTACTGTAGGGACATTACTGTAGGAGGGACATTCCTGTAGGAACATTACGGTAGGAGGGACATTACTGTAGGGACATTACTGTAGGGACATTAGTGTCGGGACATTACTGTAGGGACATTACTGTAGGGGGGACATTACTGTAGGAGGGACATTACTGTAGGGACATTCCCGTAGGAGGGACATTACTGTAGGAGGGACATTCCTGTAGGAACATTACTGTAGGAGGGACATTACTGTAGGGACATTACTGTAGGGACATTACTGTAGGAGGGACATTACTGGAGGGACATTTCTGTAGGAGGGACATTCCTGTAGGAACATTACTGTAGGAGGGACATTACTGTAGGGACATTACTGTCGGGACATTACTGTCGGGACATTACTGTCGGGACATTACTGTCGGGACATTACTGTAGGGACATTACTGTAGGAGGGACATTACTGTAGGAGGGGCATTACTGTAGGAGGGACATTACTGTAGGAGGGACATTGCTGTAGGGACATTACTGTAGGGACATTACTGTAGGAGGGACATTACTGTAGGAGGGACATTACTGTAGGAGGGACATTACTGTAGGAGGGACATTAATGGAGGGACATTAATGGAGGGACATTAATGGAGGGACATGACTGTAGGGACATTACTGCAGGAGGGACATTACTTTTGAGGCATTTCTGTAGGGATATTACTGTAGGGACATTACTGTAGGAGGGACATTACTGTAGGAGGGACATTACTGTAGGGACATTACTGTAGGATGGACATTACTGTAGGAGGGACATTACTGTAGGAGGGACATTGCTGTAGGGACATTACTGTAGGGACATTACTGTAGGAGGGACATTACTGTAGGAGGGACATTAATGGAGGGACATTAATGGAGGGACATTAATGGAGGGACATGACTGTAGGGACATTACTGCAGGAGGGACATTACTTTTGAGGCATTTCTGTAGGGATATTACTGTAGGGACATTACTGTAGGAGGGACATTACTGTAGGAGGGACATTACTGTAGGGACATTACTGTAGGATGGACATTACTGTAGGGACATTACTGTAGGGACATTACTGCAGGGACATTACTGTAGGGACATTACTGTAGGGACATTACTGCAGGGACATTACTGTAGGGACATTACTGTAGGAGGGACATTACTGTAGGAGGGACATTACTGTAGGGGCATTACTGTAGGAGGGACATTACTGTAGGGGCATTACTGCAGGGACATTACTGAAGGGACATTACTGTAGGAGGGACATTACTGTAGGAGGGACATTACTGCAGGGACATTACTGCAGGGACATTACTGTAGGGACATTACTGTAGGAGGGACATTGCTGTAGGGACATTACTGTAGGAGGGACATTACTATAGGGGCATTACTGCAGGGACATTACTGTAGGGACATTACTGTAGGAGGGACATTACTGTAGGGACATTACTGTAGCAGGGACATGACTGTAGGGACATTACTGTCGGTGGGACATTACTGTAGGGACTTTACTGTAGGGACATTACTGTAGGAGGGACATTACTGCAGGGACTTTACTGTAGGAGGGACATTACTGTAGGGACATTACTGTAGTGACATTACTGTAGGGACATTACTGTAGGGACTTTACTGTAGGAGGGACATTACTGTAGGGACATTACTGTAGGAGGGACATTACTGTAGGGGCATTACTGCAGGGACATTACTGTAGGGACATTACTGTAGGAGGGACATTACTGTAGGGACATTACTGTAGCAGGGACATTACTGTAGCAGGGACATTACTGTAGGGACATTACTGTCGGTGGGACATTACTGTAGGGACTTTACTGTAGGGACATTATTGTAGGAGGGACATTACTGCAGGGACTTTACTGTAGGAGGGACATTACTGTAGGGACATTACTGGAGGGACATTACTGTAGGAGGGACATTACTGCAGGGACTTTACTGTAGGAGGGACATTACTGTAGGGACATTACTGTAGGAGGGACATTACTGTAGGAGGGACATTACTGTAGGGACATTACTGTAGGGACATTACTGTAGGAGGGGATTTATTGCAGGGACATTACTGTAGGAGGGACATTACTGTAGGGACATTACTGTAGGGTCATTACTGTAGGAGGGACATTACTGTAGGGACATTACTGTAGGAGGGACATTACTGTAGGAGGGACATTACTGCAGGGACATTACTGTAGGATGGACATTACTGTAGGGACATTACTGTAGGAGGGACATTACTGTAGGGACATTACTGTAGGAGGGACATTACTGTAGGAGGAACATTACTGTAGGGACATTACTGTAGGGACATTACTGTAGGGACATTACTGTAGGAGGGACATTATTGCAGGGACATTACTGTAGGGACATTACTGTAGGAGGGACATTACTGTAGGGACATTACTGTCGGTGGGACATTGCTGTAGGGACATTACTGTAGGGACATTACTGTCGGGACATTATTGTAGGAGGGACATTACTGTAGGAGGGACATTACTGTAGGGACATTACTGTAGGGACATTACAGTAGGGACATTACTGTAGGAGGGGCATTATTGCAGGGACATTACTGTAGGAGGGACATTACTGTAGGGATATTACTGTAGGAGGGGCATTATTGCAGGGACATTACTGTAGGAGGGACATTACTGTAGGGACATTACTGTCGTGACATTACTGTAGGGACATTACTGTAGGGACATTACTGTAGGTGGGACATTACTGCAGGGACTTTACTGTAGGGACATTACTGTAGGAGGGACATTACTGTAGGAGGGGCATTACTGTAGGAGGGACATTACTGTAGGGACATTACTGTAGGAGGGACATTACTGTAGGAGGGGCATTACTGTAGGAGGGACATTACTGTAGGGACATTAATGTAGGGACATGACTGTAGGGACATTACTGCAGGAGGGACATTACTGTAGGGGCATTACTGTAGGGATATTGCTGTAGTGACATTACTGTAGGAGGGACATTACTGTAGGTGGGACATTACTGTAGGAGGGACATTACTGTAGGAGGGACATTGCTGTAGGGACATTACTGTAGGGACATTACTGTAGGAGGGACATTACTGTAGGAGGGACATTACTGTAGGAGGGACATTAATGGAGGGACATTAATGGAGGGACATTAATGGAGGGACATGACTGTAGGGACATTACTGCAGGAGGGACATTACTTTTGAGGCATTTCTGTAGGGATATTACTGTAGGGACATTACTGTAGGAGGGACATTACTGTAGGAGGGACATTACTGTAGGGACATTACTGTAGGATGGACATTACTGTAGGGACATTACTGTAGGGACATTACTGCAGGGACATTACTGTAGGGACATTACTGTAGGGACATTACTGCAGGGACATTACTGTAGGGACATTACTGTAGGAGGGACATTACTGTAGGAGGGACATTACTGTAGGGGCATTACTGTAGGAGGGACATTACTGTAGGGGCATTACTGCAGGGACATTACTGAAGGGACATTACTGTAGGAGGGACATTACTGTAGGAGGGACATTACTGCAGGGACATTACTGCAGGGACATTACTGTAGGGACATTACTGTAGGAGGGACATTGCTGTAGGGACATTACTGTAGGAGGGACATTACTATAGGGGCATTACTGCAGGGACATTACTGTAGGGACATTACTGTAGGAGGGACATTACTGTAGGGACATTACTGTAGCAGGGACATGACTGTAGGGACATTACTGTCGGTGGGACATTACTGTAGGGACTTTACTGTAGGGACATTACTGTAGGAGGGACATTACTGCAGGGACTTTACTGTAGGAGGGACATTACTGTAGGGACATTACTGTAGTGACATTACTGTAGGGACATTACTGTAGGGACTTTACTGTAGGAGGGACATTACTGTAGGGACATTACTGTAGGAGGGACATTACTGTAGGGGCATTACTGCAGGGACATTACTGTAGGGACATTACTGTAGGAGGGACATTACTGTAGGGACATTACTGTAGCAGGGACATTACTGTAGCAGGGACATTACTGTAGGGACATTACTGTCGGTGGGACATTACTGTAGGGACTTTACTGTAGGGACATTATTGTAGGAGGGACATTACTGTAGGGACATTACTGGAGGGACATTACTGTAGGAGGGACATTACTGCAGGGACTTTACTGTAGGAGGGACATTACTGTAGGGACATTACTGTAGGAGGGACATTACTGTAGGAGGGACATTACTGTAGGGACATTACTGTAGGGACATTACTGTAGGAGGGGATTTATTGCAGGGACATTACTGTAGGAGGGACATTACTGTAGGGACATTACTGTAGGGTCATTACTGTAGGAGGGACATTACTGTAGGGACATTACTGTAGGAGGGACATTACTGTAGGAGGGACATTACTGCAGGGACATTACTGTAGGATGGACATTACTGTAGGGACATTACTGTAGGAGGGACATTACTGTAGGGACATTACTGTAGGAGGGACATTACTGTAGGAGGAACATTACTGTAGGGACATTACTGTAGGGACATTACTGTAGGGACATTACTGTAGGAGGGACATTATTGCAGGGACATTACTGTAGGGACATTACTGTAGGAGGGACATTACTGTAGGGACATTACTGTCGGTGGGACATTGCTGTAGGGACATTACTGTAGGGACATTACTGTCGGGACATTATTGTAGGAGGGACATTACTGTAGGAGGGACATTACTGTAGGGACATTACTGTAGGGACATTACAGTAGGGACATTACTGTAGGAGGGGCATTATTGCAGGGACATTACTGTAGGAGGGACATTACTGTAGGGATATTACTGTAGGAGGGGCATTATTGCAGGGACATTACTGTAGGAGGGACATTACTGTAGGGACATTACTGTCGTGACATTACTGTAGGGACATTACTGTAGGGACATTACTGTAGGTGGGACATTACTGCAGGGACTTTACTGTAGGGACATTACTGTAGGGACATTACTGTAGGAGGGACCTTACTGTAGGAGGGACCTTACTGTAGGGACATTACTGTAGGGACATTACTGTAGGAGGGACATTACCGTAGGGACATTACTGTAGGGACATTACTGTAGGGACATTACTGTAGGAGGGGCATTATTGCAGGGACATTACTGTAGGAGGGACATTACTGTAGGGACGTTACTGTAGGGACATTACTGTAGGAGGGACATTACTGTAGGGACATTACTGTAGGAGGGACATTACTGTAGGGACATTACTGAAGAGACATTACTGTAGGAGGGACATTACTGGAGGGACATTACTGGAGGGACATTACTGTAGGAGGGACATTACTGTAGGAGGGACATTACTGTAGGGACATTACTGTAGGAGGGACATTACTGTAGGGACATTACTGTCGGTGGGACATTACTGTAGGGACATTACAGTAGGCAAAGTATTGTAGGAGGGACATTACTGTAGGGACATTACTGTAGTGACATTACTGTAGGGACATTACTGTAGGGACATTACTGTAGGAGGGACATTACTGCAGGGACATTACTGTAGGAGGGAAATTACTGTAGGGACATTACTGTAGGAGGGACATTACTGTAGGAGGGACATTACTGTAGGGACATTACTGTCGGTGGGACATTACTGTAGGGACATTACTGTAGGAGGGACATTACTGTAGGGACATTACTGTCGGTGGGACAGTACTGTAAGGACATTACTGTAGGAGGGACATTACTGTAGGGACATTACTGTAGGGACATTACTGTAGGAGGGACATTACTGCAGCGACATTACTGTAGGAGGGACAGTACTGTAGGAGGGACATTACTGTAGGGACATTACTGAAGGAGGGACATTACTGTAGCGACATTACTGTAGGAGGGACATTACTGTAGGAGGGACATTCCTGTAGGAACATTACTGTAGGAGGGACATTACTGTAGGGACATTACTGTAGGGACATTACTGTAGGGACATTAGTGTCGGGACATTACTGTAGGGACATTACTGTAGGGACATTACTGTAGGAGGGACATTACTGTAGGGACATTACTGTAGGAGGGACATTACTGTAGGGACATTACTGTAGAGACATTACTGTAGGAGGGACATTACTGGAGGGACATTACTGTCGGTGGGACATTACTGTAGGGACATTACTGTAGGAGGGACATTACTGTAGGGACATTACTGTCGGTGGGACAGTACTGTAAGGACATTACTGTAGGAGGGACATTACTGTAGGGACATTACTGTAGGGACATTACTGTAGGAGGGACATTACTGCAGCGACATTACTGTAGGAGGGACAGTACTGTAGGAGGGACATTACTGTAGGGACATTACTGAAGGAGGGACATTACTGTAGCGACATTACTGTAGGAGGGACATTACTGTAGGAGGGACATTCCTGTAGGAACATTACTGTAGGAGGGACATTACTGTAGGGACATTACTGTAGGGACATTACTGTAGGGACATTACTGTAGGGACATTAGTGTCGGGACATTACTGTAGGGACATTACTGTAGGGCGGACATTACTGTAGGAGGGACATTACTGTAGGGACATTCCTGTAGGAGGGACATTACTGTAGGAGGGACATTCCTGTAGGAACATTACTGTAGGAGGGACATTACTGTAGGGACATTACTGTAGGACATTACTGTAGGAGGGACATTACTGTAGGGACATTACTGTAGGAGGGACATTCCTGTAGGAACATTACTGTAGGAGGGACATTACTGTAGGGACATTACTGTAGGGACATTACAGTAGGGACATTACTGTCGGTACATTACTGTAGGGACATAACTGTTGGAGGGACATTACTGTAGGAGGGACATTACTGTAGGGACATTAATGTAGGGACATGACTGTAGGGACATTACTGTAGGAGGGACATTGCTGTAGGGACATTACTGTCGGGACATTACTGGCGGGGCATTACTGTAGGGACATTACTGTAGGAGGGACATTACTGTAGAAGGGACATTACTGTAGGCGCATTACTGTTGGGATATTGCTGTAGGGACATTACTGTAGGAGGGACATTACTGTAGGGGCATTACTGTAGGGATATCGCTGTAGGGACATTACTGTCGGGACATTACTGTAGGAGGGACATTACTGTAGGAGGGACATTACTGTAGGAGGGACATTACTGTAGGGACATTACTGCAGGGACATTACTGTAGGGACATTACTGTAGGGGCATTACTGTAGGGACATTACTGTAGGGACATTACAGCAGGGACATTACTGCAGGGACATTACTGTAGGGACATTACTGTAGGAGGGACATTACTGTAGGGACATTACTGCAGGGACATTACTGTAGGGGCATTATTGTAGGGACATTACTGCAGGGACATTACTGTAGGAGGGACATTACTGCAGGGACATTACTGTCGGAGGGACATTACTGGAGGGACATTACTGCAGGGACATTACTGTAGGGACATTACTGTAGGACAGACATTACTGTAGGAGGAACATTACTGTAGGGACATTACTGTAGGGACATTACTGTTGGACGGACATTACTGTAGGAAGGACATTACTGTAGGGACATTCCTGTAGGGTCATTACTGTAGGACGGACATTACTGTAGGAGGGACATTACTGCAGGGACATTACTGTAGGGATATTCCTGTAGGGACATTACTGGAGGAGGGACATTACTGTAGGGACGTTACTGTAGGAGGGACATTACTGTAGGGACATTACTGTAGGAGGGTCATTACAGTAGGGACATTACAGTAGGGACATTACAGTAGGGAAATTATTGTAGGAGGGACATTACTGTAGGAGGGACCTTACTGTAGGGACATTACTGTAGGGACATTACTGTAGGGACATTACTGTAGGAGGGACATTACCGTAGGGACATTACTGTAGGAGGGACATTACTGTGGAGACATTACTGTAGGTGGGACATTACTGAAGGGACATTACTGTAGGAGGGACATTACTGTAGGGACATTACTGTAGAGACATTACTGTAGGAGGGACATTACTGTAGGGACATTACTGTAGGAGGGACATTACTGTAGGAGGGACATGACTGGAGGGACATTACTGTAGGGACATTACTGTAGGGACATTACTGTAGGAGGGACATTACTGTAGGGACATTACTGTAGGAGGGACATTACTGCAGCGACATTACTGTAGGAGGGACATTACTGTAGGAGGGACATTACTGTAGGGACATTACTGAAGGAGGGACATTACTGTAGCGACATTGCTGTAGGAGGGACATTACTGTAGGAGGGACATTCCTGTAGGAACATTACTGTAGGAGGGACATTACTGTAGGGACATTACTGTAGGGCGGACATTACTGTAGGAGGGACATTACTGTAGGGACATTCCTGTCGGAGGGACATTACTGTAGGAGGGCCATTCCTGTAGGAACATTACTGTAGGAGGGACATTACTGTAGGGACATTACTGTAGGACATTACTGTAGGTGGGACATTACTGTAGGGACATTACTGTAGGAGGGACATTCCTGTAGGAACATTACTGTAGGAGGGACATTACTGTAGGGACATTACTGTAGGGACATTACTGTAGGGACATTACTGTCGGGACATTACTGTAGCGACATTACTGTTGGAGGGACATTACTGTAGGAGGGACATTACTGTCGGGACATTAATGTAGGGACATGACTGTAGGGACATTACTGCAGGAGGGACATTACTGTAGGGGCATTACTGTAGGGATATTGCTGTAGGGACATTACTGTAGGAGGGACATTACTGTAGGAGGGACATTGCTGTAGGGACATTACTGTAGGGACATTACTGGCGGGGCATTACTGTAGGGACATTACTGTAGGAGGGACATTACTGTAGAAGGGACATTACTGTAGGGGCATTACTGTTGGGATATTGCTGGAGGGACATTACTGTAGGAGGGACATTACTGTAGGGGCATTACTGTAGGGATATCGCTGTAGGGACATTACTGTCGGGACATTACTGTAGGAGGGACATTACTGTAGGAGGGACATTACTGTAGGGGCATTACTGTAGGGACATTACTGTAGGTGGGACATTACTGTAGGGACATTACTGTAGGGACATTACTGCAGGGACATTACTGTAGCGACATTACTGTAGGGGCATTACTGTAGGGACATTACTGTAGGGACATTACAGCAGGGACATTACTGCAGGGACATTACTGTAGGGACATTACTGTAGGAGGGACATTACTGCAGGGACATTACTGCAGGGACATTACTGTAGGGGCATTATTGTAGGGACATTACTGCAGGGACATTACTGTAGGAGGGACATTACTGCAGGGACATTACTGTCGGAGGGACATTACTGTAGGGACATTACTGCAGGGACATTACTGCAGGGACATTACTGTAGGTGGGACATTACTGCAGGGACATTACTGTAGGGACATTACTGTAGGACAGACATTACTGTAGGAGGAACATTACTGTAGGGACATTACTGTAGGACGGACATTACTGTAGGAGGGACATTACTGCAGGGACATTACTGTAGGGATATTCCTGTAGGGACATTACTGTAGGAGGGACATTACTGTAGGGACGTTACTGTAGGAGGGACATTACTGTAGGGACATTACTGTAGGACGGACATTACTGTTGGGTCATTACTGTAGTCGGGACATTACTGTCGGGACATTACTGTACGAGGGACATTACTGTAGGAGGCACATTACTGTAGGGACATTACTGTAGGAGGGACATTACTGCAGGGACATTACTGGAGGGACATTACTGTTGGGACATTACTGTAGGAGGGACATTACTGGAGGGAAATTATTGTAGGAGGGACATTACTGTAGGAGGGACCTTACTGTAGGGACATTACTGTAGGGACATTACTGTAGGGACATTACTGTAGGAGGGACATTACCGTAGGGACATTACTGTAGGGACATTACTGTAGGGACATTACTGTAGGAGGGGCATTATTGCAGGGACATTACTGTAGGAGGGACATTACTGTAGGGACATTACTGTAGGAGGGACATTACTGTAGGGACATTACTGTAGGAGGGACATTACTGTAGGGACATTACTGTAGAGACATTACTGGAGGAGGGACATTACTGTAGGGACATTACTGCAGGGACATTACTGTAGGAGGGACATTACTGTAGGAGGGACATTACTGTAGGGACATTACTGTAGGGACATTACTGTAGGGACATTACTGTCGGTGGGACATTACTGTAGGGACATTACAGTAGGGAAATTATTGTAGGAGGGACATTACTGTAGGGACATTACTGTAGTGACATTACTGTAGGGACATTACTGTAGGGACATTACTGTAGGAGGGACATTACTGCAGGAACTTTACTGTATGAGGGACATTACTGTAGGGACATTACTGTAGGAGGGACATTACTGTAGGAGCCACATTACTGTAGGAGGGACATTACTGTAGGGACATTACTGTAGGAGGGGCATTATTGCAGGGACATTACTGTAGGAGGGACATTACTGTAGGGACATTACTGTAGTGACATTACTGTAGGGACATTACTGTAGGGACATTACTGTAGGAGGGACATTACTGCAGGGACATTACTGTAGGAGGGAAATTACTGTAGGGACATTACTGTAGGAGGGACATTACTGTAGGAGGGACATTACTGTAGGGACATTACTGTAGGAGGGACATTATTGCAGGGACATTCCTGTAGGGACATTACTGTAGGACGGACATTACTGTAGGGACATTACTGTCGGTGGGACATTACTGTAGGGACATTACTGTAGGAGGGACATTACTGGAGGGACATTACTGTCGGTGGGACATTACTGTAGGGACATTACTGTAGGAGGGACATTACTGGAGGGACATTACTGTAGGGACATTACTGTAGGAGGGACATTACTGCAGCGACATTACTGTAGGAGGGACATTACTGTAGGAGGGACATTACTGTAGGGACATTACTGAAGGAGGGACATTACTGTAGGAGGGACATTACTGTAGGAGGGACATTCCTGTAGGAACATTACTGTAGGAGGGACATTACTGTAGGGACATTACTGTAGGGACATTACTGTAGGAGGGACATTACTGTAGGGACATTACTGTAGGGACATTACTGTAGGGCGGACATTACTGTAGGAGGGACATTACTGTAGGGACATTCCTGTAGGAGGGACATTACTGTAGGAGGGACATTCATGTAGGAACATTACTGTAGGAGGGACATTACTGTAGGGACATTACTGTAGGCACATTACTGAAGGAGGGACATTACTGTAGGGACATTACTGTGGGAGGGACATTCCTGTAGGAACATTACTGTAGGAGGGACATTACTGTCGGGACATTACTGTAGGGACATTACTGTAGGGACATTACTGTAGGGACATTACTGTGGGAGGGACATTCCTGTAGGAACATTACTGTAGGACGGACATTACTGTCGGGACATTACTGTAGGGACATTACTGTAGGGACATTAATGTAGGGACATGACTGTAGGGACATTACTGCAGGAGGGACATTACTGTAGGAGTGACATTACTGTAGGAGGGACATTACTGTAGGAGGGACATTACTGTAGGGACATTAATGTAGGGACATGACTGTAGGGACATTACTGCAGGAGGGACATTACTGTAGGGGCATTACTGTAGGGATATTGCTGTAGGGACATTACTGTAGGAGGGACATTACTGTAGGAGGGACATTGCTGTAGGGACATTACTGTAGGGACATTACTGGCGGGGCATTACTGTAGGGACATTACTGTAGGAGGGACATTACTGTAGAAGGGACATTACTGTAGGGGCATTACTGTTGGGATATTGCTGGAGGGACATTACTGTAGGAGGGACATTACTGTAGGGGCATTACTGTAGGGATATCGCTGTAGGGACATTACTGTCGGGACATTACTGTAGGAGGGACATTACTGTAGGAGGGACATTACTGTAGGGGCATTACTGTAGGGACATTACTGTAGGTGGGACATTACTGTAGGGACATTACTGTAGGGACATTACTGCAGGGACATTACTGTAGCGACATTACTGTAGGGGCATTACTGTAGGGACATTACTGTAGGGACATTACAGCAGGGACATTACTGCAGGGACATTACTGTAGGGACATTACTGTAGGAGGGACATTACTGCAGGGACATTACTGCAGGGACATTACTGTAGGGGCATTATTGTAGGGACATTACTGCAGGGACATTACTGTAGGAGGGACATTACTGCAGGGACATTACTGTCGGAGGGACATTACTGTAGGGACATTACTGCAGGGACATTACTGCAGGGACATTACTGTAGGTGGGACATTACTGCAGGGACATTACTGTAGGGACATTACTGTAGGACAGACATTACTGTAGGAGGAACATTACTGTAGGGACATTACTGTAGGACGGACATTACTGTAGGAGGGACATTACTGCAGGGACATTACTGTAGGGATATTCCTGTAGGGACATTACTGTAGGAGGGACATTACTGTAGGGACGTTACTGTAGGAGGGACATTACTGTAGGGACATTACTGTAGGACGGACATTACTGTTGGGTCATTACTGTAGTCGGGACATTACTGTCGGGACATTACTGTACGAGGGACATTACTGTAGGAGGCACATTACTGTAGGGACATTACTGTAGGAGGGACATTACTGCAGGGACATTACTGGAGGGACATTACTGTTGGGACATTACTGTAGGAGGGACATTACTGGAGGGAAATTATTGTAGGAGGGACATTACTGTAGGAGGGACCTTACTGTAGGGACATTACTGTAGGGACATTACTGTAGGGACATTACTGTAGGAGGGACATTACCGTAGGGACATTACTGTAGGGACATTACTGTAGGGACATTACTGTAGGAGGGGCATTATTGCAGGGACATTACTGTAGGAGGGACATTACTGTAGGGACATTACTGTAGGGACATTACTGTAGGAGGGACATTACTGTAGGGACATTACTGTAGGAGGGACATTACTGTAGGGACATTACTGTAGAGACATTACTGGAGGAGGGACATTACTGTAGGGACATTACTGCAGGGACATTACTGTAGGAGGGACATTACTGTAGGAGGGACATTACTGTAGGGACATTACTGTAGGGACATTACTGTAGGGACATTACTGTCGGTGGGACATTACTGTAGGGACATTACAGTAGGGAAATTATTGTAGGAGGGACATTACTGTAGGGACATTACTGTAGTGACATTACTGTAGGGACATTACTGTAGGGACATTACTGTAGGAGGGACATTACTGCAGGAACTTTACTGTATGAGGGACATTACTGTAGGGACATTACTGTAGGAGGGACATTACTGTAGGAGCCACATTACTGTAGGAGGGACATTACTGTAGGGACATTACTGTAGGAGGGGCATTATTGCAGGGACATTACTGTAGGAGGGACATTACTGTAGGGACATTACTGTAGTGACATTACTGTAGGGACATTACTGTAGGGACATTACTGTAGGAGGGACATTACTGCAGGGACATTACTGTAGGAGGGAAATTACTGTAGGGACATTACTGTAGGAGGGACATTACTGTAGGAGGGACATTACTGTAGGGACATTACTGTAGGAGGGACATTATTGCAGGGACATTCCTGTAGGGACATTACTGTAGGACGGACATTACTGTAGGGACATTACTGTCGGTGGGACATTACTGTAGGGACATTACTGTAGGAGGGACATTACTGGAGGGACATTACTGTCGGTGGGACATTACTGTAGGGACATTACTGTAGGAGGGACATTACTGGAGGGACATTACTGTAGGGACATTACTGTAGGAGGGACATTACTGCAGCGACATTACTGTAGGAGGGACATTACTGTAGGAGGGACATTACTGTAGGGACATTACTGAAGGAGGGACATTACTGTAGGAGGGACATTACTGTAGGAGGGACATTCCTGTAGGAACATTACTGTAGGAGGGACATTACTGTAGGGACATTACTGTAGGGACATTACTGTAGGAGGGACATTACTGTAGGGACATTACTGTAGGGACATTACTGTAGGGCGGACATTACTGTAGGAGGGACATTACTGTAGGGACATTCCTGTAGGAGGGACATTACTGTAGGAGGGACATTCATGTAGGAACATTACTGTAGGAGGGACATTACTGTAGGGACATTACTGTAGGGACATTACTGAAGGAGGGACATTACTGTAGGGACATTACTGTGGGAGGGACATTCCTGTAGGAACATTACTGTAGGAGGGACATTACTGTCGGGACATTACTGTCGGGACATTACTGTAGGGACATTACTGTAGGGACATTACTGTGGGAGGGACATTCCTGTAGGAACATTACTGTAGGACGGACATTACTGTCGGGACATTACTGTAGGGACATTACTGTAGGGACATTAATGTAGGGACATGACTGTAGGGACATTACTGCAGGAGGGACATTACTGTAGGAGTGACATTACTGTAGGAGGGACATTACTGTAGGAGGGACATTGCTGTAGGGACATTACTGTAGGGACATTACTGGCGGGGCATGACTGTAGGGACATTACTGTAGGAGGGACATTACTGTAGAAGGGACATTACTTTAGGGGCATTACTGTTGGGATATTGCTGTTGGGACATTACTGTAGGAGGGACATTACTGTAGGGGCATTACTGTAGGGATATCGCTGTAGGGACATTACTGTAGGAGGGACATTACTGTAGAAGGGACATTACTTTAGGGGCATTACTGTTGGGATATTGCTGTTGGGACATTACTGTAGGAGGGACATTACTGTAGGGGCATTACTGTAGGGATATCGCTGTAGGGACATTACTGTCGGGACATTACTGTAGGAGGGACATTACTGAAGGGGCATTACTGTAGGGACATTACTGTAGGTGGGACATTACTGTAGGGACATTACTGTAGGGACATTACTGCAGGGACATTACTGTAGGGACATTACTGTAGGGGCATTACTGTAGGGACATTACTGTAGGGACATTACAGCAGGGACATTACTGCAGGGACATTACTGTAGGGACATTACTGTAGGAGGGACATTACTGTAGGGACATTACTGCAGGGACATTACTGTAGGGGCATTATTGAAGGGACATTACTGCAGGGACATTACTGTAGGAGGGACATTACTGCAGGGACATTACTGTCGGAGGGACATTACTGTAGGGACATTACTGCAGGGACATTACTGCAGGGATATTAATGTAGGTGGGACATTACTGCAGGGACATTACTGTAGGGACATTACTGTAGGACAGACATTACTGTAGGAGGAACATTACTGTAGGGACATTACTGTTGGACGGACATTACTGTAGGAAGGACATTACTGTAGGGACATTCCTGTAGGGTCATTACTGTAGGACGGACATTACTGTAGGAGGGACATTACTGCAGGGACATTACTGTAGGGATATTCCTGTAGGGACATTCCTGTAGGAGGGACATTACTGTAGGGACGTTACTGTAGGAGGGACATTACTGTAGGGACATTACTGTAGGAGGGTCATTACTGTAGGGACATTACAGTAGGGACATTACTGTAGGGACATTACTGTAGGACGGACATTACTGTTGGGTCATTACTGTAGGCGGGACATTACTGTCGGGACATTACTGTAGGAGGGACATTACTGTAGGAGGGACATTACTGTAGGAGGGACATTACTGCAGGGACATTACTGGAGGGACATTACTGTAGGGACATTACTGTAGGAGGGACATTACTGCAGGGACATTACTGGAGGGACATTACTGGAGGGACAATACTGTTGGGACATTACTGTAGGAGGAACATTACTGCAGGAGGGATATTACTGTAGGAGGGACATTACTGTAGGGACATTACTGTAGGGACATTACTGTAGGAGGGACATTACTGTAGGGACATTACTGTAGGGACATTACTGTAGGAGGGATATTACTGTAGGGACATTACTGTAGGGACAGTACTGTAGGGACATTACTGTAGGAGGGACATTACTGTTGGGACATTACTGTCGGAGGCATATTACTGTAGGGACATTACTGTAGGAGGGACATTACTGTAGGGACATTACTGTAGGAGGGACATTACTGTAGGGACATTACTGTAGGGACATTACTGCAGGGACATTACTGTAGGAGGGACATTACTGTAGGGACATTACAGTAGGGACATTACTGTAGGAGGGACATTACTGTAGGGACATTACTGTAGGGATATTACTGTAGGGACATTACTGTAGGAGGGACATTACTGTAGGAGGGACATTACTGTTGGGACATTACTGTTGGGACATTACTGTAGGGGGGACATTACTGCAGGGCCATTACTGCAGGGCCATTACTGCAGGGACATTACTGTAGGGACATTACTGTAGGAGGGACAGTGTAGGGACATTACTGTAGGGGGGACATTACTGCAGGGACATTACTGTAGGGACATTACTGCAGGGACATTACTGTCGGGACATTACTGTAGGAGGGACATTACTGTAGGGACATTACTGTAGGAGGGACATTACTGTAGGGACATTACTGTGGGAGGGACATTACTGTCGGGACATTACTGTAGAGACATTACTGCAGGGACATTACTGTAGGGACATTACTGTAGGAGGGACATTACTGTAGGAGGGACATTACTGTAGGAGGGACATTACTGTAGGGACATTACTGTAGGAGGGACATTACTGTAGGAGGGACATTACTGCAGGGACATTACTGGAGGGACATTACTGTAGGGACAATACTGTTGGGACATTACTGTAGGAGGAACATTACTGTAGGGACATTACTGTAGGGACATTACTGTAGGGACAATACTGTTGGGACATTACTGTAGGAGGGACATTACTGTAGGGACAATACTGTTGGGACATTACTGTAGGAGGAACATTACTGTAGGGACATTACTGTAGGGACATTACTGTAGGACGGACATTACTGGAGGAGGGACATTACTGTAGGGACATTACTGTAGGAGGGACATTACTGTAGGGACATTACTGCAGGGACATTACTGTTGGAGGGACATTACTGTAGGGACATTACTGCAGGGACATTACTGCAGGGACATTACTGTAGGGACATTACTGTAGGGACATTACTGTAGGAGGGACAGTGTAGGGACATTACTGTAGGAGGGACATTACTGCAGGGACATTACTGTCGGGACATTACTGCAGGGACATTACTGCAGGGACATTACTGTAGGGACATTACTGTAGGGACATTACTGTAGGAGGGACAGTGTAGGGACATTACTGTAGGAGGAACATTACTGTAGGGACATTACTGTTGGACGGACATTACTGTAGGAAGGACATTACTGTAGGGACATTCCTGTAGGGTCATTACTGTAGGACGGACATTACTGTAGGAGGGACATTACTGCAGGGACATTACTGTAGGGATATTCCTGTAGGGACATTCCTGTAGGAGGGACATTACTGTAGGGACGTTACTGTAGGAGGGACATTACTGTAGGGACATTACTGTAGGAGGGTCATTACTGTAGGGACATTACAGTAGGGACATTACTGTAGGGACATTACTGTAGGACGGACATTACTGTTGGGTCATTACTGTAGGCGGGACATTACTGTCGGGACATTACTGTAGGAGGGACATTACTGTAGGAGGGACATTACTGTAGGAGGGACATTACTGCAGGGACATTACTGGAGGGACATTACTGTAGGGACATTACTGTAGGAGGGACATTACTGCAGGGACATTACTGGAGGGACATTACTGGAGGGACAATACTGTTGGGACATTACTGTAGGAGGAACATTACTGCAGGAGGGATATTACTGTAGGAGGGACATTACTGTAGGGACATTACTGTAGGGACATTACTGTAGGAGGGACATTACTGTAGGGACATTACTGTAGGGACATTACTGTAGGAGGGATATTACTGTAGGGACATTACTGTAGGGACAGTACTGTAGGGACATTACTGTAGGAGGGACATTACTGTTGGGACATTACTGTCGGAGGCATATTACTGTAGGGACATTACTGTAGGAGGGACATTACTGTAGGGACATTACTGTAGGAGGGACATTACTGTAGGGACATTACTGTAGGGACATTACTGCAGGGACATTACTGTAGGAGGGACATTACTGTAGGGACATTACAGTAGGGACATTACTGTAGGAGGGACATTACTGTAGGGACATTACTGTAGGGATATTACTGTAGGGACATTACTGTAGGAGGGACATTACTGTAGGAGGGACATTACTGTTGGGACATTACTGTTGGGACATTACTGTAGGGGGGACATTACTGCAGGGCCATTACTGCAGGGCCATTACTGCAGGGACATTACTGTAGGGACATTACTGTAGGAGGGACAGTGTAGGGACATTACTGTAGGGGGGACATTACTGCAGGGACATTACTGTAGGGACATTACTGCAGGGACATTACTGTCGGGACATTACTGTAGGAGGGACATTACTGTAGGGACATTACTGTAGGAGGGACATTACTGTAGGGACATTACTGTGGGAGGGACATTACTGTCGGGACATTACTGTAGAGACATTACTGCAGGGACATTACTGTAGGGACATTACTGTAGGAGGGACATTACTGTAGGGACATTACTGTAGGAGGGACTTTACTGTAGGAGGGACATTACTGTAGGGACATTACTGTAGGAGGGACATTACTGTAGGAGGGACATTACTGCAGGGACATTACTGGAGGGACATTACTGTAGGGACAATACTGTTGGGACATTACTGTAGGAGGAACATTACTGTAGGGACATTACTGTAGGGACATTACTGTAGGGACAATACTGTTGGGACATTACTGTAGGAGGGACATTACTGTAGGGACAATACTGTTGGGACATTACTGTAGGAGGAACATTACTGTAGGGACATTACTGTAGGGACATTACTGTAGGACGGACATTACTGTAGGAGGGACATTACTGTAGGGACATTACTGTAGGAGGGACATTACTGTAGGGACATTACTGCAGGGACATTACTGTTGGAGGGACATTACTGTAGGGACATTACTGCAGGGACATTACTGCAGGGACATTACTGTAGGGACATTACTGTAGGGACATTACTGTAGGAGGGACAGTGTAGGGACATTACTGTAGGAGGGACATTACTGCAGGGACATTACTGTCGGGACATTACTGCAGGGACATTACTGTCGGGACATTACTGTAGGAGGGACATTACTGTAGGGACATTACTGTAGGAGGGACATTACTGTAGGCACATTACTGTGGGAGGGACATTACTGTAGGGACATTACTGTAGGGACATTACTGCAGGGACATTACTGTAGGGACATTACTGTAGGAGGGACATTACTGTAGGGACATTACTGCAGGGACATTACTGTAGGAGGGACATTACTGTAGGGACATTACTGTAGGAGGGACATTACTGTAGGGACATTACTGCAGGGATATTACTGTAGGGACATTACTGTAGGAGGGACATTACTGTAGGGACAATACTGCAGGGACATTACTGTCGGGACATTACTGTAGGAGGGACATTACTGTAGGGATATTACTGTAGGATGGACATTACTGTAGGGAAATTACTGTGGGAGGGACATTACTGTAGGGACATTACTGTAGGGACATTACTGCAGGGACATTACTGTAGGGACATTACTGTAGGAGGGACATTACTGTAGGGACATTACAGTAGGGACATTACTGTAGGAGGGACATTACTGTAGGGACATTACTGTAGGGACATTACTGTAGGAGGGACATTACTGTTGGGACATTACTGTTGGGACATTAATGTAGGGGGGACATTACTGTAGGGACATTACTGCAGGGATGTTACTGTAGGGACATTACTGTAGGAGGGACATTACTGTAGGGACATTACTGTAGGAGGGACATTACTGTAGGGACATTACTGCAGGGATATTACTGTAGGGACATTACTGTAGGAGGGACATTACTGTAGGGACAATACTGCAGGGACATTACTGTCGGGACATTACTGTAGGAGGGACATTACTGTAGGGATATTACTGTAGGATGGACATTACTGTAGGGAAATTACTGTGGGAGGGACATTACTGTAGGGACATTACTGTAGGGACATTACTGCAGGGACATTACTGTAGGGACATTACTGTAGGAGGGACATTACTGTAGGGACATTACAGTAGGGACATTACTGTAGGAGGGACATTACTGTAGGGACATTACTGTAGGGACATTACTGTAGGAGGGACATTACTGTTGGGACATTACTGTTGGGACATTACTGTAGGAGGGACATTACTGTAGGGACATTACTGCAGGGACATTTCTGCAGGGACATTACTGTAGGGACATTACTGTAGGGACATTACTGTAGGAGGGACAGTGTAGGGACATTACTGTAGGAGGGACATTACTGCAGGGACATTACTGTAGGGACATTACTGCAGGGACATTACTGTCGGGACATTACTGTAAGAGGGACATTACTGTAGGGACATTACTGTAGGAGGGACATTACTGTAGGAGGGACATTACTGTAGGGACATTACTGTAGGGACATTACTGTAGGAGGGACATTACTGTAGGAGGGACATTACTGTAGGGACATTACTGTTGGGACATTACTGTAGGGGGGACATTACTGTAGGGACATTACTGCAGGGACATTACTGCAGGGACATTACTGCAGGGACATTACTGTAGGGACATTACAGTAGGAGGGACATTACTGTAGGGACATTACTGTAGGGACATTACTGTAGGGACATTACTGCAGGGACATTACTGCAGGGACATTACTGTAGGAGGGACATTACTGTAGGGACATTACTGTAGGAGGGACAT
This sequence comes from Scyliorhinus torazame, assembly GCF_047496885.1. NCBI lineage: Eukaryota > Metazoa > Chordata > Chondrichthyes > Carcharhiniformes > Scyliorhinidae > Scyliorhinus > Scyliorhinus torazame. Next base: position 116,007 of record NW_027307871.1, on the reverse strand, counting down.
TACTGTAGGGACATTACTGTGGGAGGGACATTACTGTAGGGACATTACTGCAGGGACATTACTGTAGGGACATTACTGTAGGGACATTACTGTAGGAGGGACATTACTGTAGGGACATTACTGTAGGGACATTACTGTAGGAGGGACATTACTGTAGGGACATTACTGTAGGGACATTACTGTAGGAGGGACATTACTGTAGGAGGGACATTACTGTAGGGACATTACTGCAGGGACATTACTGCAGAGACATTACTGTAGGGACATTACTGTAGGGACATTACTGTAAGAGGGACATTACTGTAGGAGGGACATTACTGTAGGGACATTACTGCAGGGACATTACTGCAGAGACATTGCTGTAGGAGGGACATTACTGCAGGGACATTACTGTAGGAGGGACATTGCTGTAGGGATATTACTGTACAGGGTGGGGGTTGATCCGGTGATTAATTCTGGTCCTGATTTATTGTCACAGTGCGGAGATTTCGTTATCCCGGGATCGTGACTCCATCCCCGCGGAGGAATCCTGCCGATCGATTCCGCCTCGCCTGCTACCAGCTGCCGAAGGCTCGTCTTCGTCGGAGAGTGGGGCTGATGTTCAACCGTGGCAGAACCATCAGGACCGTAACCCTGGGGCTGGGCGGACCAGCACGTCCGCTGGACCAGACTCCCAGACCAGCACGTCCGCTGGACCAGACTCCCAGACCAGCACGTCTGCTGGACCAGACTCCCAGACCAGCACGTCCGCTGGACCAGACTCCCAGACCAGCACGTCTGCTGGACCAGACTCCCAGACCAGCACGTCCGCTGGACCAGACTCCCTGACCAGCACGTCTGTTCGCCCAGACTCCCAGACCAGCACGTCTGTTCGCCCAGACTCCCAGACCAGCACGTCCGCTGGACCAGACTCCCAGACCAGCACGTCTGTTCGCCCAGACTCCCAGACCAGCACGTCCGCTGGACCAGACTCCCAGACCAGCACGTCTGCTGTGCCAGACTCCCGGTTTGTAGACGGTTCTCCGTCCAGACTGTGGTTGAAAATCTGTAAAGTTGAGCCTTGCGACGAGCTTGTGGATGCTGAGGACGATGAGCTGGATTGCGGGCCGGGCTTGTCCCTCCTGTGCGGCGTCTGTGGACAGCGGTTCAGCGATTTACCCTCGGCCTTCCAGCACCAGTCTGCTCACCTCCAGGTGCGATTCCTCTGCTTGGTCTGTGAGACGACGGTACGTCAGGTGAGCGAGCTGGTGATGCACGACCACTCCGAAGTGAGCGATGAACCTTTCTCGTGTTCCGCCACCCCGGAGACCTTCGCCCGAATGGCCGGGGGGTCGCCACTTCGGCCGCCTGGCGCTGAGGAGAAAGGCGGTGGCTGGGCGATGCACATGGGCGGGACGGCGATTGGCGAATCTCTCCGGTGTCCCCTGTGCCGCGCGAACTTCGCCCGCTTGTCTTCCCTCTCCAATCACCGCTGCCTTCCGTTCAAGGACAGGTCTTTCCGCTGCACCTTCTGCGAGAAGACCTTCACCCAGGCCTCCTCCCTCGCCAACCACCAGCGCACCCACACCGGGGAGAAACCCTTCCACTGCACCTTCTGCGCGAAGAGCTTTGCCGACTCGTCCTCGCTCTCCAAGCACCTCCGCATCCACACCGGGGAGAGGCGGTTCTGGTGCCTGGCCTGCGGCAAGACGTTTGCCTCCTCGACCAACCTCCTCAACCACCAGTTGATTCACAGCGGTGAGAAGCCTTTCCACTGCGTGGTGTGTTTGAAGAATTTCTCCCTCTTGTCTTCGCTGTCGAGACACCAGCGGATCCACTCTGGCGAGAAGCCCTATCAGTGCTCGTTCTGCCTCAAGACCTTCACCCAGTCGGCGTCGCTGTCTGTCCACAAGCGCATCCACACGGGAGAGAAGCCCTTCAAATGCCTGGTGTGCGAGAAGCTCTTCACTCACTCCTCCAACCTCGCCGTGCACCAGCGCACCCACACCGGGGAGAAGCCCTTCCACTGCACCTTCTGCGCGAAGAGCTTTGCCGACTCGTCCTCGCTCTCCAAGCACCGGCGCATCCACACCAGGCAGAAGCTCTTCGAGTGCCCTGTCTGCCGCAAGACCTTCACCAACCTGGCCTCCATCTCGCAGCACCAGCGGGTCCACGCGGGGCAGAAGCCGTTCGCCTGCCCGCTCTGCGCCAAAACCTTCGGCACGTCCTCCAGCCTCTCAGAGCACCAGCGGTTCCACTGCGCCCAGAAACCCTTCCCCTGCTCCATCTGCGGCAAGACCTTCACCAAATCCAGCAACCTGCTGAACCACTACCGGCTCCACACGGGCGAGAAGCCCTTCCAGTGCGCCGTGTGCGAGAAGAGCTTCACGGAGTCCTCGTCCCTGTCCAAACACCAGCGGATCCACACGGGCGAGAAGCCGTATCAGTGCTCGTACTGCCAGAAAAGCTTCACGCAGTCCTTCTCGCTGTCGGTCCACCTGCGCATCCACACTGGGGAAAAGCCCTTCAAGTGCCCACAGTGCGCCAAGTCCTTCACACAGCTCTCTCACCTCTCCGTGCACGAGCACATTCACACCAAGGACAAGCCTTATCGCTGCCCGTTCTGTGACAGGCGGTACACCCACTCCTCCACTCTGCTGAAACACCAGCGTACGCGCTGTGAAGGCGCCGCCTCGCACCGTTAACCCACCGCAAGCACTGGTGACAGACGCTGAGCGTCTTCCCAATGGGAAATGGGCAAGTGTGATGCCGAGCGTGAGACTGTATCGTTTGGAAAGGCAAGAGTCCGGGATCCGCTGTTTTGTCCGATGTGCCGACTCACCAGACTTTTATGTTTCTAACGCGAACCTGTCTAACTTTTAAGGACAAAGTCGTACCCGCCTCCACCACTGCCTCTGGCAGCCCGTTCCAGATGTTCACCACCCTGTGTGTGAAGAATTTCCCGTCTGGTCTCCCTTCTATCTCTCCCCTCTCACCGTAAACCTCTGCCCTCTAGTTAGAGACTCCTCTACCTTTGGGAAAAGATGCCGACTACCTTATCGATGCTCCTCATTATTTTATAGACCTCGATAAGATCACCCTCCTACGCTCCAGGGAAAAAAGTCCCAGCCTCTCCTTATAACTCAGACAATCGAGTCCCGGTAGCATCCTCGTAAATCTCTTCTGTAACTCTTTCCAGTTTAACGATATCCTTTCTATAATAGGGTGACCAGAACTGAACACAGTATTCGATGTGTGGCCGTACCAATGCCTTGTACAACTTCAGCAAGACGTCCCAACTCCTGTATTCAATACTCTGACTGATGAAACCGAGCGCGCTGAATGCCTTCGTCACCACCCTGTCCACCTGCGACTCCACCAAATAATAATAATCGCTTATTGTCACAAGTAGGCTTCAGATGAAGTGACTGTGAAAAGCCCCTAGTCGCCACATTCCGGCGCCTGTTCGGGGAGGCCGGTACGGGGATTGAACCCGCACTGCTGGCCTTGCTCTGCGTTACAAGCCAGCTGTTTAGCCCGCCCGCTGTGCTAAACCAGGCCCTATCAAGGAGCTAGGAACCTGTACCCCTAGATCTCTTCGTTCTGTAACTCTCCCCAACTCCCTCCCATTAACTGAGTAGGTCCGGCCTCGATTCGATCGACCAAAATGCATCACATTTATCCAAATTAAACTGCATCTGCCGTTCATCGGCCCACTGGCCCAATTGGTCACGATCCTGTTGCAATCCTAGGTAACCTTCACTGTCCACCTTGCCGCCAATCTCGGTGTCATCTGCAAACTTACTAACCGTGCCTCCTACATTCTCATCCAAATCATTAATACGTACAACAAATAGCAGAACTCTGAGAGGTTTGGGATGGAGTGAGGGCATCCGCAGATCCCCCAAGGTAGCAGGAATGACCAGTGCCTGTCCTGAATTAATGGCCCCCACTTCGCCACAACATGTTCCCTTCTTCGGTTTCAAACACCTCCTCGAACCCTCTTTCACAGGTCAAGTTGGCCGACAGCTCGAAAACAAAATCCTTCATGTCTCCTCTGCTCAATTTGATTGGACGGTTAGTTTCAATGTTTCTCGCTGTCTGTCAAACATGAAGGGATGTCAATATTACCCTAACCCTAACCCTAACCCTAATTGGTACCATCTCACAAAGCACCGCCCAACCTTACCGATAATTATGATGTGTTTTTCAGCGTTTTATGTCATGTACAACATAAATGCTTGCTGGTAGTTTAGAAGTTGCTGGGAAAAGACACACGCTGTCGAAGCTTTGCGCCTCCCACTCATCAGGACAGTTCACAAGAGAAAAGGGTGCTGGTTGGGTTGGCAAGTGGACCCTGATTGGTGGAGGCGTTGCCATGGAGATGGTGCCGTCAACTGAAAACTGACGTCTAACTGCCAAGCCTTGCTTAAAGGGGGTGGCACAGTGGTTAGCACTGCTGCCTCACAGGCACCAGGGTCCCCGGTTCAATTCCTGGCCTCGGGTCACTGTCTGTGCGGAGTCTGCCCCTTCTCCCCGTGTCTGCGTGGGTTTCCTCCGGGTGCTCAGTTTTCCTCCCACAAGTCCAAAGACGTGCTGGTCAGGCGGATTGGCCGTGCCAAATTGCCCCTGAGTGAGTGAGAAACGCTGAATTGCCACTCAGTGGGTTCATGGGGATAGGGTGGAGACGTGGGGCTTAAGCAGGGTGCTCTTTCCAAGGGCCGGTGCAGACTCGATGGGCCGAATGGCCTCCTTCTACACTGTAAATTCTATGAGATGCGCACCTGGCAGGTTGACTCTGATCGGTTGAGGCACTGCCCTGAGGAATGAACCAGGGAATGGCTCCCCCCTATTTTATTTAGGTGAAAAAAAGGCGCAATGTGTATACCTGTCCTTCCTGTCTGCGAAGGACAGGGCCCTGTGTATTAATCTATGTCGCTTCAAGCACTGCTAGTCCGACTGATCAATTGTCTAACGATGTAATCCTTAACCCACGGCCTTGTTTCGGCAATATATACTTGCATTCGAAAGTCGTTAATCTCTGAAATGTATGAAATGCTGTTATTGAGTAGACAGGAAGTTAGAATATTTATTGTACATTTAGTAGGAATTGGGCAGACCAATGGGAAGTCTTGGTCTCAGAGGAGGCGACATTTCTACAATATGTACAGATATTACCGATGCAGTATTACAGCACTGGTGGCCTGAATGAGCGAAGCCCCATTGCGTTTGCTCGGATCACTGATCCTGCACTGATGTGCTTGGGATCAGTGGGAATTACCGACACTGCGGTTTCTCGCCCACGCCTCTGCGTTCGATCCATTGCTTCCCACGCCCGCGAGGGAGAGGATTAACATTGGGGGTCTCGGAAGGCACTCCTGCCTGAAGATAACGTTTTCGATCATGGATTACTGGACTGTGAGTTTGGAAGTATTCTGTTCCAATCGATATGGAAAAATGAGAACACTTTGTGCGACGTCGAATGAACTTGAGCAGGGTCCCAATAGAGAATCTGGTGAACTGGTGCCACGTCAATAATCTCTCCCTCAATGTCCACAAAACGAAGGAGATTGTCATCGACGTCAGGAAGCGTGTTGGAGAACATGCCCCTGTCCACATCAATGGGAACGAAGTAGAAAGGGTCGAGAGCTTCAAGTTTTTAGGCGTCCAGACCATCAACAACCTGTCCTGGTCCCCTCATGCCGACACTATAGTTAAGAAAGCCCACCAACGACCCTACTTTCTCAGAAGACTAAGGAAATTTGGCATGTCAGCTACGCCCCTCACCAACTTTTACAGATGCCCCATAGAAAGCATTCTTTCTGGTTGTATCACAGCTCGGTGTGGATCCTGCTCTGCCCAAGACCGCAGGAAACTACAAAAGGTTGTGATTGTAGCCCAGTCCATCTCGCAAACCAGCCTCCCATCCATTCACTCTATCTATAATTCCCGCTGCCTCAGAAAGGCAGCCAGCATAATTAAGGACCCCACGCACCCCGGACATTCTCTCTTCCACCTTCTTCCGTCAGGAAAAAGATACCAAAGTTTGAGGTCACGTACCAACCGACTCAAGAACAGATTCTTCCCTGCTGCCATCAGACTTTTGAATGGACCTACCTCGTATGAAGTTGATCTTTTCTCGACATTTGCTATAACTGAAATGAAATGAAAATCGCTTATTGTCACCAGTAGGCTTCAATGAAGTTACTGTGAAAAGACCCTAGTCGCCACATTCCGGCGCCTGTTCGGGGAGGCCGGTACGGGAATTGAACCGTGCTGCTGGCCTGCCTTGGTCTGCTTTCAAAGCCAGCGATTTAGCCCTGTTACATTACATTCTGCAGCCTCTCCTTCCTTCCCTGTTTGCAGTCTGCATTGTTTGTACAGCGTGCAAGAAACAACGCTTTTCACGTGACAATAATAAATCGAATCAGTCTCGATAAATCCTTCCAGCATCGAACTGCAACTGGGGCTAACTGTGGAGAAAAATGTACGTTTTCTTGACTCGGTTTAATGATGTAGTCGCTTAGAGCTTTGCAGGCGTTTGTGTGAACTTTTAACCTATTATTATGCACAGGTAGACTAACCCTAACCCTAACCCTAACCCTAATTAGTTCCCATTAAGGATTGGCGTAGTCTGAATGCAAGACCTGGAGACATGCAGCGGTCAACAACTGGCTGTAGATCCACTCCGTGGTTGTGTGTACGACACTCTCATGGGGAGCAGTGAGCGATTGTATTCATGGCCAAGGCTGCTGGAATGAAACGTTCTCAATGCCAAAAAATAAAGTTGATTCTGAAGCGCTGTCTCGTGTAATTGGAGGGGGATTGGGCAATTTGAGATTGGGATTGGCCTGGTTTACTAAGAATCGCTTATTGTCACACGTAGGCTTCAATGAACTTACTGCGATGTCCCTCATTATTTTATAGACCTCTATAAGATCGCCCCGAAGCCTCCTACATTCCAGGGAAAAAGGTCCCGGCCTATCCAGCCTCTCCTTATAACTCAGACGATCGAGTCCCGGTAGCATCTTCGTAAATCTCTTCTGTAACTCTTTCTAGTTTAACAATATCCTTCCTATAATCGGGTGACCAGAACTGAACACCGTGGGCGCGATTCTCCACTCCCACGCCGGTTGGGAGAATCGGCGGGGCCGCCAAAATTTCCGGGGACGCCGGTCCGACGCCCTCCCGCGATTCTCCCAAGCGGCGGGAACGGCCCGGTCGAGTTTCGCGGGCCGGAGAATCGCCGGAGAATCGCCGGAGACACCCAAAATGGCGATTCTCCGGCACCCCCGCTATTCTGAGGCCCGGATGGGCCGAGCGGCCAGGCCAAAACGGCGGGTCCCCACCCGGCGCCGTCCACACCTGGTCACTGCCGTCTGGGGCGGTGCGTGAATGCTGGGGGGGCTTCACCTGCAATGTGGGGTGGCCCGCGATCGGTGCCCACCGATCGTCGGGCCGTCCTCTCTGAAGAAGGACCTCCTTCCGCGGCCCCGCAAGATCCGTCCCCCGTCTTCTTGCGGGGCGGATTTGGACAGGACGGCAACCATGCATGCGCGGATGACGTCAGTTATGCGCCGCCGCTTTTACGCGGGCGACAAGGCCTGGTAGATGACATGGCCCCGATACTGGCCCATTGTCAGGGCCTGAATCGGTCGGGACCGGGGCCGTGGGAGTGGAGAATCCCGCCCAGTATTCCGTGTGTGGCCTTACCAATGTCCTGTACAACTTCAGCAAGACGTCCCAACTCCTGTATTCAATATTCTGACCGATAAAACCGAGCGCGCTGAATGTCTTCGTCACCACCATGTCCACCTGCGACTCCACCTAATAATAATAATCGCTCATTGTCACAAGAAGGCTTCAAATGAAGATACTGTGAAAAGCCCCCAGTCGCCACACTCCGGCGCCTCTTCAGAATCAGAAGGACAAAGGGACTTGGGAGTCCTTGTTCACGATTCTCTTAAGGTTAACGTGCAGGTTCAGTCGGCAGTTAGGAAGGCAAATGCAATGTTAGCATTGTAGCCACCTGGGTTGGCCAACTCCCGACGTAAAATGGAGGACAGCAAAGGCTGCAGGGAAATTCAGCCAACAGAGGCAGAAACCAGCAGGTGCAAGTTACTGTGTATTAAACTCTGCAAAAGCCCAGACAGCATCGATACAAGCAGCCATCTGCAGAAGAATGTAGCAGCCATCTACATACTAATGCGCGATCCCCGGGAACAATAAGTAACATTTGGGACACACAAAACCAAGCCAGACTCCCCGGCGCCAGCAGGAGCCAACACAAAAGAGGTTAACGGACACCTCAAGACCGCCCATCGATCAGGGAACCGCTCCAGTATTGGAGAAATCACTTGGGAGTCCAACCACTTGGAACCAGGTACGGGGTCCGCCCCGAAAGGCAGGAAGCCCCTGGGGACTATAAAGTTAAGCCCCCAAGTTCAAATCATCCTTCTTGACCGGGTCACTCAGCAACGCAAACCAACCCGTGACCGGTTCAGCTTCCGCCGAGATCCAGTAAGTCTTAAGCCAACGCTCGCTGCGAGATAGGCGCTCCTAGCTACCAGTCCGTAACAACTTCGAATCCCGCAGACTCAGAACCCAAACGAAAGGCCATTTGTTCCCCTGACCTGGTGGGCCAGTCCGAAGTATAGGCCTGTTAGTTGTAGAAGTAGAATTTATGCTTGAGTAGCGATTACTGTGGATAATAAATGTGCTTTGATTTGAAGCTTACTAATCGGTGTATTGAGTTATTGATCATTACTCAAACTTGAACCTCATGGCGGTATAAAGATACCTGGTGACTCGAGAGCAAAGGTTATAAAACAGAGCCAATTGAACCAACCAAAAGTTAGCAATAGCATTCATGTCGAGAGGGCGAGAGTACAAGAGCAGGGTTGCACGTCTGAGGCTGTACAAGGCTCTGGTCAGATCCCATTTGGAGTATTGAGAGCAGTTTTGGGCCCCGTATCTAAGGAAGGATGTGCTGGCCTTGGACAGGGTCCAGAGGGAGGTTCACAAGAATGATCCCTGGAATGAAGAGCTTGTTGTATGAGGAATGGTTGTGGACTCTGGGTCTGTACTCGGAGTTTAGAAGGGTGAGGGGGGATCTTATTGAAACTTACAGGATACTGCGAGGCCTGGATAGAGTGGACGTGGAGAGGATGTTTCCACTTGCAGGAAAAACTAGAACCAGAGGACACCATCTCAGACTAAAGGGACGATCCTTTAAAACAGAGATGAGGAGGAATTTCTTCAGCCAGAGGGTGGTGAATCTGTGGAACTCTTTGCCGTGGAGGCCAATTCACTGAGTGTCTTTAAGACAGAGATAGATCGGTTCTTGATTAATAAGGGGACCAGGGGTTATGGGGAGAAGGCAGGAGAATGGGGATGAGAAAAATATCAGCCATGATTGAATGGTGGGGCAGACTCGACGGGCCGAGTGGCCAAATTCTGCTCCAATGTCTTCTGGTCTCTTTGGGTACACAGAGGGAGAATTCAGAATGTCCAACTCACCTAACAAGCACGTCTTTCGGGGCTTGTGGGAGGAAACCGGAGCACCCGGAGGAAACCCACGCAGACACGGGGAGGACGTGCAGACTCCGCACAGACAGTAACCCAAGCCGGGAATCGAACCTGGGGCGGTGAAACAACTGTGCTCACAGATCTATCGCCCCAGTTGCTGTGTGTGTAAGCCGTCTGAGGCGCAAAATGTGCTCCGTTTCTCATTTTCTTACGTACCACCCCGCCTCGAGACTCAGTCGTTTTCACAGTCCGCGAACGGAGAGAGAACAGTGGGCCGGGGTGAGGGGGGGGGGGAAACGGTCCGCATTGCGCCCGAAGTGGAGCGCGGCGCACCCGGGAGAGGACTCCCGGCAGCTGGTCCGCATCGCGAGATCTGGCCAGGCGGTGTGATCAGGATCCCTGGCTTTATCAAGGCACGCACCTCGGTGAGTTTTAAACTGTTGTCAATCGGCACCAGAGACGCCAATAATGTTGCCAAGTCTGGGGTATTTACTTTATTCAGATATTAATCTGAAAGTTATTAATGATGATATTGCTTTCAGAGTCGCCAGGTATCAAATGATACCACCACAAGGTTCAACTGGATATTGATCAAAGACCCAACAACCAGTCAGTTAGTTCAAGTTCAATAATAGTTTATTTACACACAGGATTAACTCACACATGCAACATAGAAACACTACAAGCTAAATTACACCTAACACTACGACAACCTGTACTTAACCTCAGGCACCCGGCAGAGGAGCAAGGCCTTTGTTTGGATCTGGAGCGACTGGGTCTGGAGAAGTAACTTCGCTTCTGCTGGGCTCATCCGTCTGGTAGCGGCCGTTGGTCTTGAACTTGCTTCTGGTGGCGGTGCTGCAGGTGGCTTCAGGTATAGGCCGGGCCGAAGAGTGCCGGTCAGGGCCAAAAGAGATCGAACACATGGCAGTGTCTCTCTTTGTCCTTCGGGGGTTTCGCGCTCTTTTGGGCGGACCTTAGCTTTGGGCCCAATAATTCGGCAGGCTTCGATCACTGCCTTCGAATTGAGCCAATAAAGGGGGGGGGGGTGCCTTGATGGCTGGGCGTGTCCTGAGCGGTCATTGACCTTGGCTGTTTGGGCTTCCTGGGTGAAGGGGGTGGCGCCGATGTGTCTGGAATTGTACCTGATACCTGAGTACCAGTCCTTTGTCCTGGGGAAATGGGCCATTAGAATCGGCTGGGGGTTTCGATACTGTCTGGTTCTCTGTCAGCAAATATACATTCAGGCTCTGAGTTTGCCTGAATCCTGTATTGGCCACATTTCCCTTGAGTCTTTGCAAGTATCCATGTTTCCCTTTCTGAGTGGCCGTCACACGGTGGCTGCAAAACCTACTCACCCGAGATCTACCGGGTTACCTGCCGTCTAGGGTCTCCCCAGAGACCCCGGAGGGGGGGGGGTATACTCTTATTTACAAACCACAAGCCATGAGTATGTTCCTTATCTGGACCAAATGACCACACAACCACTTATGTTAGTTCAAAAGGCAGTTTATTATTGAACACAAGACTTATCTCTCTGTGCAATGGTACACACGGCTACGTGTTAAACTACGCCTATCAGCTAAGATGACCTTTACATTACTTCTGGATGACCGCCACTGTACAGGAGATAAGGCCTTTTTCTGTGTCGGCTGGAAGTCGTCAGGTTCGTCTCGGCTGCGGCTCTCAGGCAGCGAGCGACGGTCCGTGAACCTAGCCAGTGGTTATTGTCCTGGGGAAATGGTGATTGACCGTTAATAGGTGCTAGTTTCGGACCGTTAATAGGTGCTAGTTTCGGACCGTTAATAGGTGCTAGTTTCGGACCGTTAATAGATGCTAGTTTCGGACCGTTAATAGGTGCTAGTTTCGGACCGTTAATAGATGCTAGTTTCGGACCGTTAATAGGTGCTAGTTTTGGACCGTTAATAGGTGCTAGTTTCGGACCGTTAATAGGTGCTAGTTTCGGACCGTTAATAGATGCTAGTTTCGGACCGTTACTAGGTGCTAGTTTCGGACCGTTAATAGGTGCTAGTTTCGGACCGTTAATAGGTGCTAGTTTCGGACCGTTAATAGGTGCTAGTTTCGGACCATTAATAGGTGCTAGTTTCGGACCGTTAATAGATGCTAGTTTCGGACCATTAATAGGTGCTAGTTTCGGACCGTTAATAGGTGCTAGTTTCGGACCGTTAATAGGTGCTAGTTTCGGACCATTAATAGGTGCTAGTTTCGGACCGTTAATAGATGCTAGTTTCCGACCGTTACTAGGTGATAGTTTCGGACCATTAATAGGTGCTAGTTCCGGACCGTTACTAGGTGCTAGTTTTGGACCGTTAATAGGAGCTAGTTGCGGACCGTTAATAGGTGCTAGTTTCGGACCGTTAACAGATGCTAGTTTCGGACCGTTACTAGGTGCTAGTTTCGGACCGTTACTAGGTGCTAGTTTCGGACCGTTAATAGGTGCTAGTTTCGGACCGTTAATAGATGCTAGTTTCGGACCGTTAATAGGTGCTAGTTTCGGACCATTAATAGGTGCTAGTTTCGGACCGTTAATAGATGCTAGTTTCGGACCGTTACTAGGTGCTAGTTTCGGACCGTTAATAGGTGCTAGTTTCGGACCGATAATAGGTGCTAGTTTCGGACCATTAATAGGTGCTAGTTTCGGACCGTTAATAGGTGCTAGTTTCGGACCGTTAATAGGTGCTAGTTTCGGACCATTAATAGGTGCTAGTTTCGGACCGTTAATAGATGCTAGTTTCGGACCGTTGCTAGGTGATAGTTTCGGACCGTTAATAGGTGCTAGTTTCGGACCATTAATAGGTGCTAGTTTCGGACCGTTAATAGATGCTAGTTTCGGACCGTTACTAGGTGATAGTTTCGGACCGTTAATAGGTGCTAGTTTCGGACCGATACTAGGTGCTAGTTTCGGACCATTAATAGGTGCTAGTTTCGGACCGTTAATAGATGCTAGTTTCCGACCGTTACTAGGTGATAGTTTCGGACCGTTAATAGGTGCTAGTTCCGGACCGTTACTAGGTGCTAGTTTCGGACCGTTAATAGATGCTAGTTTCAGACCGTTAATAGGTGCTAGTTTCGGACCGTTAACAGATGCTAGTTTCGGACCGTTAATAGGTGCTAGTTTCAGACCGTTAATAGATGCTAGTTTCGGACCGTTAATAGGTGCTAGTTTTGGACCGTTAATAGGTGCTAGTTTCGGACCGTTAATAGATGCTAGTTTCAGACCGTTAATAGATGCTAGTTTCGGACCGTTAATAGGTGCTAGTTTCGGACTGTTAATAGATGCTAGTTTCGGACCGTTAATAGGTGCTAGTTTCGGACCGTTAATAGGTGCTAGTTTCGGACCGTTACTAGGTGCTAGTTCCGGACCGTTACTAGGTGCTAGTTTCGGACCGTTAATAGATGCTAGTTTCAGACCGTTAATAGGTGCTAGTTTCGGACCGTTAATAGATGCTAGTTTCCGACCGTTACTAGGTGATAGTTTCGGACCGTTAATAGGTGCTAGTTCCGGACCGTTACGAGGTGCTAGTTTCGGACCGTTAATAGATGCTAGTTTCGGACCGTTAATAGGTGCTAGTTTCGGACCGTTAACAGATGCTAGTTTCGGACCGTTAATAGGTGCTAGTTTCAGACCGTTAATAGGTGCTAGTTTTGGACCGTTAATAGGTGCTAGTTTCGGACCGTTACTAGGTGCTAGTTTCGGACCGTTAATAGGTGCTAGTTTTGGACCGTTAATAGGTGCTAGTTTCGGACCGTTAATATGTGCTAGTTTCGGACCGTTAATAGGTGCTAGTTTCGGACCGTTAATAGATTCTAGTTTCAGACCGTTAATAGGTGCTAGTTTCGGACCGTTAATAGGTGCTAGTTTCGGACTGTTAATAGGTGCTAGTTTCGGACCGTTAATAGATGCTAGTTTCAGACCGTTAATAGGTGCTAGTTTCGGACCGTTAATAGATGCTAGTTTCGGACCGTTACTAGGTGCTAGTTGCGGACCGTTAATAGGTGCTAGTTTCGGACCGTTAATAGATGCTAGTTTCCGACCGTTACTAGGTGATAGTTTCGGACCATTAATAGGTGCTAGTTTCGGAGCGTTAATAGATGCTAGTTTCGGACCGTTAATAGGTGCTAGTTTCCGACCGTTACTAGGTGATAGTTTCGGACCATTAATAGGTGCTAGTTTCGGACCGTTAATAGATGCTAGTTTCGGACCGTTAATAGGTGCTAGTTTCCGACCGTTACTAGGTGATAGTTTCGGACCATTAATAGGTGCTAGTTTCGGACCGTTAATAGGTGCTAGTTTCGGACCGTTAATAGATGCTAGTTTCCGACCGTTAATAGGTGCTAGTTCCGGACCGTTACTAGGTGCTAGTTTCGGACCGTTAATAGATGCTAGTTTTGGACCGTTACTAGGTGATAGTTTCGGACCATTAATAGGTGCTAGTTGCGGACCGTTAATAGGTGCTAGTTCCGGACCGTTACTAGGTGCTAGTTTCGGACCGTTAATAGGTGCTAGTTTCGGACCGTTAATAGGTGCTAGTTTCGGACCGTTAATAGGTGCTAGTTTCGGACCATTAATAGGTGCTAGTTTCAGACCGTTAATAGATGCTAGTTTCGGACCGTTACTAGGTGATAGTTTCGGACCGTTAATAGGTGCTAGTTTCGGACCGTTACTAGGTGCTAGTTTCGGACCATTAATAGCTGCTAGTTTCGGACCGTTAATAGATGCTGGTTTCCGACCGTTACTAGGTGATAGTTTCGGACCGTTAATAGGTGCTAGTTCCGGACCGTTACTAGGTGCTAGTTTCGGACCGTTAATAGGTGCTAGTTGCGGACCGTTAATAGGTGCTTGTTTCGGACCGTTAATAGGTGCTAGTTTCGGACCGTTACTAGGTGCTAGTTTCGGACCGTTAATAGGTGCTAGTTTCGGACCGTTAATAGGTGCTAGTTTCGGACCGTTAATAGATGCTAGTTTCGGACCGTTAATAGGTGCTAGTTTCGGACCGTTACTAGGTGATAGTTTCGGACCGTTAATAGGTGCTAGTTTCGGACCGTTACTAGGTGCTAGTTTCGGACCGTTACTAGGTGCTAGTTTCGGACCGTTAATAGGTGCTAGTTTCGGACCGTTAATAGATGCTAGTTTCGGACCGTTAATAGGTGCTAGTTTCGGACCATTAATAGGTGCTAGTTTCGGACCGTTAATAGATGCTAGTTTCGGACCGTTAATAGGTGCTAGTTTCGGACCGTTAATAGGTGCTAGTTTCGGACCGATACTAGGTGCTAGTTTCGGACCATTAATAGGTGCTAGTTTCGGACCGTTAATAGGTGCTAGTTTCGGACCGTTAATAGGTGCTAGTTTCGGACCATTAATAGGTGCTAGTTTCGGACCGTTAATAGATGCTAGTTTCGGACCGTTACTAGGTGATAGTTTCGGACCGTTAATAGGTGCTAGTTTCGGACCGTTAATAGGTGCTAGTTTCGGACCATTAATAGGTGCTAGTTTCGGACCGTTAATAGATGCTAGTTTCGGACCGTTACTAGGTGATAGTTTCGGACCGTTAATAGGTGCTAGTTTCGGACCGATACTAGGTGCTAGTTTCGGACCATTAATAGGTGCTAGTTTCGGACCGTTAATAGATGCTAGTTTCCGACCGTTACTAGGTGCTAGTTTCGGACCGTTACTAGGTGCTAGTTTCGGACCGTTAATAGATGCTAGTTTCGGACCGTTAATAGGTGCTAGTTTCGGACCGTTACTAGGTGCTAGTTTCGGACCGTTAATAGATGCTAGTTTCGGACCGTTAATAGGTGCTAGTTTCGGACCGTTACTAGGTGCTAGTTTCGGACCGTTAATAGATGCTAGTTTCGGACCGTTAATAGGTGCTAGTTTCGGACCGTTAACAGATGCTAGTTTCGGACCGTTACTAGGTGCTAGTTTCGGACCATTAATAGGTGCTAGTTTCGGACCGTTACTAGGAGCTAGTTTCGGACCGTTACTAGGTGCTAGTTTCGGACCGTTAATAGGTGCTAGTTTCGGACCGTTAATAGATGCTAGTTTCGGACCGTTAATAGGTGCTAGTTTCGGACCGTTAATAGGTGCAAGTTTCGGACCGATACTAGGTGCTAGTTTCGGACCATTAATAGGTGCTAGTTTCGGACCGTTAATAGGTGCTAGTTTCGGACCGTTAATAGGTGCTAGTTTCGGACCATTAATAGGTGCTAGTTTCGGACCGTTAATAGATGCTAGTTTCGGACCGTTACTAGGTGATAGTTTCGGACCGTTAATAGGTGCTAGTTTCGGACCGTTAATAGGTGCTAGTTTCGGACCATTAATAGGTGCTAGTTTCGGACCGTTAATAGATGCTAGTTTCGGACCGTTACTAGGTGATAGTTTCGGACCGTTAATAGGTGCTAGTTTCGGACCGATACTAGGTGCTAGTTTCGGACCATTAATAGGTGCTAGTTTCGGACCGTTAATAGATGCTAGTTACCGACCGTTACTAGGTGATAGTTTCGGACCGTTAATAGGTGCTAGTTCCGGACCGTTACTAGGTGCTAGTTTCGGACCGTTAATAGGTGCTAGTTTCGGACGGTTAATAGGTGCTAGTTTCGGACCGTTAACAGGTGCTAGTTTCGGACCGTTAACAGATGCTAGTTTCGGACCGTTAATAGGTGCTAGTTTCGGACCATTAATAGGTGCTAGTTTCGGACCGTTACTAGGTGCTAGTTTCGGACCGTTAATAGGTGCTAGTTTCGGACCGTTACTAGGTGCTAGTTTCAGACCGTTACTAGGTGCTAGTTTCGGACCGTTAATAGGTGCTAGTTTCGGACCGTTAATAGATGCTAGTTTCGGACCGTTAATAGATGCTAGTTTCGGACCGTTAATAGGTGCTAGTTTCGGACCGTTAATAGGTGCTAGTTTCGGACCGTTAATAGATGCTAGTTTCGGACCGTTAACAGGTGCTAGTTTCGGACCGTTAATAGGTGCTAGTTTCGGACCGTTAATAGATGCTAGTTTCGGACCGTTAATAGGTGCTAGTTTCAGACCGTTACTAGGTGCTAGTTTTGGACCGTTAATAGGTGCTAGTTTCGGACCGTTAATAGATGCTAGTTTCAGACCGTTAATAGATGCTAGTTTCGTACCGTTAATAGGTGCTAGTTTCGGACTGTTAATAGGTGCTAGTTTCGGACCGTTAATAGATGCTAGTTTCAGACCGTTAATAGGTGCTAGTTTCGGACCGTTAATAGATGCTAGTTTCGGACCGTTACTAGGTGCTAGTTGCGGACCGTTAATAGGTGCTAGTTTCGGACCGTTAATAGATGCTAGTTTCCGACCGTTACTAGGTGATAGTTTCGGACCATTAATAGGTGCTAGTTTTGGACCGTTAATAGATGCTAGTTTCGGACCGTTAATAGGTGCTAGTTTCGGACCGTTAACAGATGCTAGTTCCGGACCGTTACTAGGTGATAGTTTCGGACCGTTAATAGGTGCTAGTTCCGGACCGTTACTAGGTGCTAGTTTCGGACCGTTAATAGGTGCTAGTTTCAGACCGTTAATAGGTGCTAGTTTCAGACCGTTAATAGGTGCTAGTTTCGGACCGTTAATAGGTGCTAGTTTCAGACCGTTAATAGGTGCTAGTTTCAGACCGTTAATAGGTGCTAGTTCCGGACCGTTACTAGGTGCTAGTTTCAGACCGTTAATAGATGCTAGTTTCAGACCGTTAATAGGTGCTAGTTTCGGACCGTTAATAGATGCTAGTTTCGGACCGTTAATAGGTGCTAGTTTCGGACCGTTAATAGGTGCTAGTTTCGGACCGTTAATAGGTGCTAGTTTCGGACCATTAATAGGTGCTAGTTTCGGACCGTTACTAGGTGCTAGTTTCGGACCGTTAATAGGTGCTAGTTTCGGACCGTTACTAGGTGCTAGTTTCAGACCGTTACTAGGTGCTAGTTTCGGACCGTTAATAGGTGCTAGTTTCGGACCGTTAATAGATGCTAGTTTCGGACCGTTAATAGATGCTAGTTTTGGACCGTTAATAGGTGCTAGTTTCGGACCGTTAATAGATGCTAGTTTCAGACCGTTAATAGATGCTAGTTTCGGACCGTTAATAGGTGCTAGTTTCGGACTGTTAATAGGTGCTAGTTTCGGACCGTTAATAGATGCTAGTTTCAGACCGTTAATAGGTGCTAGTTTCGGACCGTTAATAGGTGCTAGTTTCGGACCGTTAATAGGTGCTAGTTTCAGACCGTGACTAGGTGCTAGTTTCGGACCGTTAATAGGTGCTAGTTTCGGACCGTTAATAGATGCTAGTTTCGGACCGTTACTAGGTGCTAGTTGCGGACCGTTAATAGGTGCTAGTTTCGGACGGTTAATAGATGCTAGTTTCCGACCGTTACTAGGTGATAGTTTCGGACCATTAATAGGTGCTAGTTTCGGACCGTTAATAGATGCTAGTTTCGGACCGTTAATAGGTGCTAGTTTCGGACCGTTAACAGATGCTAGTTCCGGACCGTTACTAGGTGATAGTTTCGGACCGTTAATAGGTGCTAGTTCCGGACCGTTACTAGGTGCTAGTTTCGGACCGTTAATAGGTGCTAGTTTCAGACCGTTAATAGGTGCTAGTTTCAGACCGTTAATAGATGCTAGTTTCGGACCGTTAATAGGTGCTAGTTTCAGACCGTTAATAGGTGCTAGTTTCAGACCGTTAAGAGGTGCTAGTTCCGGACCGTTACTAGGTGCTAGTTTCAGACCGTTAATAGATGCTAGTTTCAGACCGTTAATAGGTGCTAGTTTCGGACCGTTAATAGGTGCTAGTTTCAGACCGTTAATAGGTGCTAGTTTCGGACCGTTAATAGGTGCTAGTTTCAGACCGTTAATAGGTGCTAGTTCCGGACCGTTACTAGGTGCTAGTTTCGGACCGTTAATAGGTGCTAGTTTCGGACCGTTAATAGGTGCTAGTTTCAGACCGTTAATAGGTGCTAGTTTCGGACCGTTAATAGATGCTAGTTTCCGACCGTTACTAGGTGATAGTTTCGGACCGTTAATAGGTGCTAGTTCCGGACCGTTACTAGGTGCTAGTTTCGGACCGTTAATAGGTGCTAGTTTCGGACCGTTAATAGGTGCTAGTTTCGGACCGTTAATAGGTGCTAGTTTCGGACCGTTAATAGGTGCTAGTTTCGGACCGTTAATAGGTGCTAGTTTCGGACCGTTAATAGGTGCTAGTTTCGGACCGTTACTAGGTGCTAGTTTCGGACCATTAATAGCTGCTAGTTTCGGACCGTTAATAGATGCTAGTTTCCGACCGTTACTAGGTGATAGTTTCGGACCGTTAATAGGTGCTAGTTCCGGACCGTTACTAGGTGCTAGTTTCGGACCGTTAATAGGTGCTAGTTGCGGACCGTTAATAGGTGCTTGTTTTGGACCGTTAATAGGTGCTAGTTTCGGACCGTTACTAGGTGCTAGTTTCGGACCGTTAATAGGTGCTAGTTTCGGACCGTTAATAGGTGCTAGTTTCGGACCGTTAATAGATGCTAGTTTCGGACCGTTAATAGGTGCTAGTTTCGGACCGTTACTAGGTGATAGTTTCGGACCGTTAATAGGTGCTAGTTTCGGACCGTTACTAGGTGCTAGTTTCGGACCATTACTAGGTGCTAGTTTCGGACCGTTAATAGGTGCTAGTTTCGGACCGTTAATAGATGCTAGTTTCGGACCGTTAATAGGTGCTAGTTTCGGACCATTAATAGGTGCTAGTTTCGGACCGTTAATAGATGCTAGTTTCGGACCGTTAATAGGTGCTAGTTTCGGACCGTTAATAGGTGCTAGTTTCGGACCGATACTAGGTGCTAGTTTCGGACCATTAATAGGTGCTAGTTTCGGACCGTTAATAGGTGCTAGTTTCGGACCGTTAATAGGTGCTAGTTTCGGACCATTAATAGGTGCTAGTTTCGGACCGTTAATAGATGCTAGTTTCGGACCGTTACTAGGTGATAGTTTCGGACCGTTAATAGGTGCTAGTTTCGGACCGTTAATAGGTGCTAGTTTCGGACCATTAATAGGTGCTAGTTTCGGACCGTTAATAGATGCTAGTTTCGGACCGTTACTAGGTGATAGTTTCGGACCGTTAATAGGTGCTAGTTTCGGACCGATACTAGGTGCTAGTTTCGGACCATTAATAGGTGCTAGTTTCGGACCGTTAATAGATGCTAGTTTCCGACCGTTACTAGGTGATAGTTTCGGACCGTTAATAGGTGCTAGTTCCGGACCGTTACTAGGTGCTAGTTTCGGACCGTTAATAGATGCTAGTTTCGGACCGTTAATAGGTGCTAGTTTCGGACCGTTACTAGGTGCTAGTTTCGGACCGTTAATAGATGCTAGTTTCGGACCGTTAATAGGTGCTAGTTTCGGACCGTTAACAGATGCTAGTTTCGGACCGTTACTAGGTGCTAGTTTCGGACCATTAATAGGTGCTAGTTTCGGACCGTTACTAGGTGCTAGTTTCGGACCGTTACTAGGTGCTAGTTTCGGACCGTTAATAGGTGCTAGTTTCGGACCGTTAATAGGTGCTAGTTTCGGACCGTTAATAGGTGCTAGTTTCGGACCGATACTAGGTGCTAGTTTCGGACCATTAAGAGGTGCTAGTTTCGGACCGTTAATAGGTGCTAGTTTCGGACCGTTAATAGGTGCTAGTTTCGGACCATTAATAGGTGCTAGTTTCGGACCGTTAATAGATGCTAGTTTCGGACCGTTACTAGGTGATAGTTTCGGACCGTTAATAGGTGCTAGTTTCGGACCGTTAATAGGTGCTAGTTTCGGACCATTAATAGGTGCTAGTTTCGGACCGTTAATAGATGCTAGTTTCGGACCGTTACTAGGTGATAGTTTCGGACCGTTAATAGGTGCTAGTTTCGGACCGATACTAGGTGCTAGTTTCGGACCATTAATAGGTGCTAGTTTCGGACCGTTAATAGATGCTAGTTACCGACCGTTACTAGGTGATAGTTTCGGACCGTTAATAGGTGCTAGTTCCGGACCGTTACTAGGTGCTAGTTTCGGACCGTTAATAGGTGCTAGTTTCGGACGGTTAATAGGTGCTAGTTTCGGACCGTTAATAGGTGCTAGTTTCGGACCGTTAATAGGTGCTAGTTTCGGACCGTTACTAGGTGCTAGTTTCGGACCGTTAATAGGTGCTAGTTTCGGACCGTTAATAGATGCTAGTTTCGGACCGTTAATAGGTGCTAGTTTCGGACCGTTAATAGGTGCTAGTTTCGGACCGTTAATAGGTGCTAGTTTCGGACCGATACTAGGTGCTAGTTTCGGACCGTTACTAGGTGCTAGTTTCGGACCGTTAATAGGTGCTAGTTTCGGACCGTTACTAGGTGATAGTTTCGGACCGTTAATAGATGCTAGTTTCGGACCGTTAATAGGTGCTAGTTTCAGACCGTTAATAGGTGCTAGTTTCGGACCGATACTAGGTGCTAGTTTCGGTCCTATACTAGGTGCTGGTTTCGGACCATTAATAGGTGCTAGTTTCGGACCGTTAATAGGTGCTAGTTTCGGACCGTTAATAGGTGCTAGTTTCGGACCATTAATAGGTGCTAGTTTCGGACCGTTAATAGATGCTAGTTTCGGACCGTTACTAGGTGATAGTTTCGGACCGTTAATAGGTGCTAGTTTCGGACCGTTAATAGGTGCTAGTTTTGGACCATTAATAGGTGCTAGTTTCGGACCGTTAATAGATGCTAGTTTCGGACCGTTACTAGGTGATAGTTTCGGACCGTTAATAGGTGCTAGTTTCGGACCGATACTAGGTGCTAGTTTCGGACCATTAATAGGTGCTAGTTTTGGACCGTTAATAGATGCTAGTTTCCGACCGTTACTAGGTGATAGTTTCCGACCGTTAATAGCTGCTAGTTCCGGACCGTTACTAGGTGCTAGTTTCGGACCGTTAATAGGTGCTAGTTTCGGACCGTTAATAGGTGCTAGTTTCGGACGGTTAATAGGTGCTAGTTTTGGACCGTTACTAGGTGCTAGTTTCAGACCGTTAATAGGTGATAGTTTCGGACCGTTAATAGATGCTAGTTCCGGACCGTTAATAGGTGCTAGTTTCCGACCGTTACTAGGTGATAGTTTCGGACCATTAATAGGTGCGAGTTCCGGACCGTTACTAGGTGCTCGTTTCGGACCGTTAATAGGTGCTAGTTTCGGACCGTTAATAGGTGCTAGTTTCGGACCGTTAACAGATGCTAGTTTCGGACCGTTAATAGGTGCTAGTTTCGGACCGTTACTAGGTGCTAGTTTCGGACCGTTAATAGGTGCTAGTTTTGGACCGTTAATAGGTGCTAGTTTCGGACCGTTAATAGGTGCTAGTTTTGGACCGTTAATAGGTGCTAGATTCGGACCATTAATAGATGCTAGTTTCGGACCGTTAATAGGTGCTAGTTTCGGACCGTTACTAGGTGCTAGTTTCGGACCGTTAACAGGTGCTAGTTTCGGACCGTTAATAGGTGCTAGTTTCGGACCGTTACTAGGTGCTAGTTTCGGACCGTTAATAGGTGCTAGTTTCGGACCGTTAATAGGTGCTAGTTTCGGACCATTAATAGGTGCTAGTTTCGGACCGTTAATAGATGCTAGTTTCGGACCGTTACTAGGTGCTAGTTTCGGACCATTAATAGATGCTAGTTTCGGACCGTTAATAGATGCTAGTTTCGGACCGTTAATAGGTGCTAGTTTCGGACCATTAATAGGTGCTAGTTTCGGACCATTAATAGGTGCTAGTTTCGGACCGTTAATAGGTGCTAGTTTCGGACCATTAATAGATGCTAGTTTCGGACCGTTACTAGGTGCTAGTTTCGGACCATTAATAGGTGCTAGTTTCGGACCGTTAATAGATGCTAGTTTCGGACCGTTAATAGGTGCTAGTTTCGGACCGTTAATAGGTGCTAGTTTCGGACCGTTAATAGGTGCTAGTTTCGGACCGTTAATAGGTGCTAGTTTCGGACCGTTAATAGATGCTAGTTTCGGACCGTTAATAGGTGCTAGTTTCGGACCATTAATAGGTGCTAGTTTCGGACCGTTAATAGGTGCTAGTTTCGGACCGTTAATAGGTGCTAGTTTCGGACCGTTAATAGGTGCTAGTTTCGGACCATTAATAGGTGCTAGTTTCGGACCGTTAATAGATGCTAGTTTTGGACCGTTAATAGGTGCTAGTTTCGGACCGTTAATAGGTGCTAGTTTCGGACCGTTAATAGGTGCTAGTTTCGGACCGTTACTAGGTGCTAGTTTCGGACCGTTAATAGGTGCTAGTTTTGGACCGTTAATAGGTGCTAGTTTCGGACCATTAATAGGTGCTAGTTTCGGACCGTTAATAGATGCTAGTTTCGGACCGTTACTAGGTGCTAGTTTCGGACCGTTACTAGGTGCTAGTTTCGGACCGATACTAGGTGCTAGTTTCGGACCATTAATAGGTGCTAGTTTTGGACCGTTAATAGGTGATAGTTTTGGACCGTTAATAGGTGCTAGTTTCGGACCGTTAATAGGTGCTAGTTTCGGACCGTTAATAGATGCTAGTTTCGGACCGATACTAGGTGCTAGTTTCGGACCATTAATAGGTGCTAGTTTCGGACCGTTAATAGGTGCTAGTTTCGGACCGTTAATAGATGCTAGTTTCGGACCGATACTAGGTGCTAGTTTCGGACCATTAATAGGTGCTAGTTTCGGACCATTAATAGGTGCTAGTTTCGGACCATTAATAGGTGCTAGTTTCGGACCGTTAATAGGTGCTAGTTTCGGACCATTAATAGGTGCTAGTTTCGGACCGTTAATAGGTGCTAGTTTCGGACCGTTACTAGGTGCTAGTTTCGGACCGTTAATAGATGCTAGTTTCAGACCGTTAATAGGTGCTAGTTTCGGACCGTTAATAGATGCTAGTTTCGGACCGATACTAGGTGCTAGTTTCGGACCATTAATAGGTGCTAGTTTCGGACCATTAATAGGTGCTAGTTTCGGACCATTAATAGGTGCTAGTTTCGGACCGTTAATAGGTGCTAGTTTCGGACCGTTAATAGATGCTAGTTTCGGACCATTAATAGGTGCTAGTTTCGGACCGTTAATAGATGCTAGTTACCGACCGTTACTCGGTGATAGTTTCGGACCGTTAATAGGTGCTAGTTCTGGACCGTTACTAGGTGCTAGTTTCGGACCGTTAATAGGTGCTAGTTTCGGACCGTTAATAGGTGCTAGTTTCGGACCATTAATAGGTGCTAGTTTCGGACCGTTAATAGGTGCTAGTTTCGGACCGTTAATAGATGCTAGTTTCGGACCGATACTAGGTGCTAGTTTCGGACCATTAATAGGTGCTAGTTTCGGACCGTTAATAGGTGCTAGTTTCGGACCGTTAATAGATGCTAGTTTCGGACCGATACTAGGTGCTAGTTTCGGACCATTAATAGGTGCTAGTTTCGGACCATTAATAGGTGCTAGTTTCGGACCATTAATAGGTGCTAGTTTCGGACCATTAATAGGTGCTAGTTTCGGACCGTTAATAGATGCTAGTTACCGACCGTTACTCGGTGATAGTTTCGGACCGTTAATAGGTGCTAGTTCTGGACCGTTACTAGGTGCTAGTTCTGGACCGTTACTAGGTGCTAGTTTCGGACCGTTAATAGGTGCTAGTTTCGGACCGTTAATAGGTGCTAGTTTCGGACCGTTAATAGGTGCTAGTTTCGGACCGTTAACAGATGCTAGTTTCGGACCGTTAATAGGTGCTAGTGTCAGACCGTTAATAGGTGCTAGTTTCGGACCATTAATAGGTGCTAGTTTCGGACCGTTAATAGGTGCTAGTTTCGGACGGTTAATAGGTGCTAGTTTCGGACCGTTACTAGGTGCTAGTTCCGGACCGTTACTAGGTGCTAGTTTCGGACCGTTAATAGGTGCTAGTTTCGGACCGTTAATAGGTGCTAGTTTCGGACCGTTACTAGGTGCTAGTTTCGGACCGTTAATAGGTGCTAGTTTCTGGCTGTGAATAGGTGCTAGTTTCGGACCGTTAATAGGTGCTAGTTTCGGATCGTTAATAGGTGCTAGTTTCTGGCCGTTAATAGGTGCTAGTTGTGGTCAGCTCCGGACAATTTGCACGATACCCAGAGGCCGTCTCCCTGTGTGTCCAAACATGACCACAATTCCCATAAACCTTTTCAGGCGGCAATTTTAGATGGCCACAGGTGGGAGGGGCCACACTGGGGGCGGTGCTCGGTTACACCACTGACAGTGGGCGGGGCTGTATTGGGGTGGGGCTCTGTTACATCACTGACAGTGGGTGGGGCTGTATCGGGCGGGGCTGTATTGGGTCAGAGCTCTGTTACATCACTGACAGTGGGCGGGACTGTATTGGGCGGGGCTGTATTGGGTCAGAGCTCTGTTACATCACTGACAGGGGGCGGGGCTGTATTGGGCGGGGCTCTGTTACATCACTTACAGTGGGCGGGGCTGTATTGGGGTGGGACTCTGTTACATCACTGACAGTGGGCGGGGCTGTATTGGGGTGGGGCTCTGTTACATCACTGACAGTGGGTGGGGCTGTATTGGGGAGCTCTGTTACATCACTGACAGTGGGCGGGGCTGTATTGGGGTGGGGCTCTGTTACATCACTGACAGTGGGCCAGGCTGTATTGGGGAGCTCTGTTACATCACTGACAGTGGGCGGGGCTGTATTGGGGAGCACTGTTACATCACTGACAGTAGGCGGGGCTATATTGGGGTGGAGCTCTGTTACATCACTGACAGTGGGCGGGGCTGTATTGGGGAGCTCTGTTACATCACTGACAGTGGGCGGAGCTCTATTGGGAGATCTGTTACATCACTGACAGTGGGCGGGGCTGTATTGGGGTGGAGCTCTGTTACATCACTGACAGTGGGCGGGGCTGTATTTGGGTGGGGCTCTGCTACATCACTGACAGTGGGCGCGGCTGTAATAGGGTGGGGCTCAGTTACATCACTGACAGTGGGCGGGGCTGTATTGGGGAGCTCTGTTACATCACTGACAGTGGGCGGGGCTGTATTGGGGCAGAGCTCTGCTACATCACTGACAGTGGGTGGGGCTGTATTGGGGGTGGGGCTCTGTTACATCACTGACAGTGGGCGGGGCTGTATTCGGGTGGAGCTCTGTTACATCACTGACAGTGGGCAGGGCTGTATTGGGGTGGGGCTCTGTTACATTACTGACAGTGGGCGCGGCTGTATTGGGGAGCTCTGTTACATCACTATCAGTGGGCGGGGCTGTATTGGGGCAGAGCTCTGCTACATCACTGACAGTGGGCGGGGCTGTATTGGGGCAGAGCTCTGCTACATCACTGACAGTGAGCGGGGCTGTTTTTGGGAGCTCTGTTACATCACTGACAGTGGGTGGGGCTGTATTGGGGTGGGGCTCTGTTACATCACTGACAGTGGGCAGGGCTGTATTGGGGAGCTCTGTTACATCACTGACTGGGCGGGGCTGTATTGGGGAGCACTGTTACATCACAGACAGTGGGCGGGGCTGTATTGGGCGGGGCTCTGTTACATCACTGACAGTCGGCGGGGCTGTATTGGGCGGAGCTCTGTTACATCAATGACAGTCGGCGGGTCTGTATTGGGGGTGGGGCTCTGTTACATCACTGACAGTGGGCAGGGCTGTATTGGGATGGGGCTCTGTTACATCACTGACAGTGGGCGGGGCTGTATTGGGGAGCTCTGTTACATCACTGACAGTGGGCGGGGCTGTATTGGGGTGGGGCTCTGTTACATCACTGACAGTGGGCAAGGCTGTATTGGGGTGAGGCACTGTTACATCACTGACAGTGGGCGGGGCTGTATTGGGGAGGTCTGTTACATCACTGACAGTGGGCGGTGCTGTATTGGGGAGCTCTGTTACATCACTGACTGGGCGGGGCTGTATTGGGGAGCACTGTTACATCACAGACAGTGGGCGGGGCTGTATTGGGCGGGGCTCTGTTACATCACTGACAGTCGGCGGGGCTGTATTGGGGAGCTCTGTTACATCACTGACAGTGGGCGGGGCTGTATTGGGCGGAGCTCTGTTACATCAATGACAGTCGGCGGGGCTGTATTGGGGGTGGGGCTCTGTTACATCACTGACAGTGGGCAGGGCTGTATTGGGATGGGGCTCTGTTACATCACTGACAGTGGGCGGGGCTGTATTGGGGAGCTCTGTTACATCACTGACAGTGGGCGGGGCTGTATTGGGGTGGGGCTCTGTTACATCACTGACAGTGGGCAAGGCTGTATTGGGGTGAGGCACTGTTACATCACTGACAGTGGGCGGGGCTGTATTGGGGAGGTCTGTTACATCACTGACAGTGGGCGGTGCTGTATTGGGGAGCTCTGTTACATCACTGACAGTGGGCGGGGCTGTATTGGGGAGGTCTGTTACATCACTGACAGTGGGCGGGTCTGTATTGGGCTGAGGCTCCGTTACATCACTGACAGTGGGCAGGGCTGTATTGGGGGGTTCTGTTACATCACTGACAGTGGGCGGGGCTGTATTGGGGAGCTCTGTTACATCACTGACAGTGGGCGGGGCTGTATTGGGGAGCTCTGTTACATCACTGACAGTGGGCGGGTCTGTATTGGGCTGAGGCTCCGTTACATCACTGACAGTGGGCAGGGCTGTATTGGGGAGCTCTGTTACATCACTGACAGTGGGTGGGGCTGTATTGGACGGGGCTCTGTTACATCACTGACAGTGGGCGGGGCTGTATTGGGGAGGAGCTCTGCTACATCACTAACAGTGGACAGGGCTGTATTGGGGGTGGGGCTCTGTTACATCACTGACAGTGGGCGGAGCTGTATTGGGGTGGAGCTCTGTTACATCACTGACAGTGGACAGGGCTGTATTGGGGGTGGGGCTCTGTTACATCACTGACAGTGGGCGGGGCTGTATTGGGGAGATCTGTTACATCACTGACAGTGGGCAGGGCTGTATTGTGGTGGGGCTCTGTTACATCACTGACAGTGGGCGGGGCTGTATTGGGCGGGGCTCTGTTACATCACTGACAGTGGGCGGGGCTGTATTGTGGTGGGGCTCTGTTACATCACTGACAGTGGGCAGGGCTATATTGGGGTTGGGCTCTGTTACATCACTGACAGTGGGCAGGGCTGTATTGGGGAGCTCTGTTACATCACTGACAGTGGGCGGGGCTGTTTTGGGGCAGCGTACTGTTACATCACTGACAGTGGACTGGGCTGTATTGGGGTGGAGCTCTGTTACATCACTGACAGTGGGCGGGGCTGTATTGGGGAGATCTGTTACATCACTGACAGTGGGCAGGGCTGTATTGGGGTGGGTCTCTGTTACATCACTGACAGTGGGCGGGGCTGTATTGGGGTGGGGCTCTGTTACTTCGCTGACAGTGGGCGGGGCTGTATTGGGGTGGGGCTCTGTTACATCACTGACAGTGGGCGGGGCTGTATTGGGGAGCTCTGTTACATCACTGACAGGGTGGGGCTGTATTGGGGTGGGGCTCTGTTACATCACTGACAGTGGGCGGGGCTGTATTGGGGAGCTCTGTTACATCACTGACAGTGGGCATGGCTGTATTGGGGAGCACTGTTACATCACAGACAGTGGGCGGGGCTGTATTGGGCGGGGCTCTGTTACATCACTGACAGTCGGCGGGGCTGTATTGGGGAGCTCTGTTACATCACCGACAGTGGGCGGGGCTGTATTGGGCGGAGCTCTGTTACATCAATGACAGTCGGCGGGGCTGTATTGGGGGTGGGGCTCTGTTACATCACTGACAGTGGGCAGGGCTGTATTGGGATGGGGCTCTGTTACATCACTGACAGTGGGCGGGGCTGTATTGGGGAGCTCTGTTACATCACTGACAGTGGGCGGGGCTGTATTGGGGTGGGGTCTGTTACATCACTGACAGTGGGCGGGGCTGTATTGGGGTGGGGCTCTGTTACATCACTGACAGTGGGCAAGGCTGTATTGGGGTGAGGCACTGTTACATCACTGACAGTGGGCGGGGCTGTATTGGGAGGTCTGTTACATCACTGACAGTGGGCGGGGCTGTATTGGGGAGCTCTGTTACATCACTGACAGTGGGCGGGGCTGTATTGGGGAGGTCTGTTACATCACTGACAGTGGGCGGGTCTGTATTGGGCTGAGGCTCCGTTACATCACTGACAGTGGGCAGGGCTGTATTGGGGGGCTCTGTTACATCACTGACAGTGGGCGGGGCTGTATTGGGGTGGAGCTCTGTTACAGCACTGACAGTGGACAGGGCTGTATTGGGGTGGGGCTCTGTTACATCACTGACAGTGGGCGGGGCTGTATTGGGGACCTCTGTTACAGCACTGACAGTGGGCGGGGCTATATTGGAGTGGAGCTCTGTTACATCACTGACAGTGGGTGGGGCTGTATTGGGGTGGGGCTCTGTTACATCACTGACAGTGGGCAGGGCTGTATTGGGGTGAGGCACTGTTACATCACTGACAGTGGGCGGGGCTGTATTGGGGACCTCTGTTACAGCACTGACAGTGGGCGGGGCTATATTGGAGTGGAGCTCTGTTACATCACTGACAGTGGGCGGGGCTGTATTGGGTCAGAGCTCTGTTACATCACTGACAGTGGGCGGGGCTGTATTGGGGAGCTCTGTTACATCACTGACAGTGGGCGGGGCTGCATTTGGGTGGGGCTCTATTACATCACTGACAGTGGGCGGGGCTGTATTGGGGTGGAGCTCTGTTACATCACTGACAGTGGGCGGGGCTGTATTGGGGTGGAGCTCTGTTACATCACTGACAGTGGGCGGGCCTGTATTGGGGTGGAGCTCTGTTCCATCACTGACAGTGGGCGGGGCTGTATTGGGGAGCTCTGTTACATCACTGACAGTGGGCGGGGCTGTACTTGGGTGGGGCTCTGTTACATCACTGACAGTGGGCGCGGCTGTATTGGGGAGCTCTGTTACATCACTGACAGTGGGCGGGGCTGTATTGTGGTGGGTCTCTGTTACATCAGTGACAGTGGGCGGGGCTGTCTCGGGTCAGAGCTCTGTTACATCACTGACAGTGGGCAGGACTGTATTGGGGAGCTCTGTTACATCACTGACAGTGGGCGGGGCTGTATTGGGGAGCTCTGTTACATCACTGACAGTGGGCGGGGCTGTATTGGGGAGCTCTGTTACATCACTGACAGTGGGCGGGGCTGTATTGGGGAGCTCTGTTACATCACTGACAGTGGGCAGGGCTGTATTGGGGTGGAGCTCTGTTAGATCACTGACAGTGGGTGGGACTGTATTGGGTCAGAGCTCTGTTACATCACTGACAGTGGGCGGGGCTGTATTGGGGAGCTCTGTTACATCACTGACAGTGGGCAGGGCTGCATTTGGGTGGGGCTCTATTACATTACTGACTGTGGGCGGGGCTGTATTGGGGTGGAGCTCTGTTACATCACTGACAGTGGGCGGGGCTGTATTGGGGTGGAGCTCTGTTACATCACTGACAGTGGGCGGGCCTGTATTGGGGTGGAGCTCTGTTCCATCACTGACAGTGGGCGGGGCTGTATTAGGGAGCTCTGTTACATCACTGACAGTGGGCGGGGCTGTACTGGGGTGGGGCTCTGTTACATCACTGACAGTGGGCGCGGCTGTATTGGGGAGCTCTGTTACATCACTGATAGTGGGCGGGGCTGTATTGTGGTGGGTCTCTGTTACATCAGTGACAGTGGGCGGGGCTGTCTTGGGTCAGAGCTCTGTTACATCACTGACAGTGGGCAGGGCTGTATTGGGGAGCTCTGTTACATCACTGACACTGGGCGGGGCTGTATTGGGGAGCTCTGTTACATCACTGACAGTGGGCGGGGCTGTATTGGGATGCTCTGTTACATCACTGACAGTGGGCAGGGCTGTATTGGGGTGGAGCTCTGTTACATCACTGACAGTGGGCGGGGCTATATTGGGGTGGAGCTCTGTTAAATCACTGACAGTGGGCGGGGCTGTATTGGGGTGGGGCTCTGTTACATCACTGACAGTGGGTGGGGCTGAATTGGGCGGGGCTCTGTTACATCAATGACAGTCGGCGGGGCTGTATTGGGGGTGGGGCTCTGTTACATCACTGACAGTGGGCAGGGCTGTATTGGGATGGGGCTCTGTTACATCACTGACAGTGGGCGGGGCTGTATTGGGGAGCTCTGTTACATCACTGACAGTGGGCGGGGCTGTATTGGGGTGGGGCTCTGTTACATCACTGACAGTGGGCAAGGCTGTATTGGGGTGAGGCACTGTTACATCACTGACAGTGGGCGGGGCTGTATTGGGGAGGTCTGTTACATCACTGACAGTGGGCGGTGCTGTATTGGGGAGCTCTGTTACATCACTGACTGGGCGGGGCTGTATTGGGGAGCACTGTTACATCACAGACAGTGGGCGGGGCTGTATTGGGCGGGGCTCTGTTACATCACTGACAGTCGGCGGGGCTGTATTGGGGAGCTCTGTTACATCACTGACAGTGGGCGGGGCTGTATTGGGCGGAGCTCTGTTACATCAATGACAGTCGGCGGGGCTGTATTGGGGGTGGGGCTCTGTTACATCACTGACAGTGGGCAGGGCTGTATTGGGATGGGGCTCTGTTACATCACTGACAGTGGGCGGGGCTGTATTGGGGAGCTCTGTTACATCACTGACAGTGGGCGGGGCTGTATTGGGGTGGGGCTCTGTTACATCACTGACAGTGGGCAAGGCTGTATTGGGGTGAGGCACTGTTACATCACTGACAGTGGGCGGTGCTGTATTGGGGAGGTCTGTTACATCACTGACAGTGGGCGGTGCTGTATTGGGGAGCTCTGTTACATCACTGACAGTGGGCGGGGCTGTATTGGGGAGGTCTGTTACATCACTGACAGTGGGGGGGTCTGTATTGGGCTGAGGCTCCGTTACATCACTGACAGTGGGCAGGGCTGTATTGGGGGGTTCTGTTACATCACTGACAGTGGGCGGGGCTGTATTGGGGAGCTCTGTTACATCACTGACAGTGGGCGGGGCTGTATTGGGGAGCTCTGTTACATCACTGACAGTGGGCGGGTCTGTATTGGGCTGAGGCTCCGTTACATCACTGACAGTGGGCAGGGCTGTATTGGGGAGCTCTGTTACATCACTGACAGTGGGTGGGGCTGTATTGGACGGGGCTCTGTTACATCACTGACAGTGGGCGGGGCTGTATTGGGGAGGAGCTCTGCTACATCACTAACAGTGGACAGGGCTGTATTGGGGGTGGGGCTCTGTTACATCACTGACAGTGGGCGGAGCTGTATTGGGGTGGAGCTCTGTTACATCACTGACAGTGGGCGGGGCTGTATTGGTGTGGGGCTCTGTTACATCACTGACAGTGGGCAGGGCTGTATTGTGGTGGGGCTCTGTTACATCACTGACAGTGGGCGGGGCTGTATTGTGGTGGGGCTCTGTTACATCACTGACAGTGGGCAGGGCTATATTGGGGTGGGGCTCTGTTACATCACTGACAGTGGGCAGGGCTGTATTGGGGAGCTCTGTTACATCACTGACAGTGGGTGGGGCTGTATTGGGGGTGGGGCTCTGTTACATCACTGACAGTGGGCGGGGCTGTTTTGGGGCAGCGTACTGTTACATCACTGACAGTGGACTGGGCTGTATTGGGGTGGAGCTCTGTTACATCACTGACAGTGGGCGGGGCTGTATTGGGGAGATCTGTTACATCACTGACAGTGGGCAGGGCTGTATTGGGGTGGGTCTCTGTTACATCACTGACAGTGGGCGGGGCTGTATTGGGGTGGGGCTCTGTTACTTCGCTGACAGTGGGCGGGGCTGTATTGGGGTGGGGCTCTGTTACATCACTGACAGTGGGCGGGGCTGTATTGGGGAGCTCTGTTACATCACTGACAGGGTGGGGCTGTATTGGGGTGGGGCCCTGTTACATCACTGACAGTGGGCGGGGCTGTATTGGGGAGCTCTGTTACATCACTGACAGTGGGCGGGGCTGTATTGGGGAGCACTGTTACATCACAGACAGTGGGCGGGGCTGTATTGGGCGGGGCTCTGTTACATCACTGACAGTCGGCGGGGCTGTATTGGGGAGCTCTGTTACATCACCGACAGTGGGCGGGGCTGTATTGGGCGGAGCTCTGTTACATCAATGACAGTCGGCGGGGCTGTATTGGGGGTGGGGCTCTGTTACATCACTGACAGTGGGCAGGGCTGTATTGGGATGGGGCTCTGTTACATCACTGACAGTGGGCGGGGCTGTATTGGGGAGCTCTGTTACATCACTGACAGTGGGCGGGGCTGTATTGGGGTGGGGTCTGTTACATCACTGACAGTGGGCGAGGCTGTATTGGGGTGGGGCTCTGTTACATCACTGACAGTGGGCAAGGCTGTATTGGGGTGAGGCACTGTTACATCACTGACAGTGGGCGGGGCTGTATTGGGAGGTCTGTTACATCACTGACAGTGGGCGGGGCTGTATTGGGGAGCTCTGTTACATCACTGACAGTGGGCGGGGCTGTATTGGGGAGGTCTGTTACATCACTGACAGTGGGCGGGTCTGTATTGGGCTAAGGCTCCGTTACATCACTGACAGTGGGCAGGGCTGTATTGGGGGGCTCTGTTACATCACTGACAGTGGGCGGGGCTGTATTGGGGTGGAGCTCTGTTACAGCACTGACAGTGGGCGGGGCTGTATTGGGGACCTCTGTTACAGCACTGACAGTGGGCGGGGCTATATTGGAGTGGAGCTCTGTTACATCACTGACAGTGGGTGGGGCTGTATTGGGGTGGGGCTCTGTTACATCACTGACAGTGGGCAGGGCTGTATTGGGGTGGGGCTCTGTTACATCACTGACAGTGGGCGGGGCTGTATTGGGGTGGGGCTCTGTTACATCACTGACAGTGGGCAGGGCTGTATTGGGGTGGGGCTCTGTTACATCACTGACAGTGGGCAGGGCTGTATTGGGGTGAGGCACTGTTACATCACTGACAGTGGGCGGGGCTGTATTGGGGACCTCTGTTACAGCACTGACAGTGGGCGGGGCTGTATTGGGGAGCTCTGTTACATCACTGACAGTGGGCGGGGCTATATTGGAGTGGAGCTCTGTTACATCACTGACAGTGGGCGGGGCTGTATTGGGTCAGAGCTCTGTTACATCACTGACAGTGGGCGGGGCTGTATTGGGGAGCTCTGTTACATCACTGACAGTGGGCGGGGCTGCATTTGGGTGGGGCTCTATTACATCACTGACAGTGGGCGGGGCTGTATTGGGGTGGAGCTCTGTTACATCACTGACAGTGGGCGGGGCTGTATTGGGGTGGAGCTCTGTTACATCACTGACAGTGGGCGGGCCTGTATTGGGGTGGAGCTCTGTTCCATCACTGACAGTGGGCGGGGCTGTATTGGGGAGCTCTGTTACATCACTGACAGTGGGCGGGGCTGTACTTGGGTGGGGCTCTGTTACATCACTGACAGTGGGCAGGGCTGTATTGGGGAGCTCTGTTACATCACTGACAGTGGGCGGGGCTGTATTGGGGAGGTCTGTTACATCACTGACAGTGGGCGGGTCTGTATTGGGCTGAGGCTCCGTTACATCACTGACAGTGGGCAGGGCTGTATTGGGGGGCTCTGTTACATCACTGACAGTGGGCGGGGCTGTATTGGGGTGGGGCTCTGTTGCATCACTGACAGTGGGCGCGGCTGTATTGGGGAGCTCTGTTACATCACTGACAGTGGGCGGGGCTGTATTGTGGTGGGTCTCTGTTACATCAGTGACAGTGGGCGGGGCTGTCTCGGGTCAGAGCTCTGTTACATCACTGACAGTGGGCAGGACTGTATTGGGGAGCTCTGTTACATCACTGACAGTGGGCGGGGCTGTATTGGGGAGCTCTGTTACATCACTGACAGTGGGCGGGGCTGTATTGGGGAGCTCTGTTACATCACTGACAGTGGGCGGGGCTGTATTGGGGAGCTCTGTTACATCACTGACAGTGGGCAGGGCTGTATTGGGGTGGAGCTCTGTTAGATCACTGACAGTGGGTGGGACTGTATTGGGTCAGAGCTCTGTTACATCACTGACAGTGGGCGGGGCTGTATTGGGGAGCTCTGTTACATCACTGACAGTGGGCAGGGCTGCATTTGGGTGGGGCTCTATTACATTACTGAATGTGGGCGGGGCTGTATTGGGGTGGAGCTCTGTTACATCACTGACAGTGGGCGGGGCTGTATTGGGGTGGAGCTCTGTTACATCACTGACAGTGGGCGGGCCTGTATTGGGGTGGAGCTCTGTTCCATCACTGACAGTGGGCGGGGCTGTATTAGGGAGCTCTGTTACATCACTGACAGTGGGCGGGGCTGTACTGGGGTGGGGCTCTGTTACATCACTGACAGTGGGCGCGGCTGTATTGGGGAGCTCTGTTACATCACTGATAGTGGGCGGGGCTGTATTGTGGTGGGTCTCTGTTACATCAGTGACAGTGGGCGGGGCTGTCTTGGGTCAGAGCTCTGTTACATCACTGACAGTGGGCAGGGCTGTATTGGGGAGCTCTGTTACATCACTGACAGTGGGCGGGGCTGTATTGGGGAGCTCTGTTACATCACTGACAGTGGGCGGGGCTGTATTGGGATGCTCTGTTACATCACTGACAGTGGGCAGGGCTGTATTGGGGTGGAGCTCTGTTACATCACTGACAGTGGGCGGGGCTATATTGGGGTGGAGCTCTGTTAAATCACTGACAGTGGGCGGGGCTGTATTGGGGTGGGGCTCTGTTACATCACTGACAGTGGGTGGGGCTGAATTGGGCGGGGCTCTGTTACATCACTGACAGTGGGCAGGGCTGTATTGGGGAGCTCTGTTACATCACTGACAGTGGGTGGGGCTGTATTGGGCGGGGCTCTGTTACATCACTGACAGTGGGCGGGGCTGTATTGGTGGTGGGGCTCTGTTACATCACTGACAGTGGGTGGGGCCTAATTGGGGCAGAGCTCTGTTACATCACTGAAAGTGGACGGGGCTGTATTGGGGAGCTCTGTTACATCACTGACAGTGGGCGGGGCTGTATTGGGGAGCTCTGTTACATCACTGACAGTGGGCGCGGCTGTATTGCGGTGGAGCTCTGTTACATCACTGACAGTGGGCGGGTCTGTATTGGGGTGGAGCTCTGTTACATCACTGACAGTGGGCGGGTCTGTATTGGGGTGGAGCTCTGTTACATCACTGACAGTGGGCGGGGCTGTATTGGGGGTGGGGCTCTGTTACATCACTGGCAGTGGGTGGGGCTGTATTGGGGTGGAGCTCTGTTACATCACTGACAGTGGGCGGGGCTGTATTGGGGTGGGGCTCTGTTACATCACTGACAGTTGGCGGGGCTGTATTGGGGAGCTCTGTTACATCACTGACAGTGGGCGGGGCTGTATTGGGGCGGAGCTCTATTACATCACTGACAGTGGGTGGGGCTGTATTGGGGAGCTCTGTTACATCACTGACAGTGGGCGGGGCTGTATTGGGGAGCTCTGTTACATCACTGACAGTGGGCAGGGCTGTATTGGGGTGGAGCTCTGTTACATCACTGACAGTGGGCGGGGCTGTATTGGGGTGGGGTCTGTTACATCACTGACAGTGGGCGGGGCTGTATTGGGGTGGGGTCTGTTACATCACTGACAGTGGGCGGGGCTGTATTGGGGTGGGGTCTGTTACATCACTGACAGTGGGCTGTTTTGGGGTGGGGCTCTGTTACATCAGTGCCAGTGGGCGTGGCTGTATTGGGGTGGGGTCTGTTACATCACTGACAGTGGGTGGGGCTGTATTGGGGAGCTCTGTTACATCACTGACAGTGGGCGGGGCTGAATTGCGCAGGGCTCTGTTACATCACTGACAGTGGGTGGGGCTGTATTGGGGTGGAGCTCTGTTACATCACTGACAGTGGGCGGGGCTGTATTGGGGTGGGGCTCTGTTACATCACTGACAGTGGGCGGGGCTGTATTGGTGGTGGGTCTCTGTTACATCACTGACAGTGGGCGGGCTGTATTGGGGGTGGGGCTCTGTTACATCACTGACAGTGGGCGGGGCTGTATTGGGGTTGGGTCTGTTACATCACTGACAGTGGACAGGGCTGTATTGGGCGGGGCTGTATTGGGGTGGGGTCTGTTACATCACTGACAGTTGGCAGGGCTGTATTGGGGAGCTCTGTTACATCACTGACAGTGGGCGGGGCTGTATTGGGGAGCTCTGTTACATCACTGACAGTGGGCGGGGCTGTATTGGGGAGCTCTGTTACATCACTGACAGTGGGCGGGGCTGTATTGGGGTGGGGCTCTGTTACATCACTGACAGTGGGCGGGGCTATATTGGGGTGGAGCTCTGTTACATCACTGACAGTGTGTGGGGCTGTATTGTGGTGGGGTCTGTTACATCACTGACAGTGGGTGGGTCTGTATTGGAATGGAGCTCTGTTACATCACTGGCAGTGGGCGGGGCTGTATTGGGGTGGGGTCTGTTACATCACTGACAGTGGGTGGGGCTTTATTGGGGAGCTCTGTTACATCACTGACAGTGGGCAGGACTGTATTGGGTCAGAGCTCTGTTACATCACTGACAGTGGGCGGGGCTGTTTTGGGGAGCTCTGTTACATCACTGACAGTGGGCGCGGCTGCATTGGGGTGGAGCTCTGTTACATCACTGACAGTGGGTGGGGCTGTATTGGGGTGGAGTTCTGTTACATCACTGACAGTGGGCGGGGCTGTATTGGGGAGCTCTGTTACATCACTGACAGTGGGCGGGCCTGTATTGGGGTGGAGCTCTGTTACATCACTGACAGTGAGTGGGGCTGTTTTGGGGTGGAGTTCTGTTACATCACTGACAGTGGGCAGGGCTGTATTGGGGAGCTCTGTTACATCACTGACAGTGGGTGGGGCCGTATTGGGGTGGGGCTCTGTTACATCACTGACTGTGGGTGGGGCTGAATTGGTGGTGGAGCTCTCTTACATCACTGACAGTGGGTGGGGCTGTATTGGGGTGGAGTTCTGTTACATCACTGACAGTGGGCAGGGCTGTATTGGGGAGCTCTGTTACATCACTGACAGTGGGTGGGGCCGTATTGGGGTGGGGCTCTGTTACATCACTGACTGTGGGTGGGGCTGAATTGGTGGTGGAGCTCTCTTACATCACTGACAGTGGGCGGGGCTGTATTGGGGAGCTCTGTTACATCACTGACAGTGGGCGGGGCTGCATTGGGGTGGGGCTCTGTTACATCACTGACAGTGGGCGGGGCTGTATTGGGGAGCTCTGTTACATCACTGACAGTGGGTGGGGCTGTATTGGGGTGGGGCTCTGTTACATCACTGACAGTGGGCGGGGCTGTATTGGGGAGCTCTGTTACATCACTGACAGTGGGCGGGGCTGTATTGGGGAGCACTGTTACATCACAGACAGTGGGCGGGGCTGTATTGGGCGGGGCTCTGTTACATCACTGACAGTCGGCGGGGCTGTATTGGGGAGCTCTGTTACATCACTGACAGTGGGCGGGGCTGTATTGGGCGGAGCTCTGTTACATCAATGACAGTCGGCGGGGCAGTATTGGGGGTGGGGCTCTGTTACATCACTGACAGTGGGCAGGGCTGTATTGGGATGGGGCTCTGTTACATCACTGACAGTGGGCGGGACTGTATTGGGGAGCTCTGTTACATCACTGACAGTGGGCAGGGCTGTATTGGGGGTGGGGCTCTGGGACATCACTGACAGTGGGCGGGGCTGTATTGGGGTGGGGCTCTGTTACATCACTGACAGTGGGCGGGGCTGTATTGGGGTGAGGCACTGTTACATCACTGACAGTGGGCGGGGCTGTATTGGGGAGGTCTGTTACATCACTGACAGTGGGCGGGGCTGTATTGGGGGTGGGGCTCTGGGACATCACTGACAGTGGGCGGGGCTGTATTGGGGTGGGGCTCTGTTACATCACTGACAGTGGGCGGGGCTGTATTGGGGTGAGGCACTGTTACATCACTGACAGTGGGCGGGGCTGTATTGGGGAGGTCTGTTACATCACTGACAGTGGGCGGGGCTGTATTGGGGAGCTCTGTTACATCACTGACAGTGGGCAGGGCTGTATTGGGGAGGTCTGTTACATCACTGACAGTGGGCGGGTCTGTATTGGGCTGAGGCTCCGTTACATCACTGACAGTGGGCAGGGCTGTATTGGGGAGCTCTGTTACATCACTGACAGTGGGCAGGGCTGTATTGGGGGGCTCTGTTACATCACTGACAGTGGGCGGGGCTGTATTGGGGTGGAGCTCTGTTACATCACTGACAGTGGACAGGGCTGTATTGGGGGTGGGGCTCCGTTACATCACTGACAGTGGGCAGGGCTGTATTGGGGACCTCTGTTACAGCACTGACAGTGGGCGGGGCTATATTGGAGTGGAGCTCTGTTACATCACGGACAGTGGGCGGGGCTGTATTGGGGTGGGGCTCTGTTACATCACTGACAGTGGGCAGGGCTGTATTGGGGTGGGGCTCTGTTACATCACTGACAGTGGGCAGGGCTGTATTGGGGTGGGGCTCTGTTACATCACTGCCTGTGGGCAGGGCTGTATTGGGGTGGGGCTCTGTTACATCACTGACAGTGGGCGGGGCTGTATTGGGGTGGCTCTGTTACATCACTGACAGTGGGCGGGGCTGTATTGGGGAGATCTGTTACATCACTGACAGTGGGCAGGGCTATATTGGGGTGGGGCTCTGTTACATCACTGACAGTGGGCGGGGCTGTATTGTGGTGGGTCTCTGTTACATCACTGACAGTGGGCAGGGCTGTATTGGGGAGCTCTGTTACATCACTGACAGTGGGCGGGGCTGTATTGGGGTGGAGCTCTGTTACATCACTGACAGTGGGCGGGCTGTATTGGGGTGGGTCTCTGTTACATCACTGACAGTGGGCGGGGCTGTATTGGGGTGGGGCTCTGTTACTTCGCTGACAGTGGGCGGGGCTGTATTGGGGGTGGGGCTCTGTTACATCACTGACAGTGGGCGCGGCTGCATTGGGGTGGGGCTCTGATACATCACTGACAGTGGGCGGGGCTGTACTGGGGGGCTCTGTTACTTCGCTGACAGTGGGCGGGGCCGTATTGGGGTTGGGCTCTGTTACATCACTGACAGTGGGCGGGGCTGTATTGGGGTGGGGCTCTGTTACATCACTGACAGTGGGCGGGGCTGTATTGGGGTGGCTCTGTTACATCACTGACAGTGGGCGGGGCTGTATTGGGGAGATCTGTTACATCACTGACAGTGGGCAGGGCTATATTGGGGTGGGGCTCTGTTACATCACTGACAGTGGGCGGGGCTGTATTGTGGTGGGTCTCTGTTACATCAGTGACAGTGGGCGGGGCTGTCTTGGGTCAGAGCTCTGTTACATCACTGACAGTGGGCAGGGCTGTATTGGGGAGCTCTGTTACATCACTGACAGTGGGCGGGGCTGTATTGGGGTGGAGCTCTGTTACATCACTGACAGTGGGCGGGCTGTATTGGGGTGGGTCTCTGTTACATCACTGAGAGTGGGCGGGGCTGTATTGGGGTGGGGCTCTGTTACATCACTGACAGTGGGCGGGCTGTATTGGGGTGGGTCTCTGTTACATCACTGACAGTGGGCGGGGCTGTATTGGGGTGGGGCTCTGTTACTTCTCTGACAGTGGGCGGGGCTGTATTGGGGGTGGGGCTCTGTTACATCACTGACAGTGGGCGCGGCTGCATTGGGGTGGGGCTCTGATACATCACTGACAGTGGGCGGGGCTGTACTGGGGGGCTCTGTTACATCACTGACAGTGGGCGCGGCTGCATTGGGGTGGGGCTCTGTTACATCACTGACAGTGGGCGGGGCTGTATTGGGGAGCTCTTACATCACTGACAGTGGGCAGGGCTGTATTGGGGAGCTCTGTTACATCACTGACAGTGGGCGGGGCTGCATTGGGGTGGGGCTCTATTACATCACTGACAGTGGGCTGGGCTGTATTGGGGTGGAGCTCTGTTACATCACTGACAGTGGGCTGGGCTGTATTGGGGTGGGCTCTGTTACATCACTGACAGTGGGTGGGTCTGTATTGGAATGGAGCTCTGTTACATCACTGGCAGTGGGCGGGGCTGTATTGGGGTGGGGTCTGTTACATCACTGACAGTGGGTGGGGCTTTATTGGGGAGCTCTGTTACATCACTGACAGTGGGCAGGACTGTATTGGGTCAGAGCTCTGTTACATCACTGACAGTGGGCGGGGCTGTTTTGGGGAGCTCTGTTACATCACTGACAGTGGGCGCGGCTGCATTGGGGTGGAGCTCTATTACATCACTGACAGTGGGTGGGGCTGTATTGGGGTGGAGTTCTGTTACATCACTGACAGTGAGTGGGGCTCGTTTTGGGGAGCTCTGTTACATCACTGACAGTGGGTGGGGCTGTATTGGGGGTGGGGCTCTGTTACATCACTGACTGTGGGTGGGGCTGAATTGGTGGTGGAGCTCTCTTACATCACTGACAGTGGGCGGGGCTGTATTGGGGAGCTCTGTTACATCACTGACAGTGGGCGGGGCTGCATTGGGGTGGGGCTCTGTTACATCACTGACAGTGGGCGGGGCTGTATTGGGGAACTCTGTTACATCACTGACAGTGGGTGCGGCTGTATTGGGGTGGGGCTCTGTTACATCACTGACAGTGGGCGGGGCTGTATTGGGGAGCTCTGTTACATCACTGACAGTGGGCGGGGCTGTATTGGGGAACACTGTTACATCACAGACAGTGGGCGGGGCTGTATTGGGCGGGGCTCTGTTACATCACTGACAGTGGGCGGGGCTGTATTGGGCGGAGCTCTGTTACATCAATGACAGTCGGCGGGGCAGTATTGGGGGTGGGGCTCTGTTACATCACTGACAGTGGGCAGGGCTGTATTGGGATGGGGCTCTGTTACATCACTGACAGTGGGCGGGACTGTATTGGGGTGGGGCTCTGGGACATCACTGACAGTGGGCGGGGCTGTATTGGGGTGGGGCTCTGTTACATCACTGACAGTGGGCGGGGCTGTATTGGGGTGAGGCACTGTTACATCACTGACAGTGGGCGGGGCTGTATTGGGGAGGTCTGTTACATCACTGACAGTGGGCGGGGCTGTATTGGGGAGCTCTGTTACATCACTGACAGTGGGCAGGGCTGTATTGGGGAGGTCTGTTACATCACTGACAGTGGGCGGGTCTGTATTGGGCTGAGGCTCTGTTACATCACTGACAGTGGGCAGGGCTGTATTGGGGGGCTCTGTTACATCACTGACAGTGGGCGGGGCTGTATTGGGGAGCACTGTAACATCACTGACAGTGGGCGGGGCTGTATTGGGGAGCACTGTTACATCACAGACAGTGGGCGGGGCTGTATTGGGCGGGGCTCTGTTACATCACTGACAGTGGGCGGGGCTGTATTGGGCGGAGCTCTGTTACATCAATGACAGTCGGCGGGGCAGTATTGGGGGTGGGGCTCTGTTACATCACTGAGAGTGGGCAGGGCTGTATTGGGATGGGGCTCTGTTACATCACTGACAGTGGGCGGGACTGTATTGGGGTGGGGCTCTGGGACATCACTGACAGTGGGCGGGGCTGTATTGGGGTGGGGCTCTGTTACATCACTGACAGTGGGCGGGGCTGTATTGGGGTGAGGCACTGTTACATCACTGACAGTGGGCGGGGCTGTATTGGGGAGGTCTGTTACATCACTGACAGTGGGCGGGGCTGTATTGGGGAGCTCTGTTACATCACTGACAGTGGGCAGGGCTGTATTGGGGAGGTCTGTTACATCACTGACAGTGGGCGGGTCTGTATTGGGCTGAGGCTCTGTTACATCACTGACAGTGGGCAGGTCTGTATTGGGGGGCTCTGTTACATCACTGACAGTGGGCGGGGCTGTATTGGGGTGGAGCTCTGTTACATCACTGACAGTGGACAGGGCTGTATTGGGGGTGGGGCTCTGTTACATCACTGACAGTGGGCAGGGCTGTATTGGGGAACTCTGTTACAGCACTGACAGTGGGCAGGGCTATATTGGAGTGGAGCTCTGTTACATCACGGACAGTGGGCGGGGCTGTATTGGGGTGGGGCTCTGTTACATCACTGACAGTGGGCAGGGCTGTATTGGGGTGGGGCTCTGTTACATCACTGACAGTGGGCAGGGCTGTATTGGGGTGGGGCTCTGTTACATCACTGCCTGTGGGCAGGGCTGTATTGGGGTGGGGCTCTGTTACATCACTGACAGTGGGCGGGGCTGTATTGGGGTGGCTCTGTTACATCACTGACAGTGGGCGGGGCTGTATTGGGGAGATCTGTTACATCACTGACAGTGGGCAGGGCTATATTGGGGTGGGGCTCTGTTACATCACTGACAGTGGGCGGGGCTGTATTGTGGTGGGTCTCTGTTACATCACTGACAGTGGGCAGGGCTGTATTGGGGAGCTCTGTTACATCACTGACAGTGGGCGGGGCTGTATTGGGGTGGAGCTCTGTTACATCACTGACAGTGGGCGGGCTGTATTGGGGTGGGTCTCTGTTACATCACTGACAGTGGGCGGGGCTGTATTGGGGTGGGGCTCTGTTACTTCGCTGACAGTGGGCGGGGCTGTATTGGGGGTGGGGCTCTGTTACATCACTGACAGTGGGCGCGGCTGCATTGGGGTGGAGCTCTGTTACATCACTGACAGTGGGTGGGGCTGTATTGGGGTGGAGTTCTGTTACATCACTGACAGTGGGCGGGGCTGTATTGGGGAGCTCTGTTACATCACTGACAGTGGGCGGGCCTGTATTGGGGTGGAGCTCTGTTACATCACTGACAGTGAGTGGGGCTCGTTTTGGGGAGCTCTGTTACATCACTGACAGTGGGTG
The DNA here is from genome assembly GCF_047496885.1 of Scyliorhinus torazame. Taxonomy (NCBI): domain Eukaryota; kingdom Metazoa; phylum Chordata; class Chondrichthyes; order Carcharhiniformes; family Scyliorhinidae; genus Scyliorhinus; species Scyliorhinus torazame. The sequence continues at coordinate 72,586 of NW_027307871.1, read as the reverse complement.
GGGCTGTATTGGTGGTGGAGCTCTCTTACATCACTGACAGTGGGCGGGGCTGTATTGGGGAGCTCTGTTACATCACTGACAGTGGGCGGGGCTGCATTGGGGTGGGGCTCTGTTACATCACTGACAGTGGGCGGGGCTGTATTGGGGAGCTCTGTTACATCACTGACAGTGGGTGGGGCTGTATTGGGGTGGGGCTCTGTTACATCACTGACAGTGGGCGGGGCTGTATTGGGGAGCTCTGTTACATCACTGACAGTGGGCGGGGCTGTATTGGGGAGCACTGTTACATCACAGACAGTGGGCGGGGCTGTATTGGGCGGGGCTCTGTTACATCACTGACAGTGGGCGGGGCTGTATTGGGCGGAGCTCTGTTACATCAATGACAGTCGGCGGGGCAGTATTGGGGGTGGGGCTCTGTTACATCACTGACAGTGGGCAGGGCTGTATTGGGATGGGGCTCTGTTACATCACTGACAGTGGGCGGGACTGTATTGGGGTGGGGCTCTGGGACATCACAGACAGTGGGCGGGGCTGTATTGGGGTGGGGCTCTGTTACATCACTGACAGTGGGCGGGGCTGTATTGGGGTGAGGCACTGTTACATCACTGACAGTGGGCGGGGCTGTATTGGGGAGGTCTGTTACATCACTGACAGTGGGCGGGGCTGTATTGGGGAGCTCTGTTACATCACTGACAGTGGGCAGGGCTGTATTGGGGAGGTCTGTTACATCACTGACAGTGGGCGGGTCTGTATTGGGCTGAGGCTCCGTTACATCACTGACAGTGGGCAGGGCTGTATTGGGGAGCTCTGTTACATCACTGACAGTGGGCAGGGCTGTATTGGGGGGCTCTGTTACATCACTGACAGTGGGCGGGGCTGTATTGGGGTGGAGCTCTGTTACATCACTGACAGTGGACAGGGCTGTATTGGGGGTGGGGCTCTGTTACATCACTGACAGTGGGCAGGGCTGTATTGGGGAACTCTGTTACAGCACTGACAGTGGGCAGGGCTATATTGGAGTGGAGCTCTGTTACATCACGGACAGTGGGCGGGGCTGTATTGGGGTGGGGCTCTGTTACATCACTGACAGTGGGCAGGGCTGTATTGGGGTGGGGCTCTGTTACATCACTGACAGTGGGCAGGGCTGTATTGGGGTGGGGCTCTGTTACATCACTGCCTGTGGGCAGGGCTGTATTGGGGTGGGGCTCTGTTACATCACTGACAGTGGGCGGGGCTGTATTGGGGTGGCTCTGTTACATCACTGACAGTGGGCGGGGCTGTATTGGGGAGATCTGTTACATCACTGACAGTGGGCAGGGCTATATTGGGGTGGGGCTCTGTTACATCACTGACAGTGGGCGGGGCTGTATTGTGGTGGGTCTCTGTTACATCACTGACAGTGGGCAGGGCTGTATTGGGGAGCTCTGTTACATCACTGACAGTGGGCGGGGCTGTATTGGGGTGGAGCTCTGTTACATCACTGACAGTGGGCGGGCTGTATTGGGGTGGGTCTCTGTTACATCACTGACAGTGGGCGGGGCTGTATTGGGGTGGGTCTCTGTTACTTCGCTGACAGTGGGCGGGGCTGTATTGGGGGTGGGGCTCTGTTACATCACTGACAGTGGGCGCGGCTGCATTGGGGTGGGGCTCTGATACATCACTGACAGTGGGCGGGGCTGTACTGGGGGGCTCTGTTACTTCGCTGACAGTGGGCGGGGCCGTATTGGGGTTGGGCTCTGTTACATCACTGACAGTGGGCGGGGCTGTATTGGGGTGGGGCTCTGTTACATCACTGACAGTGGGCGGGGCTGTATTGGGGTGGCTCTGTTACATCACTGACAGTGGGCGGGGCTGTATTGGGGAGATCTGTTACATCACTGACAGTGGGCAGGGCTATATTGGGGTGGGGCTCTGTTACATCACTGACAGTGGGCGGGGCTGTATTGTGGTGGGTCTCTGTTACATCAGTGACAGTGGGCGGGGCTGTCTTGGGTCAGAGCTCTGTTACATCACTGACAGTGGGCAGGGCTGTATTGGGGAGCTCTGTTACATCACTGACAGTGGGCGGGGCTGTATTGGGGTGGAGCTCTGTTACATCACTGACAGTGGGCGGGCTGTATTGGGGTGGGTCTCTGTTACATCACTGACAGTGGGCGGGGCTGTATTGGGGTGGGGCTCTGTTACATCACTGACAGTGGGCGGGCTGTATTGGGGTGGGTCTCTGTTACATCACTGACAGTGGGCGGGGCTGTATTGGGGTGGGGCTCTGTTACTTCGCTGACAGTGGGCGGGGCTGTATTGGGGGTGGGGCTCTGTTACATCACTGACAGTGGGCGCGGCTGCATTGGGGTGGGGCTCTGATACATCACTGACAGTGGGCGGGGCTGTACTGGGGGGCTCTGTTACATCACTGACAGTGGGCGCGGCTGCATTGGGGTGGGGCTCTGTTACATCACTGACAGTGGGCGGGGCTGTATTGGGGAGCTCTTACATCACTGACAGTGGGCAGGGCTGTATTGGGGAGCTCTGTTACATCACTGACAGTGGGCGGGGCTGCATTGGGGTGGGGCTCTATTACATCACTGACAGTGGGCTGGGCTGTATTGGGGTGGAGCTCTGTTACATCACTGACAGTGGGCGGGGCCGTATTGGGGTGGAGCTCTGTTACATCACTGACAGTGGACAGGGCTGTATTGGGCGGGGCTCTGTTACATCACTGACAGTGGGTGGGGCTCTATTGGGGTGGGGTCTGTTACATCACTGACAGTGGGCAGGGCTGTATTGGGGAGCTCTGTTACATCACTGACAGTGGGCGGGGTTGTATTGCGGTGGAGCTCTGTTACATCACTGACAGTGGGCGGGACTGTATTGGGGAGCTCTGTTACATCAGTGACAGTGGGCGGGGCTGTATTGTGGTGGAGCTCTGTTACATCACTGACAGTGGGCGGGGCTGTATTGGGGAGCTCTGTTACATCACTGACAGTGGGCGGGCATGTATTGGGGTGGAGCTCTGTTACATCACTGACAGTGGGTGGAGCTGTATTGGGGTGGAGCTCTGTTACATCACTGACAGTGGGCGGGCATGTATTGGGGTGGAGCTCTGTTACATCACTGACAGTGGGTGGAGCTGTATTGGGGTGGAGCTCTGTTACATCACTGACAGTGTGCGGGGCTGTATTGGTGGTGGGTCTCTGTTACATCACTGACAGTGGGCGGGGCTGTATTGGGGGTGGGGCTCTGTTACATCACTGACAGTGGGCGGGGCTGTATTGGCGGTGGGGTCTGTTACGTCACTGACAGTGGGCGAGGGTGTATTGGTGGTGGGTCTCTGTTACGTCACTGACAGTGGGCGGGGCTGTATTGGGGGTGGGGCTCTGTTACATCACTGACAGTGGGAGGGGCTGTATTGGGGTGGGGTCTGTTACATCACTGACAATGGACAGGGCTGTATTGGGCGGGGCTCTGTTACATCACTGACAGTGGGTGGGGCTCTATTGGGGTGGGGTCTGTTACATCACTGACAGTGGGCAGGGTTGTATTGGGGAGCTCTGTTACATCACTGACAGTGGGCGGGGCTGTATTGGGGAGCTCTGTTACAATACTGACAGTGGGCGGGGCTGTATTGGGGTGGGGCTCTGTTACATCACTGACAGTGGGCGGGGCTGTATTGGGGTGGAGCTCTGTTACATCACTGACAGTGGGTGGGGCTGTATTGGGGTGGGGTCTGTTACATCACTGACAGTGGGCCGGGCTGTATTGGGGTGGAGCTCTGTTACATCACTGACAGTGGGCGGGACTGTATTGGGTCAGAGCTCTGTTACATCACTGACAGTGGGCGGGGCTGTATTGGGGAGCTCTGTTACATCACTGACAGTGGGCGCGGCTGCATTGGGATGGGGCTCTATTACATCACTGACAGTGGGCGGGGCTGTATTGGGGTGGAGCTCTGTTACATCACTGACAGTGGGCGGGGCTATATTGGGGTGGAGCTCTGTTACATCAGTGACAGTGGGCGGCGCTGTATTGGGGTGGAGCTCTGTTACATCACTGACAGTGGGCGGGCCTGTATTGGGGTGGAGCTCTGTTACATCACTGACAGTGGGCGGGGCTGTATTGGGGAGCTCTGTTACATCACTGACAGTGGGCGGGGCTGTATTGGGGTGGGGCTCTGTTACATCACTGACAGTTGGCGGGGCTTTATTGGGGTGGGGCTCTGTTACATCACTGACAGTGGGCAGGGTTGTATTGGGGAGCTCTGTTACATCACTGACAGTGGGCGGGGCTGTATTGGGGAGCTCTGTTACATCACTGACAGTGGGCGGGGCTGTATTGGGCGGGGCTCTGTTACATCACTGACAGTGGCAGGGGGTGTACTGGGGAGCTCTGTTACATCACTGACCGTGGGCGGGGCTGTATTGGGGTGGGGCTCTGTTACATCACTGACAGTGGGCGGGGCTGTATTGGGGTGGGGCTCTGTTACATCACTGACAGTGGGCGGGGCTGTATTGGGGTGGGGCTCTGTTACATCACTGACAGTGGGCGCAGCTGTATTGGGGAGCTCTGTTACATCACTGACAGTGGGCGGGGCTGTATTGGGGAGCTCTGTTACATCACTGACAGTGGGCGGGGCTGTATTGGGGAGCTCTGTTACATCACTGACAGTGGGCGGGGCTGTATTGGGGTGGGGCTCTGTTACATCACTGACAGTGAGCGGGGCTATATTGGGGTGGAGCTCTGTTACATCACTGACAGTGGGCAGGGCTGTATTGGGGAGCTCTGTTACATCACTGACAGTGGGCAGGGCTGTATTGGGGAGCTCTGTTACATCACTGACAGTGGGCGGGGCTGTATTGGGGTGGAGCTCTGTTACATCACTGACAGTGGGCGGGGCTGTATTGGGGAGCTCTGTTACATCACTGACAGTGGGCGGGGCTGTATTGGGGTGGGTCTCTGTTACATTACTGACAGTGGGCGGGGCTGTATTGGGGTGGAGCTCTGTTACATCACTGACAGTGGGCTGGGCTGTATTGGGGTGGAGCTCTGTTACATCACTGACAGTGGGCGGGGCTGTATTGGGGAGCTCTGTTACATTACTGACAGTGGGCGGGGCTGTATTGGGGAGCTCTGTTACATCACTGACAGTGAGCGGGGCTATATTGGGGTGGAGCTCTGTTACATCACTGACAGTGGGCGGGGCTGTATTGGGGTGGATCTCTGTTAGGTCACTGACAGTGGGCGGGACTGCATTGGGTCAGAGCTCTGTTACATCACTGACAGTGGGCGGGGCTGTATTGGGGAGCTCTGTTACATCACTGACAGTGGGCGGGGCTGCATTTGGGTGGGGCTCTATCACATCACTGACAGTGGGCGGGGCTGTATTGGGGTGGAGCTCTGTTACATCACTGACAGTGGGCGGGGCTGTATTGGGGTGGAGCTCTGTTACATCACTGACAGTGGGCGGGGCTGTATTGGGGTGGAGCTCTGTTACATCACTGACAGTGGGCCAGGCTGTATTGGGGTGGGGCTCTGTTACATCACTGACAGTGGGTGGGGCTGTATTGGGGTGGAGCTCTGTTACATCACTGACAGTGGGCGGGCATGTATTGGGGTGGAGCTCTGTTACATCACTGACAGTGGGCGGGGCTGTATTGGGGAGCTCTATTACATCACTGACAGTGGGCGGGGCTGTATTGGGGTGGGGCTCTGTTACATCACTGACAGTGGGCGCGGCTGTATTGGGGAGCGCTGTTACATCACTGACAGTGGGCGGGGCTGTATTGGGGAGCTCTGTTACATCACTGACAGTGGGTGGGGCTGTATTGGGGTGGGGCTCTGTTACATCACTGACAGTGGGCGGGGCTGTATTGGGGTGGGGCTCTGTTACATCACTGACAGTGGGCGGGGCTGTATTGGGGAGCTCTCTTACATCACTGACAGTGGGCGGTGCTGTATTGGGGTGGGTCTCTGTTACATCACAGACAGTGGGCAGGGCTGTATTGGGGTGGGGCTCTGTTACATCACAGACAGTGGGTGGGGCTATATTGGGGTGGAGCTCTGTTACATCACTGACAGTGGGCGGGGCTGTATTGGGGTGGGGCTCTGTTACATCACTGACAGTGGGTGGGGCTGTATTGGGCGGGGCTCTGTTACATCACTGACAGTGGGCAGGGCTGTATTGGGGAGCTCAGTTACATCACTGACAGTGGGCGGGGCTGTATTGGTGGTGGGGCTCTGTTACATCAGTGACAGTGGGCGGGGCTGTATTGGGGAGCTCTGTTACATCACTGAGAGTGGGCGGGGCTGTATTGGGGTGGAGCTCTGTTACATCACTGACAGTGGGCGGGGCTGTATTGGGATGGGGTCTGTTACATCACTGACGGTGGGCGGGGCTGTATTGGGGAGCTCTGTTACATCACTGACAGTGGGCGGGGCTGCATTTGGGTGGGGCTCTGTTACATCACTGACAGTGGGTGGGGCTGTATTGGGGAGCTCTGTTACATCACTGACAGTGGGCGGGGCTGTATTGGGCGGGGCTCTGTTACATCACTGACAGTGGGCGGGACTGTATTGATGGTGGGGCTCTGTTACATCACTGACAGTGGGTGGGGCCTAATTGGGGCAGAGCTCTGTTACATCACTGACAGTGGGCGCGGCTGCATTGGGATGGGGCTCTATTACATCACTGACAGTGGGCGGGGCTGTATTGGGGTGGAGCTCTGTTACATCACTGACAGTGGGCGGGGCTATATTGGGGTGGAGCTCTGTTACATCAGTGACAGTGGGCGGGGCTGTATTGGGGAGCTCTGTTACATCACTGACAGTGGGCGGGGCTGTATTGGGGTGGGGCTCTGTTACATCACTGACAGTTGGCGGGGCTGTATTGGGGAGCTCTGTTACATCACTGACAGTGGGCGGGGCTGTATTGGGGAGCTCTGTTACATCACTGACAGTGGCAGGGGGTGTACTGGGGAGCTCTGTTACATCACTGACCGTGGGCGGGGCTGTATTGGGGTGGGGCTCTGTTACATCACTGACAGTGGGCGGGGCTGTATTGGGGTGGGGCTCTGTTACATCACTGACAGTGGGCGGGGCTGTATTGGGGTGGGGTTCTGTTACATCACTGACAGTGGGCGCAGCTGTATTGGGGAGCTCTGTTACATCACTGACAGTGGGCGGGGCTGTATTGGAGAGCTCTGTTACATCACTGACAGTGAGCGGGGCTATATTGGGGTGGAGCTCTGTTACATCACTGACAGTGGGCAGGGCTGTATTGGGGAGCTCTGTTACATTACTGACAGTGGGCGGGGCTGTATTGGGGAGCTCTGTTACATCACTGACAGTGAGCGGGGCTATATTGGGGTGGAGCTCTGTTACATCACTGACAGTGGGCGGGGCTGTATTGGGGTGGATCTCTGTTAGGTCACTGACAGTGGGCGGGACTGCATTGGGTCAGAGCTCTGTTACATCACTGACAGTGGGCGGGGCTGTATTGGGGAGCTCTGTTACATCACTGACAGTGGGCGGGGCTGCATTGGGGTGGGGCTCTATCACATCACAGACAGTGGGCGGGGCTGTATTGGGGTGGAGCTCTGTTACATCACTGACAGTGGGCGGGGCTGTATTGGGGTGGAGCTCTGTTACATCACTGACAGTGGGCGGGGCTGTATTGGGGTGGAGCTCTGTTACATCACTGACAGTGGGCCAGGCTGTATTGGGGTGGGGCTCTGTTACATCACTGACAGTGGGTGGGGCTGTATTGGGGTGGAGCTCTGTTACATCACTGACAGTGGGCGGGCATGTATTGGGGTGGAGCTCTGTTACATCACTGACAGTGGGCGGGGCTGTATTGGGGAGCTCTATTACATCACTGACAGTGGGCGGGGCTGTATTGGGGTGGGGCTCTGTTACATCACTGACAGTGGGCGCGGCTGTATTGGGGAGCGCAGTTACATCACTGACAGTGGGCGGGGCTGTATTGGGGAGCTCTGTTACATCACTGACAGTGGGTGGGGCTGTATTGGGGTGGGGCTCTGTTACATCACTGACAGTGGGCGGGGCTGTATTGGGGTGGGGCTCTGTTACATCACTGACAGTGGGCGGGGCTGTATTGGGGAGCTCTCTTACATCACTGACAGTGGGCGGGGCTGTATTGGGGTGGGTCTCTGTTACATCACAGACAGTGGGCAGGGCTGTATTGGGGTGGGGCTCTGTTACATCACAGACAGTGGGTGGGGCTATATTGGGGTGGAGCTCTGTTACATCACTGACAGTGGGCGGGGCTGTATTGGGGTGGGGCTCTGTTACATCACTGACAGTGGGTGGGGCTGTATTGGGCGGGGCTCTGTTACATCACTGACAGTGGGCAGGGCTGTATTGGGGAGCTCAGTTACATCACTGACAGTGGGCGGGGCTGTATTGGTGGTGGGGCTCTGTTACATCAGTGACAGTGGGCGGGGCTGTATTGGGGAGCTCTGTTACATCACTGAGAGTGGGCGGGGCTGCATTTGGGTGGGGCTCTGTTACATCACTGACAGTGGGTGGGGCTGTATTGGGCGGGGCTCTGTTACATCACTGACAGTGGGCAGGGCTGTATTGGGGAGCTCAGTTACATCACTGACAGTGGGCGGGGCTGTATTGGTGGTGGGGCTCTGTTACATCAGTGACAGTGGGCGGGGCTGTATTGGGGAGCTCTGTTACATCACTGACAGTGGGCGGGGCTGTATTGGGCGGGGCTCTGTTACATCACTGACAGTGGGCAGGGCTGTATTGGGGAGCTCTGTTACATCACTGACAGTGGGCGGGGCTGCATTGGGGTGGGGCTCTGTTACATCACTGACAGTGGGTGGGGCTGTATTGGGCGGGGCTCTGTTACATCACTGACAGTGGGCGGGGCTGTATTGCGGTGGAGCTCTGTTACATCACTGACAGTGGGCAGGGCTGTATTGGGGAGGTCTGTTACATCACTGACAGTGGGCGGGTCTGTATTGGGCTGAGGCTCCGTTACATCACTGACAGTGGGCAGGGCTGTATTGGGGAGCTCTGTTACATCACTGACAGTGGGCAGGGCTGTATTGGGGGGCTCTGTTACATCACTGACAGTGGGCGGGGCTGTATTGGGGTGGAGCTCTGTTACATCACTGACAGTGGACAGGGCTGTATTGGGGGTGGGGCTCTGTTACATCACTGACAGTGGGCAGGGCTGTATTGGGGAACTCTGTTACAGCACTGACAGTGGGCAGGGCTATATTGGAGTGGAGCTCTGTTACATCACGGACAGTGGGCGGGGCTGTATTGGGGTGGGGCTCTGTTACATCACTGACAGTGGGCAGGGCTGTATTGGGGTGGGGCTCTGTTACATCACTGACAGTGGGCAGGGCTGTATTGGGGTGGGGCTCTGTTACATCACTGCCTGTGGGCAGGGCTGTATTGGGGTGGGGCTCTGTTACATCACTGACAGTGGGCGGGGCTGTATTGTGGTGGGTCTCTGTTACATCACTGACAGTGGGCAGGGCTGTATTGGGGAGCTCTGTTACATCACTGACAGTGGGCAGGGCTGTATTGGGGTGGAGCTCTGTTACATCACTGACAGTGGGCGGGCTGTATTGGGGTGGGTCTCTGTTACATCACTGACAGTGGGCGGGGCTGTATTGGGGTGGGGCTCTGTTACTTCGCTGACAGTGGGCGGGGCTGTATTGGGGGTGGGGCTCTGTTACATCACTGACAGTGGGCGCGGCTGCATTGGGGTGGAGCTCTGTTACATCACTGACAGTGGGTGGGGCTGTATTGGGGTGGAGTTCTGTTACATCACTGACAGTGGGCGGGGCTGTATTGGGGAGCTCTGTTACATCACTGACAGTGGGCGGGCCTGTATTGGGGTGGAGCTCTGTTACATCACTGACAGTGAGTGGGGCTCGTTTTGGGGAGCTCTGTTACATCACTGACAGTGGGTGGGGCTGTATTGGGGTGGGGCTCTGTTACATCACTGACTGTGGGTGGGGCTGAATTGGTGGTGGAGCTCTCTTACATCACTGACAGTGGGCGGGGCTGTATTGGGGAGCTCTGTTACATCACTGACAGTGGGCGGGGCTGCATTGGGGTGGGGCTCTGTTACATCACTGACAGTGGGCGGGGCTGTATTGGGGAGCTCTGTTACATCACTGACAGTGGGTGGGGCTGTATTGGGGTGGGGCTCTGTTACATCACTGGCAGTGGGCGGGGCTGTATTGGGGAGCTCTGTTACATCACTGACAGTGGGCGGGGCTGTATTGGGGAGCACTGTTACATCACAGACAGTGGGCGGGGCTGTATTGGGCGGGGCTCTGTTACATCACTGACAGTGGGCGGGGCTGTATTGGGCGGAGCTCTGTTACATCAATGACAGTCGGCGGGGCAGTATTGGGGGTGGGGCTCTGTTACATCACTGACAGTGGGCAGGGCTGTATTGGGATGGGGCTCTGTTACATCACTGACAGTGGGCGGGACTGTATTGGGGTGGGGCTCTGGGACATCACTGACAGTGGGCGGGGCTGTATTGGGGTGGGGCTCTGTTACATCACTGACAGTGGGCGGGGCTGTATTGGGGTGAGGCACTGTTACATCACTGACAGTGGGCGGGGCTGTATTGGGGAGGTCTGTTACATCACTGACAGTGGGCGGGGCTGTATTGGGGAGCTCTGTTACATCACTGACAGTGGGCAGGGCTGTATTGGGGAGGTCTGTTACATCACTGACAGTGGGCGGGTCTGTATTGGGCTGAGGCTCCGTTACATCACTGACAGTGGGCAGGGCTGTATTGGGGAGCTCTGTTACATCACTGACAGTGGGCAGGGCTGTATTGGGGGGCTCTGTTACATCACTGACAGTGGGCGGGGCTGTATTGGGGTGGAGCTCTGTTACATCACTGACAGTGGACAGGGCTGTATTGGGGGTGGGGCTCTGTTACATCACTGACAGTGGGCAGGGCTGTATTGGGGAACTCTGTTACAGCACTGACAGTGGGCAGGGCTATATTGGAGTGGAGCTCTGTTACATCACGGACAGTGGGCGGTGCTGTATTGGGGTGGGGCTCTGTTACATCACTGACAGTGGGCGGGGCTGTATTGGGGAGCTCTGTTACATCACGGACAGTGGGCGGTGCTGTATTGGGGTGGGGCTCTGTTACATCACTGACAGTGGGCAGGGCTGTATTGGGGTGGGGCTCTGTTACATCACTGACAGTGGGCAGGGCTGTATTGGGGTGGGGCTCTGTTACATCACTGCCTGTGGGCAGGGCTGTATTGGGGTGGGGCTCTGTTACATCACTGACAGTGGGCGGGGCTGTATTGGGGTGGCTCTGTTACATCACTGACAGTGGGCGGGGCTGTATTGGGGAGATCTGTTACATCACTGACAGTGGGCAGGGCTATATTGGGGTGGGGCTCTGTTACATCACTGACAGTGGGCGGGGCTGTATTGTGGTGGGTCTCTGTTACATCACTGACAGTGGGCAGGGCTGTATTGGGGAGCTCTGTTACATCACTGACAGTGGGCGGGGCTGTATTGGGGTGGAGCTCTGTTACATCACTGACAGTGGGCGGGCTGTATTGGGGTGGGTCTCTGTTACATCACTGACAGTGGGCGGGGCTGTATTGGGGTGGGGCTCTGTTACTTCGCTGACAGTGGGCGGGGCTGTATTGGGGGTGGGGCTCTGTTACATCACTGACAGTGGGCGCGGCTGCATTGGGGTGGGGCTCTGATACATCACTGACAGTGGGCGGGGCTGTACTGGGGGGCTCTGTTACTTCGCTGACAGTGGGCGGGGCCGTATTGGGGTTGGGCTCTGTTACATCACTGACAGTGGGCGGGGCTGTATTGGGGTGGGGCTCTGTTACATCACTGACAGTGGGCGGGGCTGTAGTTGGGTGGCTCTGTTACATCACTGACAGTGGGCGGGGCTGTATTGGGGAGATCTGTTACATCACTGACAGTGGGCAGGGCTATATTGGGGTGGGGCTCTGTTACATCACTGACAGTGGGCGGGGCTGTATTGTGGTGGGTCTCTGTTACATCAGTGACAGTGGGCGGGGCTGTCTTGGGTCAGAGCTCTGTTACATCACTGACAGTGGGCAGGGCTGTATTGGGGAGCTCTGTTACATCACTGACAGTGGGCGGGGCTGTATTGGGGTGGAGCTCTGTTACATCACTGACAGTGGGCGGGCTGTATTGGGGTGGGTCTCTGTTACATCACTGACAGTGGGCGGGGCTGTATTGGGGTGGGGCTCTGTTACATCACTGACAGTGGGCGGGCTGTATTGGGGTGGGGCTCTGTTACTTCGCTGACAGTGGGCGGGGCTGTATTGGGGGTGGGGCTCTGTTACATCACTGACAGTGGGCGCGGCTGCATTGGGGTGGGGCTCTGTGACATCACTGGCAGTGGGTGGGGCTGTATTGGGGTGGGTCTCTGTTACATCACTGACAGTGGGCGGGGCTGTATTGGGGTGGGGCTCTGTTACTTCGCTGACAGTGGGCGGGGCTGTATTGGGGGTGGGGCTCTGTTACATCACTGACAGTGGGCGCGGCTGCATTGGGGTGGGGCTCTGATACATCACTGACAGTGGGCGGGGCTGTACTGGGGGGCTCTGTTACATCACTGACAGTGGGCGCGGCTGCATTGGGGTGGGGCTCTGTTACATCACTGACAGTGGGCGGGGCTGTATTGGGGAGCTCTTACATCACTGACAGTGGGCGGGGCTGTACTGGGGGGCTCTGTTACATCACTGACAGTGGGCGCGGCTGCATTGGGGTGGGGCTCTGTTACATCACTGACAGTGGGCGGGGCTGTATTGGGGAGCTCTTACATCACTGACAGTGGGCGGGGCTGTACTGGGGGGCTCTGTTACATCACTGACAGTGGGCGCGGCTGCATTGGGGTGGGGCTCTGTTACTTCGCTGACAGTGGGCGGGGCTGTATTGGGGGTGGGGTCTGTTACGTCACTGACAGTGGGCGAGGGTGTATTGGTGGTGGGTCTCTGTTACGTCACTGACAGTGGGCGGGGCTGTATTGGGGGTGGGGCTCTGTTACATCACTGACAGTGGGAGGGGCTGTATTGGGGTGGGGTCTGTTACATCACTGACAATGGACAGGGCTGTATTGGGCGGGGCTCTGTTACATCACTGACAGTGGGTGGGGCTCTATTGGGGTGGGGTCTGTTACATCACTGACAGTGGGCAGGGTTGTATTGGGGAGCTCTGTTACATCACTGACAGTGGGCGGGGCTGTATTGGGGAGCTCTGTTACAATACTGACAGTGGGCGGGGCTGTATTGGGGTGGGGCTCTGTTACATCACTGACAGTGGGCGGGGCTGTATTGGGGTGGAGCTCTGTTACATCACTGACAGTGGGTGGGGCTGTATTGGGGTGGGGTCTGTTACATCACTGACAGTGGGCCGGGCTGTATTGGGGTGGAGCTCTGTTACATCACTGACAGTGGGCGGGACTGTATTGGGTCAGAGCTCTGTTACATCACTGACAGTGGGCGGGGCTGTATTGGGGAGCTCTGTTACATCACTGACAGTGGGCGCGGCTGCATTGGGATGGGGCTCTATTACATCACTGACAGTGGGCGGGGCTGTATTGGGGTGGAGCTCTGTTACATCACTGACAGTGGGCGGGGCTATATTGGGGTGGAGCTCTGTTACATCAGTGACAGTGGGCGGCGCTGTATTGGGGTGGAGCTCTGTTACATCACTGACAGTGGGCGGGCCTGTATTGGGGTGGAGCTCTGTTACATCACTGACAGTGGGCGGGGCTGTATTGGGGAGCTCTGTTACATCACTGACAGTGGGCGGGGCTGTATTGGGGTGGGGCTCTGTTACATCACTGACAGTTGGCGGGGCTGTATTGGGGAGCTCTGTTACATCACTGACAGTGGGCGGGGCTGTATTGGGGAGCTCTGTTACATCACTGACAGTGGGCGGGGCTGTATTGGGGAGCTCTGTTACATCACTGACAGTGGCAGGGGGTGTACTGGGGAGCTCTGTTACATCACTGACCGTGGGCGGGGCTGTATTGGGGTGGGGCTCTGTTACATCACTGACAGTGGGCGGGGCTGTATTGGGGTGGGGCTCTGTTACATCACTGACAGTGTGCGGGGCTGTATTGGGGTGGGGCTCTGTTACATCACTGACAGTGGGCGCAGCTGTATTGGGGAGCTCTGTTACATCACTGACAGTGGGCGGGGCTGTATTGGAGAGCTCTGTTACATCACTGACAGTGAGCGGGGCTATATTGGGGTGGAGCTCTGTTACATCACTTGACAGTGGGCAGGGCTGTATTGGGGAGCTCTGTTACATTACTGACAGTGGGCGGGGCTGTATTGGGGAGCTCTGTTACATCACTGACAGTGAGCGGGGCTATATTGGGGTGGAGCTCTGTTACATCACTGACAGTGGGCGGGGCTGTATTGGGGTGGATCTCTGTTAGGTCACTGACAGTGGGCGGGACTGCATTGGGTCAGAGCTCTGTTACATCACTGACAGTGGGCGGGGCTGTATTGGGGAGCTCTGTTACATCACTGACAGTGGGTGGGGCTGCATTGGGGTGGGGCTCTATCACATCACTGACAGTGGGCGGGGCTGTATTGGGGTGGAGCTCTGTTACATCACTGACAGTGGGCGGGGCTGTATTGGGGTGGAGCTCTGTTACATCACTGACAGTGGGCGGGGCTGTATTGGGGTGGAGCTCTGTTACATCACTGACAGTGGGCCAGGCTGTATTGGGGTGGGGCTCTGTTACATCACTGACAGTGGGTGGGGCTGTATTGGGGTGGAGCTCTGTTACATCACTGACAGTGGGCGGGCATGTATTGGGGTGGAGCTCTGTTACATCACTGACAGTGGGCGGGGCTGTATTGGGGAGCTCTATTACATCACTGACAGTGGGCGGGGCTGTATTGGGGTGGGGCTCTGTTACATCACTGACAGTGGGCGCGGCTGTATTGGGGAGCGCTGTTACATCACTGACAGTGGGCGGGGCTGTATTGGGGAGCTCTGTTACATCACTGACAGTGGGTGGGGCTGTATTGGGGTGGGGCTCTGTTACATCACTGACAGTGGGCGGGGCTGTATTGGGGTGGGGCTCTGTTACATCACTGACAGTGGGCGGGGCTGTATTGGGGAGCTCTCTTACATCACTGACAGTGGGCGGGGCTGTATTGGGGTGGGTCTCTGTTACATCACAGACAGTGGGCAGCGCTGTATTGGGATGGGGCTCTGTTACATCACAGACAGTGGGTGGGGCTATATTGGGGTGGAGCTCTGTTACATCACTGACAGTGGGCGGGGCTGTATTGGGGTGGGGCTCTGTTACATCACTGACAGTGGGTGGGGCTGTATTGGGCGGGGCTCTGTTACATCACTGACAGTGGGCAGGGCTGTATTGGGGAGCTCAGTTACATCACTGACAGTGGGCGGGGCTGTATTGGTGGTGGGGCTCTGTTACATCAGTGACAGTGGGCGGGGCTGTATTGGGGAGCTCTGTTACATCACTGAGAGTGGGCGGGGCTGTATTGGGGTGGAGCTCTGTTACATCACTGACAGTGGGCGGGGCTGTATTGGGGTGGGGTCTGTTACATCACTGACGGTGGGCGGGGCTGTATTGGGGAGCTCTGTTAAATCACTGACAGTGGGCGGGGCTGCATTTGGGTGGGGCTCTGTTACATCACTGACAGTGGGTGGGGCTGTATTGGGGAGCTCTGTTACATCACTGACAGTGGGCGGGGCTGTATTGGGCGGGGCTCTGTTACATCACTGACAGTGGGCGGGACTGTATTGATGGTGGGGCTCTGTTACATCACTGACAGTGGGTGGGGCCTAATTGGGGCAGAGCTCTGTTACATCACTGACAGTGGGCGGGGCTGTATTGGGCGGGGCTCTGTTACATCACTGACAGTGGGCAGGGCTGTATTGGGGAGCTCTGTTACATCACTGACAGTGGGCGGGGCTGCATTGGGGTGGGGCTCTGTTACATCACTGACAGTGGGTGGGGCTGTATTGGGCGGGGATCTGTTACATCACTGACAGTGGGCGGGGCTGTATTGCGGTGGAGCTCTGTTACATCACTGACAGTGGGCGAGGCTGTATTGGTGTGGGGTCTGTTACATCACTGACAGTGGGCGGGGCTGTATTGGGGTGGAGCTCTGTTACATCAGTGACAGTGGGCGGGGCTGCATTGGGGTGGAGCTCTGTTACATCACTGACAGTGGGCGGGGCTGTATTGGGGTGGGGCTCTGTTACATCACTGACAGTGGGCGGGGCTGTATTGGGGTGGGGCTCTGTTACATCACTGACAGTGGGTGGGGCTGTATTGGGGCGGGGCTCTGTTACATCACTGACAGTGGGCGGGGCTGTATTGGGGAGCTCTGTTACATCACTGACAGTGGGCAGGGCTGTATTGGGGAGCTCTGTTACATCACTGACAGTGGGCGAGGCTGTATTGGTGTGGGGCTCTGTTACATCACTGACAGTGGGTGGGGCTGTATTGGGGAGCTCTGTTGCATCACTGACAGTGGGCGGGGCTGTATTGGGGTGGGGCTCTGTTACATCACTGACAGTGGGTGGGGCTGTATTGGGTGGGGCTCTGTTACATCACTGACAGTGGGCAGGGCTGTATTGCGCAGGGCTCTGTTACATCACTGACAGTGGGCGGGGCTGTATTGGGTGGGGCTCTGTTACATCACTGACAGTGGGCGGGGCTGTATTGGGTGGGGCTCTGTTACATCACTGACAGTGGGCGGGGCTGTATTGGGTGGAGCTCTGTTACATCACTGACAGTGGGCGCGGCTGTATTGGGACAGAGCTCTGTTACATCACAGACAGTGGGCGGGGCTGTTTTGGGGAGCTCTGTTACATCACTGACAGTGGGCGGGGCTGTATTGGGGTGGGGCTCTGTTACATCACTGACAGTTTGCGTGGCTGTATTGGTGGTGGGTCTCTGTTACATCACTGACAGTGGGCGGGGCTGTATTGGGGTGGGGCTCTGTTACATCACTGACAGTGGGCGGGGCTGTATTGGTGGTGGGTCTCTGTTACATCACTGACAGTGGGCGGGGCTGTATTGGGGTGGGGCTCTTTTACGTCACTGACAGTGGGCGGGGCTGTATTGGGGTGGGGTCTGTTACATCACTGACAGTGGAGAGGGCTATATTGGGCGGGGCTCCATTACATCACTGACAGTGGGCGGGGCTCTATTGGGGTGGGGTCTGTTACATCACTGACAGTGGGCAGGGCTGTATTGGGGAGCTCTGTTACATCACTGACAGTGGGTGGGGCTGTATTGGGGAGCTCTGTTATATCACTGACAGTGGGCGGGGCTATATTGGGGTGTGGTCTGTTACATCACTGACAGTGGTGGGTCTGTATTGGGGTGGAGCTCTGTTACATCACTGGCAGTGGGCGGGGCTGTTTTGGGGTGGAGCTCTGTTACATCACAGACAGTGGGCGGGACTGTATTGGGTCAGAGCTCTGTTACATCACTGACAGTGGGCGGGGCTGTATTGGGGAGCTCTGTTACATCACTGACAGTGGGCGCGGCTGCATTGGGGTGGGGCTCTATTACATCACTGACAGTGGGCGGGGCTGTATTGGGGTGGAACTATGTTACATCACTGACAGTGGGCGGGGCTGTATTGGGGTGGAGCTCTGTTACATCACTGACAGTGGGTGGGCCTGTATTGGGGTGGAGCTCTGTTACATCACTGACAGTGGGCGGGGCTGTATTGGGGAGCTCTGTTACATCACTGACAGTGGGCGGGGCTGTATTGGGGTGGGGCTCTGTTACATCACTGACAGTGGGCGTGGCTGTATTGGGGAGCTCTGTTACATCACTGACAGTGGGCGGGGCTGTATTGGGAGCTCTGTTACATCACCGACAGTGGGCGGGGCTGTATTGGGGAGCTCTGTTACATCACTGACAGTGGGCGGGGCTGTTTTGGGGAGGCCTGTTACATCACTGACAGTGGGCGGGGCTGTATTGGGGAGCTCTGTTACATCACTGACGGTGGGCAGGGCTGTATTGGGGAGCTCTGTTACATCCCTGACAGTGGGCGGGACTGTATTGGGTCAGAGCTCTGTTACATCACTGACAGTGGGCGGGGCTGTATTGGGGAGCTCTGTTACATCACTGACAGTGGGCGCGGCTGCATTGGGATGGGGCTCTATTACATCACTGACAGTGGGCGGGGCTGTATTGGGGTGGAGCTCTGTTACATCACTGACAGTGGGCGGGGCTATATTGGGGTGGAGCTCTGTTACATCAGTGACAGTGGGCGGCGCTGTATTGGGGTGGAGCTCTGTTACATCACTGACAGTGGGCGGGCCTGTATTGGGGTGGAGCTCTGTTACATCACTGACAGTGGGCGGGGCTGTATTGGGGAGCTCTGTTACATCACTGACAGTGGGCGGGGCTGTATTGGGGTGGGGCTCTGTTACATCACTGACAGTTGGCGGGGCTGTATTGGGGAGCTCTGTTACATCACTGACAGTGGGCGGGGCTGTATTGGTGAGCTCTCTTACATCACTGACAGTGGGCGGGGCTGTATTGGGGAGCTCTGTTACATCACTGACAGTGGGCGCGGCTGTATTGGGGAGCTCTGTTACATCACTGACAGTGGCAGGGGGTGTATTGGGGAGCTCTGTTACATCACTGACCGTGGGCGGGGCTGTATTGGGGTGGGGCTCTGTTACATCACTGACAGTGGGCGCAGCTGTATTGGGGAGCTCTGTTACATCACTGACAGTGGGCGGGGCTGTATTGGGGTGGGGCTCTGTTACATCACTGACAGTGGGCGGGGCTGTATTGGAGAGCTCTGTTACATCACTGACAGTGGGCAGGGCTGTATTGGGGAGCTCTGTTACATTACTGACAGTGGGCGGGGCTGTATTGGGGAGCTCTGTTACATCACTGACAGTGAGCGGGGCTATATTGGGGTGGAGCTCTGTTACATCACTGACAGTGGGCGGGGCTGTATTGGGGTGGGGTCTGTTACATCACTGTCAGTGGGCGGGTCTCTATTGGGGTGGAGCTCTGTTACATCACTGACAGTGGGCGGGGCTGTATTGGGATGGATCTCTGTTAGGTCACTGACAGTGGGCGGGACTGCATTGGGTCAGAGCTCTGTTACATCACTGACAGTGGGCGGGGCTGTATTGGGGAGCTCTGTTACATCACTGACAGTGGGCGGGGCTGAATTGGGGTGGGGATCTATCACATCACTGACAGTGGGCGGGGCTGTATTGGGGTGGAGCTCTGTTACATCACTGACAGTGGGCGGGGCTGTATTGGGGTGGAGCTCTGTTACATCACTGACAGTGGGCCAGGCTGTATTGGGGTGGGGCTCTGTTACATCACTGACAGTGGGTGGGGCTGTATTGGGGTGGAGCTCTGTTACATCACTGACAGTGGGCGGGCATGTATTGGGGTGGAGCTCTGTTACATCACTGACAGTGGGCGGGGCTGTATTGGGGAGCTCTATTACATCACTGACAGTGGGCGGGGCTGTATTGGGGTGGGGCTCTGTTACATCACTGACAGTGGGCGCGGCTGTATTGGGGAGCTCTGTTACATCACTGACAGTGGGCGGGGCTGTATTGGGGAGCTCTGTTACATCACTGACAGTGGGTGGGGCTGTATTGGGGTGGGGCTCTGTTACATCACTGACAGTGGGCGGGGCTGTATTGGGGTGGGGCTCTGTTACATCACTGACAGTGGGCGGGGCTGTATTGGGGAGCTCTCTTACATCACTGACAGTGGGCGGGGCTGTATTGGGGTGGGTCTCTGTTACATCACAGACAGTGGGCAGGGCTGTATTGGGGTGGGGCTCTGTTACATCACAGACAGTGGGTGGGGCTATATTGGGGTGGAGCTCTGTTACATCACTGACAGTGGGCGGGGCTGTATTGGGGTGGGGCTCTGTTACATCACTGACAGTGGGTGGGGCTGTATTGGGCGGGGCTCTGTTACATCACTGACAGTGGGCAGGGCTGTATTGGCGAGCTCAGTTACATCACTGACAGTGGGCGGGGCTGTATTGGTGGTGGGGCTCTGTTACATCAGTGACAGTGGGCGGGGCTGTATTGGGGAGCTCTGTTACATCACTGAGAGTGGGCGGGGCTGTATTGGGGTGGAGCTCTGTTACATCACTGACAGTGGGCGGGGCTGTATTGGGGTGGGGTCTGTTACATCACTGACAGTGGGCGGGGCTGTATTGGGGAGCTCTGTTACATCACTGACAGTGGGCGGGGCTGCATTTGGGTGGGGCTCTGTTACATCACTGACAGTGGGCGGGGCTGTATTGGGGAGCTCTGTTACATCACTGACAGTGGGCGGGGCTGTATTGGGCGGGCTCTGTTACATCACTGACAGTGGGCGGGACTGTATTGATGGTGGGGCTCTGTTACATCACTGACAGTGGGTGGGGCCTAATTGGGGCAGAGCTCTGTTACATCACTGACAGTGGGCGGGGCTGTATTGGGCGGGGCTCTGTTACATCACTGACAGTGGGCAGGGCTGTATTGGGGAGCTCTGTTACATCACTGACAGTGGGCGGGGCTGGATTGGGGTAGGGCTCTGTTACATCACTGACAGTGGGTGGGGCTGTATTGGGCGGGGCTCTGTTACATCACTGACAGTGGGCGGGGCTGTATTGCGGTGGAGCTCTGTTACATCACTGACAGTGGGCGGGGCTGTATTGGTGTGGGGCTCTGTTACATCACTGACAGTGGGTGGGGCTGTATTGGGCGGGGCTCTGTTACATCACTGACAGTGGGCGGGGCTGTATTGCGGTGGAGCTCTGTTACATCACTGACAGTGGGCGGGGCTGTATTGGTGTGGGGCTCTGTTACATCACTGACAGTGGGCGGGACTGTATTGATGGTGGGGCTCTGTTACATCACTGACAGTGGGTGGGGCCTAATTGGGGCAGAGCTCTGTTACATCACTGACAGTGGGCGGGGCTGTATTGGGCGGGGCTCTGTTACATCACTGACAGTGGGCAGGGCTGTATTGGGGAGCTCTGTTACATCACTGACAGTGGGCAGGGCTGTATTGGGCGGGGCTCTGTTACATCACTGACAGTGGGCAGGGCTGTATTGGGGAGCTCTGTTACATCACTGACAGTGGGCGGGGCTGCATTGGGGTGGGGCTCTGTTACATCACTGACAGCGGGTGGGGCTGTATTGGGCGGGGCTCTGTTACATCACTGACAGTGGGCGGGGCTGTATTGCGGTGGAGCTCTGTTACATCACTGACAGTGGGCGAGGCTGTATTGGTGTGGGGTCTGTTACATCACTGACAGTGGGCGGGGCTGTATTGGGGTGGAGCTCTGATACATCAGTGACAGTGGGCGGGGCTGCATTGGGGTGGAGCTCTGTTACATCACTGACAGTGGGCGGGGCTGTATTGGGGTGGGGCTCTGTTACATCACTGACAGTGGGCGGGGCTGTATTGGGGTGGGGCTCTGTTACATCACTGACAGTGGGTGGGGCTGTATTGGGGCGGGGCTCTGTTACATCACTGACAGTGGGCGGGGCTGTATTGGGGAGCTCTGTTACATCACTGACAGTGGGCAGGGCTGTATTGGGGAGCTCTGTTACATCACTGACAGTGGGCGAGGCTGTATTGGTGTGGGGCTCTGTTACATCACTGACAGTGGGTGGGGCTGTATTGGGGAGCTCTGTTACATCACTGACAGTGGGCGGGGCTGTATTGGGGTGGGGCTCTGTTACATCACTGACAGTGGGTGGGGCTGTATTGGGTGGGGCTCTGTTACATCACTGACAGTGGGCAGGGTTGTATTGCGCAGGGCTCTGTTACAGCACTGACAGTGGGCGGGGCTGTATTGGTGTGCGGCTCTGTTACATCACTGACAGTGGGTGGGGCTGTATTGGGGTGGAGCTCTGTTACATCACTGACAGTGGGTGGGGCTGTATTGGGGTGGAGCTCTGTTACATCACTGACAGTGGGCGCGGCTGTATTGGGACAGAGCTCTGTTACATCACAGACAGTGGGTGGGGCTGTTTTGGGGAGCTCTGTTACATCACTGACAGTGGGCGGGGCTGTATTGGGGTGGGGCTCTGTTACATCACTGACAGTTTGCGTGGCTGTATTGGTGGTGGGTCTCTGTTACATCACTGACAGTGGGCGGGGCTGTATTGGGGGTGGGGCTCTGTTACATCACTGACAGTGGGCGGGGCTGTATTGGTGGTGGGTCTCTGTTACATCACTGACAGTGGGCGGGGCTGTATTGGGGGTGGGGCTCTTTTACATCACTGACAGTGGGCGGGGCTGTATTGGGGTGGGGTCTGTTACATCACTGACAGTGGAGAGGGCTATATTGGGCGGGGCTCCATTACATCACTGACAGTGGGCGGGGCTCTATTGGGGTGGGGTCTGTTACATCACTGACAGTGGGCAGGGCTGTATTGGGGAGCTCTGTTACATCACTGACAGTGGGTGGGGCTGTATTGGGGAGCTCTGTTATATCACTGACAGTGGGCGGGGCTATATTGGGGTGGGGTCTGTTACATCACTGACAGTGGGTGGGTCTGTATTGGGGTGGAGCTCTGTTACATCACTGGCAGTGGGCGGGGCTGTTTTGGGGTGGAGCTCTGTTACATCACAGACAGTGGGCGGGACTGTATTGGGTCAGAGCTCTGTTACATCACTGACAGTGGGCGGGGCTGTATTGGGGAGCTCTGTTACATCACTGACAGTGGGCGCGGCTGCATTGGGGTGGGGCTCTATTACATCACTGACAGTGGGCGGGGCTGTATTGGGGTGGAACTATGTTACATCACTGACAGTGGGCGGGGCTGTATTGGGGTGGAGCTCTGTTACATCACTGACAGTTTGCGTGGCTGTATTGGTGGTGGGTCTCTGTTACATCACTGACAGTGGGCGGGGCTGTATTGGGGGTGGGGCTCTGTTACATCACTGACAGTGGGCAGGGCTGTATTGGTGGTGGGTCTCTGTTACATCACTGACAGTGGGCGGGGCTGTATTGGGGGTGGGGCTCTTTTACATCACTGACAGTGGGCGGGGCTGTATTGGGGTGGGGTCTGTTACATCACTGACAGTGGAGAGGGCTGTATTGGGCGGGGCTCCATTACATCACTGACAGTGGGCGGGGCTCTATTGGGGTGGGGTCTGTTACATCACTGACAGTGGGCAGGGTTGTATTGGGGAGCTCTGTTACATCACTGACAGTGGATGGGGCTGTATTGGGGAGCTCTGTTATATCACTGACAGTGGGCAGGGCTGTATTGGGGTGGGGTCTGTTACATCACTGACAGTGGGCGGGGCTGTATTGGGGAGCTCTGTTACATCACTGACAGTGGGCGGGGCTGTATTGGGGAGCTCTGTTATATCACTGACAGTGGGCGGGGCTATATTGGGGTGGGGTCTGTTACATCACTGACAGTGGGTGGGTCTGTATTGGGGTGGAGCTCTGTTACATCACTGGCAGTGGGCGGGGCTGTTTTGGGGTGGAGCTCTGTTACATCACAGACAGTGGGCGGGACTGTATTGGGTCAGAGCTCTGTTACATCACTGACAGTGGGCGGGGCTGTATTGGGGAGCTCTGTTACATCACTGACAGTGGGCGCGGCTGCATTGGGGTGGGGCTCTATTACATCACTGACAGTGGGCGGGGCTGTATTGGGGTGGAACTATGTTACATCACTGACAGTGGGCGGGGCTGTATTGGGGTGGAGCTCTGTTACATCACTGACAGTGGGTGGGCCTGTATTGGGGTGGAGCTCTGTTACATCACTGACAGTGGGCGGGGCTGTATTGGGGAGCTCTGTTACATCACTGACAGTGGGCGGGGCTGTATTGGGGTGGGGCTCTGTTACATCACTGACAGTGGGCGCGGCTGTATTGGGGAGCTCTGTTACATCACTGACAGTGGGCGGGGCTGTATTGGGAGCTCTGTTACATCACCGACAGTGGGCGGGGCTGTATTGGGGAGCTCTGTTACATCACTGACAGTGGGCGGGGCTGTTTTGGGGAGGCCTGTTACATCACTGACAGTGGGCGGGGCTGTATTGGGGTCGGGCTCTCTTACATCACTGACAGTGGGCGGGGCTGTATTGGGGTGGAGCTCTGTTACTTCACAGACAGTGGGCGGGACTGTATTGGGTCAGAGCTCTGTTACATCACTGACAGTGGGCGGGGCTGTATTGGGGAGCTCTGTTACATCACTGACAGTGGGCGCGGCTGCATTGGGGTGGGGCTCTATTACATCACTGACAGTGGGCGGGGCTGTATTGGGGTGGAGCTCTGTTACATCACTGACAGTTTGCGTGGCTGTATTGGTGGTGGGTCTCTGTTACATCACTGACAGTGGGCGGGGCTGTATTGGGGGTGGGGCTCTGTTACATCACTGACAGTGGGCAGGGCTGTATTGGTGGTGGGTCTCTGTTACATCACTGACAGTGGGCGGGGCTGTATTGGGGGTGGGGCTCTTTTACATCACTGACAGTGGGCGGGGCTGTATTGGGGTGGGGTCTGTTACATCACTGACAGTGGAGAGGGCTGTATTGGGCGGGGCTCCATTACATCACTGACAGTGGGCGGGGCTCTATTGGGGTGGGGTCTGTTACATCACTGACAGTGGGCAGGGCTGTATTGGGGAGCTCTGTTACATCACTGACAGTGGATGGGGCTGTATTGGGGAGCTCTGTTATATCACTGACAGTGGGCAGGGCTGTATTGGGGAGCTCTGTTATATCACTGACAGTGGGCGGGGCTATATTGGGGTGGGGTCTGTTACATCACTGACAGTGGGTGGGTCTGTATTGGGGTGGAGCTCTGTTACATCACTGGCAGTGGGCGGGGCTGTTTTGGGGTGGAGCTCTGTTACATCACAGACAGTGGGCGGGACTGTATTGGGTCAGAGCTCTGTTACATCACTGACAGTGGGCGGGGCTGTATTGGGGAGCTCTGTTACATCACTGACAGTGGGCGCGGCTGCATTGGGGTGGGGCTCTATTACATCACTGACAGTGGGCGGGGCTGTATTGGGGTGGAACTATGTTACATCACTGACAGTGGGCGGGGCTGTATTGGGGTGGAGCTCTGTTACATCACTGACAGTGGGTGGGCCTGTATTGGGGTGGAGCTCTGTTACATCACTGACAGTGGGCGGGGCTGTATTGGGGAGCTCTGTTACATCACTGACAGTGGGCGGGGCTGTATTGGGGTGGGGCTCTGTTACATCACTGACAGTGGGCGCGGCTGTATTGGGGAGCTCTGTTACATCACTGACAGTGGGCGGGGCTGTATTGGGAGCTCTGTTACATCACCGACAGTGGGCGGGGCTGTATTGGGGAGCTCTGTTACATCACTGACAGTGGGCGGGGCTGTATTGGGGAGCTCTGTTACATCACTGACGGTGGGCAGGGCTGTATTGGGGAGCTCTGTTACATCCCTGACAGTGGGCGGGACTGTATTGGGTCAGAGCTCTGTTACATCACTGACAGTGGGCGGGGCTGTATTGGGGAGCTCTGTTACATCACTGACAGTGGGCGCGGCTGCATTGGGATGGAGCTCTATTACATCACTGACAGTGGGCGGGGCTGTATTGGGGTGGAGCTCTGTTACATCACTGACAGTGGGCGGGGCTATATTGGGGTGGAGCTCTGTTACATCAGTGACAGTGGGCGGCGCTGTATTGGGGTGGAGCTCTGTTACATCACTGACAGTGGGCGGGCCTGTATTGGGGTGGAGCTCTATTACATCACTGACAGTGGGCGGGGCTGTATTGGGGAGCTCTGTTACATCACTGACAGTGGGCGGGGCTGTATTGGGGTGGGGCTCTGTTACATCACTGGCAGTTCGCGGGGCTGTATTGGGGAGCTCTGTTACATCAGTGACAGTGGGCGGGGCTGTATTGGTGAGCTCTCTTACATCACTGACAGTGGGCGGGGCTGTATTGGGGAGCTCTGTTACATCACTGACAGTGGGCGCGGCTGTATTGGGGAGCTCTGTTACATCACTGACAGTGGCAGGGGGTGTATTGGGGAGCTCTGTTACATCACTGACCGTGGGCGGGGCTGTATTGGGGTGGGGCTCTGTTACATCACTGACAGTGGGCGCAGCTGTATTGGGGAGCTCTGTTACATCACTGACAGTGGGCGGGGCTGTATTGGAGAGCTCTGTTACATCACTGACAGTGGGCGGGGCTGTATTGGGGAGCTCTGTTACATCACTGACAGTGGACGGGGCTGTATTGGGGTGGGGCTCTGTTACATTACTGACAGTGGGCGGGGCTGTATTGGGGAGCTCTGTTACATCACTGACAGTGAGCGGGGCTATATTGGGGTGGAGCTCTGTTACATCACTGACAGTGGGCGGGGCTGTATTGGGGTGGGGTCTGTTACATCACTGTCAGTGGGCGGGTCTCTATTGGGGTGGAGCTCTGTTACATCACTGACAGTGGGCGGGGCTGTATTGGGGTGGATCTCTGTTAGGTCACTGACAGTGGGCGGGACTGCATTGGGTCAGAGCTCTGTTACATCACTGACAGTGGGCGGGGCTGTATTGGGGAGCTCTGTTACATCACTGACAGTGGGCGGGGCTGCATTGGGGTGGGGCTCTATCACATCACTGACAGTGGGCGGGGCTGTATTGGGGTGGAGCTCTGTTACATCACTGACAGTGGGCGGGGCTGTATTGGGGTGGAGCTCTGTTACATCACTGACAGTGGGCGGGGCTGTATTGGGGTGGAGCTCTGTTACATCACTGACAGTGGGCCAGGCTGTATTGGGGTGGGGCTCTGTTACATCACTGACAGTGGGTGGGGCTGTATTGGGGTGGAGCTCTGTTACATCACTGACAGTGGGCGGGCATGTATTGGGGTGGAGCTCTGTTACATCACTGACAGTGGGCGGGGCTGTATTGGGGAGCTCTATTACATCACTGACAGTGGGCGGGGCTGTATTGGGGTGGGGCTCTGTTACATCACTGACAGTGGGCGCAGCTGTATTGGGGAGCTCTGTTACATCACTGACAGTGGGCGGGGCTGTATTGGGGAGCTCTGTTACATCACTGACAGTGGGTGGGGCTGTATTGGGGTGGGGCTCTGTTACATCACTGACAGTGGGCGGGGCTGTATTGGGGTGGGGCTCTGTTACATCACTGACAGTGGGCGGGGCTGTATTGGGGAGCTCTCTTACATCACTGACAGTGGGCGGGGCTGTATTGGGGTGGGTCTCTGTTACATCACAGACAGTGGGCAGGGCTGTATTGGGGTGGGGCTCTGTTACATCACAGACAGTGGGTGGGGCTATATTGGGGTGGAGCTCTGTTACATCACTGACAGTGGGCGGGGCTGTATTGGGGTGGGTCTCTGTTACATCACTGACAGTGGGTGGGGCTGTATTGGGCGGGGCTCTGTTACATCACTGACAGTGGGCAGGGCTGTATTGGGGAGCTCAGTTACATCACTGACAGTGGGCGGGGCTGTATTGGTGGTGGGGCTCTGTTACATCAGTGACAGTGGGCGGGGCTGTATTGGGGAGCTCTGTTACATCACTGAGAGTGGGCGGGGCTGTATTGGGGTGGAGCTCTGTTACATCACATACAGTGGGCGGGGCTGTATTGGGGTGGGGTCTGTTACATCACTGACAGTGGGCGGGGCTGTATTGGGGAGCTCTGTTACATCACTGACAGTGGGCGGGGCTGCATTTGGGTGGGGCTCTGTTACATCACTGACAGTGGGCGGGGCTGTATTGGGGAGCTCTGTTACATCACTGACAGTGGGCGGGGCTGTATTGGGCGGGGCTCTGTTACATCACTGACAGTGGGCGGGACTGTATTGATGGTGGGGCTCTGTTACATCACTGACAGTGGGTGGGGCCTAATTGGGGCAGAGCTCTGTTACATCACTGACAGTGGGCGGGGCTGTATTGGGCGGGGCTCTGTTACATCACTGACAGTGGGCAGGGCTGTATTGGGGAGCTCTGTTACATCACTGACAGTGGGCGGGGCTGGATTGGGGTAGGGCTCTGTTAAATCACTGACAGTGGGTGGGGCTGTATTTGGCGGGGCTCTGTTACATCACTGACAGTGGGCGGGGCTGTATTGCGGTGGAGCTCTGTTACATCACTGACAGTGGGCGGGGCTGTATTGGTGTGGGGCTCTGTTACATCACTGACAGTGGGCAGGGCTGTATTGGGGAGCTCAGTTACATCACTGACAGTGGGCGGGACTGTATTGATGGTGGGGCTCTGTTACATCACTGACAGTGGGTGGGGCCTAATTGGGGCAGAGCTCTGTTCCATCACTGACAGTGGGCGGGGCTGTATTGGGCGGGGCTCTGTTACATCACTGACAGTGGGCAGGGCTGTATTGGGGAGCTCTGTTACATCACTGACAGTGGGCGGGGCTGCATTGGGGTGGGGCTCTGTTACATCACTGACAGTGGGTGGGGCTGTATTGGGCGGGGCTCTGTTACATCACTGACAGTGGGCGGGGCTGTATTGCGGTGGAGCTCTGTTACATCACTGACAGTGGGCGAGGCTGTATTGGTGTGGGGTCTGTTACATCACTGACAGTGGGCGGGGCTGTATTGGGGTGGAGCTCTGTTACATCATTGACAGTGGGCGGGGCTGCATTGGGGTGGAGCTCTGTTACATCACTGACAGTGGGCGGGGCTGTATTGGGGTGGGGCTCTGTTACATCACTGACAGTGGGCGGGGCTGTATTGGGGTGGGGCTCTGTTACATCACTGACAGTGGGTGGGGCTGTATTGGGGCGGGGCTCTGTTACATCACTGACAGTGGGCGGGGCTGTATTGGGGAGCTCTGTTACATCACTGACAGTGGGCAGGGCTGTATTGGGGAGCTCTGTTACATCACTGACAGTGGGCGAGGCTGTATTGGTGTGGGGCTCTGTTACATCACTGACAGTGGGTGGGGCTGTATTGGGGAGCTCTGTTACATCACTGACAGTGGGCGGGGCTGTATTGGGGTGGGGCTCTGTTACATCACTGACAGTGGGTGGGGCTGTATTGGGTGGGGCTCTGTTACATCACTGACAGTGGGCAGGGCTGTATTGCGCAGGGCTCTGTTACAGCACTGACAGTGGGCGGGGCTGTATTGGGGTGGGGCTCTGATACATCACTGACAGTGGGTGGGGCTGTATTGGGGTGGAGCCCTGTTACATCACTGACAGTGGGTGGGGCTGTATTGGGGTGGAGCTCTGTTACATCACTGACAGTGGGCGGGGCTGTATTGGGGGTGGGGCTCTGTTACATCACTGACAGTGGGCGGGGCTGTATTGGTGGTGGGTCTCTGTTACATCACTGACAGTGGGCGGGGCTGTATTGGGGGTGGGGCTCTTTTACATCACTGACAGTGGGCGGGGCTGTATTGGGGTGGGGTCTGTTACATCACTGACAGTGGAGAGGGCTGTATTGGGCGGGGCTCCATTACATCACTGACAGTGGGCGGGGCTCTATTGTGGTGGGGTCTGTTACATCACTGACAGTGGGCAGGGCTGTATTGGGGAGCTCTGTTACATCACTGACAGTGGGTGGGGCTGTATTGGGGAGCTCTGTTATATCACTGACAGTGGGCGGGGCTATATTGGGGTGGGGTCTGTTACATCACTGACAGTCGGTGGGTCTGTATTGGGGTGGAGCTCTGTTACATCACTGGCAGTGGGCGGGGCTGTTTTGGGGTGGAGCTCTGTTACATCACAGACAGTGGGCGGGACTGTATTGGGTCAGAGCTCTGTTACATCACTGACAGTGGGCGGGGCTGTATTGGGGAGCTCTGTTACATCACTGACAGTGGGCGGGGCTGTATTGGGGTGGGGCTCTGTTACATCACTGACAGTGGGTGGGGCTGTATTGGGTGGGGCTCTGTTACATCACTGACAGTGGGCAGGGCTGTATTGCGCAGGGCTCTGTTACAGCACTGACAGTGGGCGGGGCTGTATTGGGGTGGGGCTCTGATACATCACTGACAGTGGGTGGGGCTGTATTGGGGTGGAGCTCTGTTACATCACTGACAGTGGGTGGGGCTGTATTGGGGTGGAGCTCTGTTACATCACTGACAGTGGGCGCGGCTGTATTGGGACAGAGCTCTGTTACATCACTGACAGTGTGCGTGGCTGTATTGGTGGTGGGTCTCTGTTACATCACTGACAGTGGGCGGGGCTGTATTGGGGGTGGGGCTCTGTTACATCACTGACAGTGGGCGGGGCTGTATTGGTGGTGGGTCTCTGTTACATCACTGACAGTGGGCGGGGCTGTATTGGGGGTGGGGCTCTTTTACATCACTGACAGTGGGCGGGGCTGTATTGGGGTGGGGTCTGTTACATCACTGACAGTGGAGAGGGCTGTATTGGGCGGGGCTCCATTACATCACTGACAGTGGGCGGGGCTCTATTGGGGTGGGGTCTGTTACATCACTGACAGTGGGCAGGGCTGTATTGGGGAGCTCTGTTACATCACTGACAGTGGGTGGGGCTGTATTGGGGAGCTCTGTTATATCACTGACAGTGGGCGGGGCTATATTGGGGTGGGGTCTGTTACATCACTGACAGTCGGTGGGTCTGTATTGGGGTGGAGCTCTGTTACATCACTGGCAGTGGGCGGGGCTGTTTTGGGGTGGAGCTCTGTTACATCACAGACAGTGGGCGGGACTGTATTGGGTCAGAGCTCTGTTACATCACTGACAGTGGGCGGGGCTGTATTGGGGAGCTCTGTTACATCACTGACAGTGGGCGCGGCTGCATTGGGGTGGGGCTCTATTACATCACTGACAGTGGGCGGGGCTGTATTGGGGTGGAACTCTGTTACATCACTGACAGTGGGCGGGGCTGTATTGGGGTGGAGCTCTGTTACATCACTGACAGTGGGTGGGCCTGTATTGTGGTGGAGCTCTGTTACATCACTGACAGTGGGCGGGGCTGTATTGGGGAGCTCTGTTACATCACTGACAGTGGGCGGGGCTGTATTGGGGTGGGGCTCTGTTACATCACTGACAGTGGGCGCGGCTGTATTGGGGAGCTCTGTTACATCACTGACAGCGGGCGGGGCTGTATTGGGAGCTCTGTTACATCACCGACAGTGGGCGGGGCTGTATTGGGGAGCTCTGTTACATCACTGACAGTGGGCGGGGCTGTTTTGGGGAGGCCTGTTACATCACTGACAGTGGGCGGGGCTGTATTGGGGAGCTCTGTTACATCACTGACGGTGGGCAGGGCTGTATTGGGGAGCTCTGTTACATCACTGACAGTGGGCGGGGCTGTATTGGGGAGCTCTGTTACATCACTGACAGTGGGCGGGGCTGTATTGGGGAACTCTGTTACATCACTGACAGTGGGCGTGGCTGTATTGGGGTGGGGCTCTGTTACATCACTGACAGTGGGCGCGGCTGTATTGGGGAGCTCTGTGACATCACTGACAGTGGGCGGGGCTGTATTGGGGAGCTCTGTTACATCACTGACAGTGGGCAGGGCTGTATTGGGGTGGGGCTCTGTTACATCACTGACAGTGGGCGGGGCTGTATTGGGGAGCTCTGTTTCATCATTGACAGTGGGCGGGGCTGTATTGGGGTGGAGCTCTGTTACATCACTGACAGTGGGCGGGGCTGTATTGGGGAGCTCTGTTACATCACTGACAGTGGGCGCGGCTGCATTGGGGTGGGGCTCTATTACATCACTGACAGTGGGCGGGGCTGTATTGGGGTGGAGCTCTGTTACATCACTGACAGTGGGCGGGGCTGTATTGGGGAGCTTTGTTACATCACTGACAGTGGGCGGGGCTGTATTGAGGTGGGGCTCTGTTACATCACTGACAGTGGGCGCGGCTGTATTGGGGAGCTCTGTTACATCACTGACAGTGGGCGGGGCTGTATTGGGGAGCTCTGTTACATCACTGACAGTGGGCGGGGCTGTATTGGGGAGCTCTGTTACATCACTGACAGTGGGCGGGGCTGTATTGGGGACCTCTTTTACATCACTGACAGTGGGCGGGGCTGTATTGGGGTGGGGCACTGTTACATCATTGACAGTGGGCGGGGCTATATTGGGGTGGAGCTCTGTTACATCACTAACAGTGGGTGGGGCTGTATTGGGGTGTGGTCTGCTACATCACTGACAGTGGGTGGGTCTGTATTGGGGTGGAGCTCTGTTACATCACTGGCAGTGGGCGGGGCTTTATTGGGGTGGAGCTCTGTTACATCACTGACAGTGGGCGGGACTGTATTGGGTCAGAGCTCTGTTACATCACTGACAGTGGGCGGGGCTATATTGGGGATCTCTGGTACATCACTGACAGTGGGCAGGGCTATATTGGGGAGCTCTGTTACATCACTGACAGTGGGTGGGGCTGTATTGGGGTGGGGCTCTGTTACATCACTGACAGTGGGTGGGGCTGTATTGGTGGTGGAGCTCTGTTACATCACTGACAGTGGGCGGGGCTGTATTGGGGAGCTCTGTTACATCACTGACAGTGGGCGGGGCTGCATTGGGGTGGGGCTCTGTTACATCACTGACAGTGGGCGGGGCTGTATTGGGGAGCTCTGTTACATCACTGACAGTGGGTGGGGCTGTATTGGGGTGGGGCTCTGTTACATCACTGACAGTGGCCGGGGCTGTATTGGGGAGCTCTGTTACATCACTGACAGAGGGCGGGGCTGTATTGGGGAGCACTGTTACATCACAGACAGTGGGCGGGGCTGTATTGGGGAGCTCTGTTACATCACTGACAGTGGGCGGGGCTGTATTGGGCGGAGCTTTGTTACATCACTGGCAGTGGGCAGGGCTGTATTGGACGGGGCTCTGTTACATCACTGACCTTGGGTGGGGCTCTATTGGGGTGGGGTCTGTTACATCACTGACAGTGGGCGGGGCTGTATTGGGGAGTTCTGTTACATCACTGACAGTGGGCGGGGCTACATTGGGGTGGAGCACTGTTACATCACTGACAGTGGGTGGGGCTGTATTGGGGTGGGGTCTGTTACATCACTGACAGTGGGCGGGTCTGTATTGGGGTGGAGCTCTGTTACATCACTGACAGTGGGTGGGGCTGTATTGGGGTGGAGCTCTGTTAGATCACTGACAGTGGGCGGGACTGTATTGGGTCAGAGCTTTGTTACATCACTGACAGTGGGCGGGGCTGTATTGGGGAGCTCTGTTACATCACTGACAGTGGGCGGGGCTGCATTTGGGTGGGGCTCTATTACATCACTGACAGTGGGTGGGGCTGTATTGGGGTGCAGCTCTGTTACATCACTGACAGTGGGCGGGGCTGTATTGGGGTGGAGCTCTGTTACATCACTGACAGTGGGCGGGCCTGTATTGGGGTGGAGCTCTGTTCCATCACTGACAGTGGGCGGGGCTGTATTGGGGAGCTCTGTTACATCACTGACAGTGGGCGGGGCTGTATTGGGGTGGGGCTCTGTTACATCACTGACAGTGGGCGGGGCTGTATTGGGGTGGGGCTCTGTTACACCACTGACAGTGGGCGGGGCTGTATTGGGGAGCTCTGTTACATCACTGACAGTGGGCGCGGCAGTATTGGGGAGCTCTGTTACATCACTGACAGTGGGCGGGGCTGTATTGTGGTGGGTCTCTGTTACATCAGTGACAGTGGGCGGGGCTGTCTTGGGTCAGAGCTCTGTTACATCACTGACAGTGGGCAGGGCTGTATTGGGGAGCTCTGTTACATCACTGACAGTGGGCGGGGCTGTATTGGGGAGCTCTGTTACATCACTGACTGTGGGCGTGGCAGTATTGGGGAGCTCTGTTACATCACTGACAGTGGGCAGGGCTGTATTGGGGTGGAGCTCTGTTACATCACTGACAGTGGGCGGGGCTGTATTGGGTGGGGCTCTGTTACATCACTGACAGTGGGTGGGGCTGTATTGGGCGGGGCTCTGTTACATCACTGACAGTGGGCAGGGCTGTATTGGGGAGCTCTGTTACATCACTGACAGTGGGTGGTGCTGTATTGGGTGGGGCTCTGTTACATCACTGACAGTGGGCGGGGCTGTATTGGTGGTGGGGCTCTGTTACATCACTGACAGTGGGTGGGGCCTAATTGGGGCAGAGCTCTGTTACATCACTGACAGTGGGCGGGGCGGAATTGGGCGGGGCTCTGTTACATCACTGACAGTGGGCAGGGCTGTATTGGGGAGCTATGTTACATCACTGACAGTGGGCGGGGCTGCATTGGGGTGTGGCTCTGTTACATCACTGACAGTGGGTGGGGCTGTATTGGGGAGCTCTGTTACATCTCTGACAGTGGGCGGGGCTGTATTGGGGGGGCTCTGTTACATCACTGACAGTGGGCGGGGCTGTATTGGGGAGATCTGTTACATCACTGACAGTGGGCGGGGCTGTATTGGGGTGGGGCTCTGTTACATCACTGACAGTGGGCAGGGCTGTATTGGGGTGGGGCTCTGTTACATCACTGACAGTGGGCGGGGCTGTATTGGGGAGATCTGTTACATCACTGACAGTGGGCGGGGCTGTATTGGGGTGGGGTCTGTTACATCACTGACAGCGGGCGGGGCTGTATTGTGGTGGGTCTCTGTTACAACAGTGACAGTGGGCGGGGCTGTATTGGGTCAGAGCTCTGTTACATCACTGACAGTGGACGGGGCTGTATTGGGGAGCTCTGTTACATCACTGACAGTGGGCGGGGCTGTATTGCGGTGGAGCTCTGTTACATCACTGACAGTGGGCAGGGCTGTATTGGGGAGCTCTGTTACATCACTGACAGTGGGCGGGGCTGTATTGGGGAGCTCTGTTACATCACTGACAGTGGGCGGGGCTGTATTGCGCAGGGCTCTGTTACATCACTGACAGTGGGCGGGGCTGTATTGGGGAGCTCTGTTACATCACTGACAGTGGGCGGGGCTGTATTGGGGAGCTCTGTTACATCACTGACAGTGGGCGGGGCTGTATTGCGCAGGGCTCTGTTACATCACTGACAGTGGTTGGGGCTGTATTGGGGTGGGGCTCTGTTACATCACTGGCAGTGGGTGGGGCTGTATTGGGGAGCTCTTACATCACTGACAGTGGGCGGAGCTGCATTGGGGTGGGGCTCTGTTACATCACTGACAGTGGACAGGGCTGTATTGGGGAGCTCTGTTACATCACTGACAGCGGGCGGGGCTGTATTGGGGTGGATCTCTGTTACATCACTGACAGTGGGCGGGGCTGTATTGGGGAGCTCTGTTACATCACTGACAGTGGGCGGGGCTGTATTGGGGTGGATCTCTGTTACATCACTGACAGTGGGCGGGGCTGTATTGGGGAGCTCTGTTACATCAATGACAGTGGGCGGGGCTGTATTGGGGAGCTCTTACATCACTGACAGTGGGCGGGGCTGTATTGGGGAGCTCTTACATCACTGACAGTGGGCGGGGCTGCATTGGGGTGGGGCTCTGTTACATCACTGACAGTGGACAGGGCTGTATTGGGGAGCTCTGTTACATCACTGACAGTGGGCGGGGCTGTATTGGGGAGCTCTGTTACATCACTGGCAGTGGGCGGGGCTGCATTGGGGTGGGGCTCTGTTACATCACTGACAGTGGGTGGGGCTGTATTGGGGAGCTCTGTTACATCACTGACAGTGGGCGGGGCTGTATTGGGGTGGGGCTCTGTTACATCACTGACAGTGGGCGGGGCTGTATTGGGGGGGCTCTGTTACATCACTGACAGTGGGTGGGGCTGTATTGGGGAGCTCTGTTACATCACTGACAGTGGGCGGAGCTGTATTGGGGGGGCTCTGTTACATCACTGACAGTGGGCGGGGCTGTATTGGGGAGCACTGTTACATCACTGACAGCGGGCGGGGCTGTATTGTGGTGGGTCTCTGTTACATCACTGACAGTGGGCATGGCTGTATTGGGGTGGGGCTCTGTTACATCACTGACAGTGGGCGGGGCTGTATTGGGCGGGGCTCTGTTACATCACTGACAGTGGGCGGGGCTGTATTGTGGTGGGTCTCTGTTACATCACTGACAGTGGGCATGGCTGTATTGGGGTGGGTCTCTGTTACATCACTGACAGTGGGCATGGCTGTATTGGGGTGGGGCTCTGTTACATCACTGACAGCGGGCGGGGCTGTATTGTGGTGGGTCTCTGTTACATCACTGACAGTGGGCATGGCTGTATTGGGGTGGGGCTCTGTTACATCACTGACAGTGGGCGGGGCTGTATTGGGGTGGGGCTCTGTTACATCACTGACAGTGGGCGGGGCTGTATTGGGCGGGGCTCTGTTACATCACTGACAGTGGGCGGGGCTGCATTGGGGAGCTCTGTTACATCACTGACAGTGGGCGGGGCTGTATTGGGGTGGGGCTCTGTTACATCACTTACAGTGGACGGGGCTGTATTGGGGAGCTCTGTTACATCACTGACAGTGGGCGGGGCTGTATTGGGGTGGGGCTCTGTTACATCACTGACAGTGGGCGGGGCTGTATTGCGGTGGAGCTCTGTTACATCACTGACAGTGGGCGGGGCTGTATTGGGGAGCTCTGTTACGTCACTGACAGTGGGCGGGGCTGTATTGGGGAGCTCTGTTACATCACTGACAGTGGGCGGGGCTGTATTGCGCAGGGCTCTGTTACATCACTGACAGTGGGTGGGGCTCTATTGGGGTGGGGCTCTGTTACATCACTGACAGTGTGCGGGGCTGTATTGGTGGTGGGTCTCTGTTACATCACTGACAGTGGGCGGGGCTGTATTGGGGTGGGGCTCTGTTACATCACTGACAGTGGGCGGGGCTGTATTGGTGGTGGGTCTCTGTTACATCACTGACAGTGGGCGGGGCTGTATTGGGGGTGGGGCTCTGTTACATCACTGACAGTGGGCGGGGCTGTATTGGGGTGGGGTCTGTTACATCACTGACAGTGGACAGGGCTGTATTGGGCGGGGCTCTGTTACATCACTGACAGTGGGTGGGGCTCTATTGGGGTGGGGTCTGTTACATCACAGACAGTGGGCAGGGCTGTATTGGGGAGCTCTGTTACATCACTGACAGTGGGCGGGGCTGTATTGGGGTGGGGCCCTGTTACATCACTGACAGTGGGCGGGGCTATATTGGGGTGGAGCTCTGTTACATCACTGACAGTGGGTGGGGCTGTATTGGGGTGGGGTCTGTTACATCACTGCTATTGGGTGGGTCTGTATTGGGGTGGAGCTCTGTTACATCACTGGCAGTGGGCGGGGCTGTATTGGGGTGGAGCTCTGTTACATCACTGACAGTGGGCGGGACTGTATTGGGTCAGAGCTCTGTTACATCACTGACAGTGGGCAGGGCTGTATTGGGGAGCTCTGTTACATCACTGACAGTGGGCGGGGCTGTATTGCGCAGGGCTCTGTTACATCACTGACAGTGGACGGGGCTGTATTGGGGAGCTCTGTTACATCACTGACAGTGGACGGGGCTGTATTGGGGAGCTCTGTTACATCACTGACAGTGGGCAGGGCTGTATTGGGGAGCTCTGTTACATCACTGACAGTGGGCGGGGCTGTATTGGGGAGCTCTGTTACATCACTGACAGTGGGCGGGGCTGTATTGCGCAGGGCTCTGTTACATCACTGACAGTGGGTGGGGCTGTATTGGGGAGCTCTGTTACATCACTGACAGTGGGCAGGGCTGTATTGGGGAGCTCTGTTACATCACTGACAGTGGGCGGGGCTGTATTGGGGAGCTCTGTTACATCACTGACAGTGGGCGGGGCTGTATTGCGCAGGGCTCTGTTACATCACTGACAGTGGGTGGGGCTGTATTGGGGTGGGGCTCTGTTACATCACTGGCAGTGGGTGGGGCTGTATTGGGGAGCTCTTACATCACTGACAGTGGGCGGAGCTGCATTGGGGTGGGGCTCTGTTACATCACTGACAGTGGGCAGGGCTGTATTGGGGTGGATCTCTGTTACATCACTGACAGTGGGCGGGGCTGTATTGGGGAGCTCTGTTACATCACTGACAGTGGGCGGGGCTGTATTGGGGAGCTCTTACATCACTGACAGTGGGCGGGGCTGCATTGGGGTGGGGCTCTGTTACATCACTGACAGTGGGTGGGGCTGTATTGGGGAGCTCTGTTACATCACTGACAGTGGGCGGGGCTGTATTGGGGTGGGGCTCTGTTACATCACTGACAGTGGGCGGGGCTGTATTGGGGGGGCTCTGTTACATCACTGACAGTGGGTGGGGCTGTATTGGGGAGCTCTGTTACATCACTGACAGTGGGCGGGGCTGTATTGGGGGGGCTCTGTTACATCACTGACAGTGGGCGGGGCTGTATTGGGGAGCACTGTTACATCACTGACAGTGGGCGGGGCTGTATTGGGGAGCTCTGTTACATCACTGACAGTGGGCATGGCTGTATTGGGGTGGGGCTCTGTTACATCACTGACAGTGGGCGGGGCTGTTTTGGGCGGGGCTCTGTTACATCACTGACAGTGGGCGGGGCTGTATTGTGGTGGGTCTCTGTTACATCACTGACAGTGGGCAGGGCTGTATTGGGGTGGGGCTCTGTTACATCACTGACAGTGGGCATGGCTGTATTGGGGTGGGGCTCTGTTACATCACTGACAGTGGGCGGGGCTGTATTGGGGTGGGGCTCTGTTACATCACTGACAGTGGGCGGGGCTGTATTGGGCGGGGCTCTGTTACATCACTGACAGTGGGCGGGGCTGCATTGGGGAGCTCTGTTACATCACTGACAGTGGGCGGGGCTGTATTGGGGTGGGGCTCTGTTACATCACTTACAGTGGACGGGGCTGTATTGGGGAGCTCTGTTACATCACTGACAGTGGGCGGGGCTGTATTGGGGTGGGGCTCTGTTACATCACTGACAGTGGGCGGGGCTGTATTGCGGTGGAGCTCTGTTACATCACTGACAGTGGGCGGGGCTGTATTGGGGAGCTCTGTTACATCACTGACAGTGGGCGGGGCTGTATTGGGGAGCTCTGTTACATCACTGACAGTGGGCGGGGCTGTATTGCGCAGGGCTCTGTTACATCACTGACAGTGGGTGGGGCTCTATTGGGGTGGGGCTCTGTTACATCACTGACAGTGTGCGGGGCTGTATTGGTGGTGGGTCTCTGTTACATCACTGATAGTGGGCGGGGCTGTATTGGGGTGGGGCTCTGTTACATCACTGACAGTGGGCGGGGCTGTATTGGTGGTGGGTCTCTGTTACATCACTGACAGTGGGCGGTGCTGTATTGGGGGTGGGGCTCTGTTACATCACTGACAGTGGGCGGGGCTGTATTGGGGTGGGGTCTGTTACATCACTGACAGTGGACAGGGCTGTATTGGGCGGGGCTCTGTTACATCACTGACAGTGGGTGGGGCTCTATTGGGGTGGGGTCTGTTACATCACAGACAGTGGGCAGGGCTGTATTGGGGAGCTCTGTTACATCACTGACAGTGGGCGGGGCTGTATTGGGGAGCTCTGTTACATCACTGACAGTGGGCGGGGCTGTATTGGGGTGGGGCCCTGTTACATCACTGACAGTGGGCGGGGCTATATTGGGGTGGAGCTCTGTTACATCACTGACAGTGGGTGTGGCTGTTTTGGGGTGGGGTCTGTTACATCACTGATAGTGGGTGGGTCTGTATTGGGGTGGAGCTCTGTTACATCACTGGCAGTGGGCGGGGCTGTATTGGGGTGGAGCTCTGTTACATCACTGACAGTGGGCGGGACTGTATTGGGTCAGAGCTCTGTTACATCACTGACAGTGGGCGGGGCTGTATTGGGGAGCTCTGTTACATCACTGACAGTGGGCGGGGCTGTATTGGGGAGCTCTGTTACATCACTGACAGTGGGCGCGGCTGCATTGGGGTGGGGCTCTATTACATTACTGACAGTGGGCGGGGGTGTATTGGGGTGGAGCTCTGTTACATCACTGACAGTGGGCGGGGCTGTATTGGGGTGGAGCTCTGTTACATCACTGACAGTGGGCGGGCCTGTATTGGGGTGGAGCTCTGTTACATCACTGACAGTGGGCGGGGCTGTATTGGGGAGCTCTGTTACATCACTGGCAGTGGGCGGGGCTGTATTGGGGTGGGGCTCTGTTACATCACTGACAGTGGGCGGGGCTGTATTGGGGAGCTCTGTTACATCACTGGCAGTGGGCGGGGCTGTATTGGGGTGGAGCTCTGTTACATCACTGACAGTTGGCGGGGCTGTATTGGGGAGCTCTGTTACATCACTGACAGTGGGCGGGGCTGTATTGGGAGCTCTCTTACATCACTGACAGTGGCCGGGTCTGTATTGGGGAGCTCTGTTACATCACTGACAGTGGGCGTGGCTGTATTGGGGTGGGGCTCTGTTACATCACTGACAGTGGGCGGGGCTGTATTGGGGTGGGGCTCTGTTACATCACTGACAGTGGGCGGGGCTGTATTGGGGTGGGGCTCTGTTACATCATTGACAGTGGGCAGGGCTGTATTGGGGAGCTCTGTTACATCACTGACAGTGGGCGGGGCTGTATTGGGGAGCTCTGTTACATCACTGGCAGTGGGCGGGGCTGTATTGGGGTGGGGCTCTGTTACATCACTGACAGTGGGCGGGGCTGTATTGGGGTGGGGTCTGTTACATCACTGACAGTGGGCAGGGCTGTATTGGGGAGCTCTGTTACATCACTGGCAGTGGGCGGGGCTGTATTGGGGTGGGGCTCTGTTACATCACTGACAGTTGGCGGGGCTGTATTGGGGAGCTCTGTTACATCACTGACAGTGGGCGGGGCTGTATTGGTGAGTTCTCTTACATCACTGACAGTGGGCGGGGCTGTATTGGTGAGCTCTCTTACATCACTGACAGTGGGCGGGGCTGTATTGGGAGCTCTGTTACATCACTGGCAGTGGGCGGGGCTGTATTGGGGTGGGGCTCTGTTACATCACTGACAGTGGGCGGGGCTGTATTGGGGAGCTCTGTTACATCACTGACAGTGGGCGGGGCTGTATTGGGGAGCTCTGTTACATCACTGGCAGTGGGCGGGGCTGTATTGGAGTCGGGCTCTGTTACATCACTGACAGTGGGCGGGGCTGTATTGGGGTGGGGTCTGTTACATCACTGACAGTGGGCGGGGCTGTATTGGGGAGCTCTGTTACATCACTGACAGTGGGCGGGGCTGTATTGGTGAGCTCTCTTACATCACTGACAGTGGGCGGGGCTGTATTGTGGTGCTCTGTTACATCACTGACAGTGGGCGGGGCTGTATTGGGGTGGGGCTCTGTTACATCACTGACAGTGGGCAGGGCTGTATTGGGGTGGGGCTCTGTTACATCACTGACAGTGGGCGGGGCTGTATTGGGGTGGGGCTCTGTTACATCACTGACAGTGGGCGGGGCTGTATTGGGGTGGGGCTCTGTTACATCACTGACAGTGGGTGGGGCTGTATTGGGGTGGGGTCTGTTACATCACTGACAGTGGGCGGGGCTGTATTGGGGGTGAGGCTCTGTTACATCACTGACAGTGGGCGGGGCTGTATTGGGGGTGGAGCTCTGTTACATCACTGACAGTGGGCAGGGCTGTATTGGGGTGGGGCTCTGTTACATCACTGACAGTGGGCGGGGCTGTATTGGGGTGGGGCTCTGTTACATCACTGGCAGTGGGTGGGGCTCTATTGGAGAGCTCTGTTACATCACTGACAGTGGGCGGGGCTGTATTGGGGTGGGGCTCTGTTACATCACTGACAGTGGGCGGGGCTGTATTGGGGAGCTCTGTTACATCACTGACAGTGGGCGGGACTGTATTGGGGTGGTGTCTGTTACATCACAGACAGTGGGCGGGGCTGTATTGGGGTGCTCTGTTACATCACTGACAGTGGGCGGGGCTGTATTGGGGTGGGGCTCTGTTACATCACTGACAGTGGGCGGGGCTGTATTGGGGTGGGTCTCTGTTACATCACTGACAGTGGGCGGGGCTGTATTGGGGTGAGGCTCTGTTACATTACTGACAGTGGGCGGGGCTGTATTGGGGTGGGGTCTGTTACATCACTGACAGTGGGCGGGGCTGTATTGGGGTGGGGCTCTGTTACATCACTGACAGTGGGTGGGGCTGTATTGGGTGGGGTCTGTTACATCACTGACAGTGGGCGGGGCTGTATTGGGGTGAGGCTCTGTTACATCACTGACAGTGGGCGGGGCTATATTGGGGTGGGGCTCTGTTACATCACTGACAGTGGGCAGGGCTGTATTGGGGTGGGGCTCTGTTACATCACTGGCAGTGGGTGGGGCTGTATTGGAGAGCTCTGTTACATCACTGACAGTGGGTGGGGCTGTATTGGGGGTGGGGCTCTGTTACATCACTGACAGTGGGCGGGGCTGTATTGGAGAGCTCTGTTACATCACTGACAGTGGGTGGGGCTGTATTGGGGGTGGGGCTCTGTTACATCACTGACAGTGGGCGGGGCTCTATTGGGGAGCTCTGTTACATCACTGACAGTGGGCGGGGCTGCATTGGGGTGGGGTCTGTTACATCACTGACAGTGGGCGGGGCTGTATTGGGGTGGAGCTCTGTTACATCACTGACAGTGGGCGGGGCTGTATTGGGGTGGGGTCTGTTACATCACTGACAGTGGGCGGGGCTGTATTGGGGTGGGCTCTGTGACATCACTGACAGTGGGCGGGGCTGTATTGGGGTGGAGCTCTGTTACATCACTGACAGTGGGCGGGGCTGTATTGGGGTGGGGTCTGTTACATCACTGACAGTGGGCGGGGCTGTATTGGGGTGGGCTCTGTGACATCACTGACAGTGGGCGGGGCTGTATTGGGGTGGAGCTCTGTTACATCACTGACAGTGGGCGGGGCTGTATTGGGGTGGGGTCTGTTACATCACTGACAGTGGGCGGGGCTGTATTGGGGTGGAGGTCTGTTACATCACTGACAGTGGGCGGGGCTGTATTGGGGTGGGGTCTGTTACATCACTGACAGTGGGCGGGGCTGTATTGGGGTGGGCTCTGTGACATCACTGACAGTGGGCGGGGCTGTATTGGGGTGGAGCTCTGTGACATCACTGACAGTGGGCGGGGCTGTATTGGGGTGGGGTCTGTTACATCACTGACAGTGGGCGGGGCTGTATTGGGGTGGGCTCTGTGACATCACTGACAGTGGGAGGGGCTGTATTGGGGTGGGCTCTGTGACATCACTGACAGTGGGAGGGGCTGTATTGGGGTGGGCTCTGTGACATCACTGACAGTGGGAGGGGCTGTATTGGGGTGGGCTCTGTGACATCACTGACAGTGGGAGGGGCAGTATTGGGGTGGGCT
Source organism: Scyliorhinus torazame (assembly GCF_047496885.1). Taxonomy (NCBI): domain Eukaryota; kingdom Metazoa; phylum Chordata; class Chondrichthyes; order Carcharhiniformes; family Scyliorhinidae; genus Scyliorhinus; species Scyliorhinus torazame. The sequence continues at coordinate 29,302 of NW_027307871.1, read as the reverse complement.
CTGTGACATCACTGACAGTGGGAGGGGCTGTATTGGGGTGGGCTCTGTGACATCACTGACAGTGGGAGGGGCAGTATTGGGGTGGGCTCTGTGACATCACTGACAGTGGGAGGGGCAGTATTGGGGTGGGCTCTGTGACATCACTGACAGTGGGAGGGGCTGTATTGGGGTGGGCTCTGTGACATCACTGACAGTGGGAGGGGCAGTATTGGGGTGGGCTCTGTGACATCACGGACAGTGGGCGGGGCTGTATTGGGGTGGGGCTCTGTTACATCACTGACAGTGGGCGGGGCTGTATTGGGGTGGGGCTCTGTTACATCACTGACAGTGGGCGGGGCTGTATTGGGGTGGGCTCTGTGACATCACTGACAGTGGGCGGGGCTGTATTGGGGTGGGTCTCTGTTACATCACTGACAGTGGGCGGGGCTGTATTGGGGTGGGGCTCTGTTACATCACTGACAGTGGGCGGGGCTGTAATGGGCGTTCCCGTTGGCGGAGCCGGGCCGGAAGGGACGGATGTGGAGGGCGGAAGGGGCGGAGCGTGCGGACCGGAAGTGGTGTTTTGGCGCGGAAGCGGGCTGCGCGGGAAAGACAGAGAGAACCGACCGTCAACATGCAGCCCAGCATCATGTGTGTGACCCGGGGGGGGGGGGGGGGGGGGGAGTGTGACCCCGGGGGGGGGAGAGTGTGACCCCCGGGGGGGGGGGGGGGGGAGAGAGTGACCCCGGGGGGGGGGGGGGGAGGAGAGTGACCCCCGGGGGGGGGGGGGGGGGGAGAGAGTGACCCCGGGGGGGGGGGGGGGGGAGAGAGAGTGACCCCGGGGGGGGGGGGGGGGGAGAGAGAGTGACCCCGGGGGGGGGGGGGGGGGAGAGAGAGTGACCCCGGGGGGGGGGGGGGGGAGAGAGAGTGACCCCGGGGGGGGGGGGGGGGAGAGAGAGTGACCCCGGGGGGGGGGGGGGGGAGAGAGAGTGACCCCGGGGGGGGGGGGGGGAGAGAGAGTGACCCCGGGGGGGGGGGGGGGAGAGAGAGTGACCCCCGGGGGGGGGGGGGGAGAGAGTGACCCCGGGGGGGGGGGGGGGGGGGGAGAGAGAGTGACCCCGGGGGGGGGGGGGGGAGAGAGAGTGACCCCCGGGGGGGGGGGGGGGAGAGAGTGACCCCGGGGGGGGGGGGGGGGGGGAGAGAGAGAGTGACCCCCGGGGGGGAGAGAGAGTGACCCCCGGGGGGGGGGGGGGGAGAGAGAGTGACCCCCGGGGGGGGGGGGGGAGAGAGTGACCCCGGGGGGGGGGGGGGGGGGGGAGAGAGAGAGTGACCCCCGGGGGGGGAGAGAGAGTGACCCCCGGGGGGGGGGGGGGGGGAGAGAGAGTGACCCCCGGGGGGGGGAGAGAGTGTGGACCCCGGGGGGGGGGGAGTGTGGACCCCCGGGGGGGGGGGGAGTGTGGACCCCCGGGGGGGGGGGGAGTGTGACCCCGGGGGGACGGGGGGGATGGTGCGATCCAAACTGACTTCTCCCCTCTCACAGATCGTTCTTTCAGCCGCTAAAAGCAGCGAAGACAAAGATCGCCAAGGAGGAGATTGAGGAGCCCGATGTCTCCCGTCAGCTTCCGCCCAGAGGGTGAGTGTGGGTGGGGGGACGGTCTGAGGGGTGGTGGTAGAGTTAGGGTTCGGGTTAACCCGAATCCTGTACCTGTCCTGGGAGTGTTTGATGGGGACAGTGTAGAGGGAGCTTTACTCTGTATCTAACCCCGTGCTGTACCTGTCCTGGGAGTGTTTGATGGGGACAGTGTAGAGGGAGCTTTACTCTGTATCTAACCCCGTGCTGTACCTGTCCTGGGAGTGATTGATGGGGACAGTGTAGAGTGAGCTTTACTCTGTATCTAACCCCGTGCTGTACCTGTCCTGGGAGTGTTTGATGGGGACTGTGTAGAGGGAGCTTTACTCTGTATCTAACCCCGTGCTGTACCTGTCCTGGGAGTGTTTGATGGGGACAGTGTAGAGGGAGCTTTACTCTGTATCGAACACCGTGCTGTACCTGTCCTGGGAGTGTTTGATGGGGACAGTGCAGAGGGAGCTTTACTCTGTATCTAACCCCGTGCGATACCTGTCCTGGGAGTGTTTGATGGGGACAGTGTCGAGGGAGCTTTACTCTGTATCTAACCCCGTGCTGTACCTGTCCTGGGAGTGTTTGATGGGGACAGTGCAGAGGGAGCTTTACTCTGTATCTAACCCTGTGCTGTACCTGTCCTGGGAGTGTTTGATGGGGACAGTGTAGAGGGAGCTTTACTCTGTATCTAACCCCGTGCTGTACCTGTCCTGGGAGTGTTTGATGGGGACAGTGTAGAGGGAGCTTTACTCTGTATCTAACCCCGTGCTGTACCTGTCCTGGGAGTGTTTGATGGGGACAGTGTAGAGGGAGCTTTACTCTGTATCTAACCCCGTGCTGTACCTGTCCTGGGAGTGTTTGATGGGGACAGTGTAGCGGGAGCTTTACTCTGTATCTAACCCCGTGCTGTGCCTGTCCTGGGAGTGTTTGATGGGGACAGTGTAGAGGGAGCTTTACTCTGTATCTAACCCCGTGCTGTACCTGTCCTGGGTGTGTTTGATGGGGACAGTGTAGAGGGAGCTTTACTCTGTATCTAACCCCGTGCTGCACCTGTCCTGGGAGTGTTTGATGGGGACAGTGTAGAGGGAGCTTTACTCTGTATCTAACCCCGTGCTGTACCTGTCCTGGGAGTGTTTGATGGGGACAGTGTAGAGGGAGCTTTACTCTGTATCTAACCCCGTGCTGTACCTGTCCTGGGAGTGTTTGATGGGGACAGTGTAGAGGGAGCTTTACTCTGTATCTAACCCCGTGCTGTACCTGTCCTGGGAGTGTTTGATGGGGACAGTGTAGAGGGAGCTTTACTCTGTATCTAACCCCGTGCTGTACCTGTCCTGGGAGTGTTTGATGGGGACAGTGTAGAGGGAGCTTTACTCTGTATCTAACCCCGTGCTGTACCTGTCCTGGGAGTGTTTGATGGGGACAGTGTAGAGGGAGCTTTACTCTGTATCTAACCCCGTGCTGTACCTGTCCTGGGAGTGTTTGATGGGGACAGTGTAGAGGGAGCTTTACTCTGTATCTAACCCCGTGCTGTACCTGTCCTGGGAGTGTTTGATGGGGACAGTGTAGAGGGAGCTTTACTCTGTATCTAACCCCGTGCTGTACCTGTCCTGGGAGTGTTTGATGGGGACAGTGTAGAGGGAGCTTTACTCTGTATCTAACCCCGTGCTGTACCTGTCCTGGGAGTGTTTGATGGGGACAGTGTAGCGGCAGCTTTACTCTGTATCTAACCCCGTGCTGTACCTGTCCTGAGAGTGTTTGATGGGGACAGTGTAGAGGGAGCTTTACTCTGTATCTAACCCCGTGCTGTACCTGTCCTGGGAGTGTTTGATGGGGACAGTGTAGAGGGAGCTTTACTCTGTATCTAACCCCGTGCTGTACCTGTCCTGGGAGTGTTTGATGGGGACAGTGTAGAGGGAGCTTTACTCTGTATCTAACCCCGTGCTGTACCTGTCCTGGGAGTGTTTGATGGGGACAGTGTAGAGGGAGCTTTACTCTGTATCTAACCCCGTGCTGTACCTGTCCTGGGAGCGTTTGATGGGGACAGTGTAGAGGGAGCTTTACTCTGTATCTAACCCCGTGCTGTACCTGTCCTGGGAGTGTTTGATGGGGACAGTGTCGAGGGAGCTTTACTCTGTATCAAACCCCGTGCTGTACCTGTCCTGGGAGTGTTTGATGGGGACAGTGTAGAGGGAGCTTTACTCTGTATCTAACCCCGTGCTGTACCTGTCCTGGGAGCGTTTGATGGGGACAGTGTAGAGGGAGCTTTACTCTGTATCTAACCCCGTGCTGTACCTGTCCTGGGAGTGTTTGATGGGGACAGTGTAGAGGGAGCTTTACTCTGCATCTAACCCTGTGCTGTACCTGTCCTGGGAGTGTTTGATGGGGACAGTGTCGAGGGAGCTTTACTCTGTATCTAACCCCGTGCTGTACCTGTCCTGGGAGTGTTTGATGGGGACAGTGTAGAGGGAGCTTTACTCTGTATCTAACTCCGTGCTGTACCTGTCCTGGGAGTGTTTGATGGGGACAGTGTAGAGGGAGCTTTACTCTGTATCTAACCCCGTGCTGTACCTGTCCTGCGAGTGTTTGATGGGGACAGTGTAGAGGGAGCTTTACTCTGTATCTAACCCCGTGCTGTGCCTGTCCTGGGAGCGTTTGATGGGGACAGTGTAGAGGGAGCTTTACTCTGTATCTAACCCCGTGCTGTACCTGTCCTGGGAGTGTTTGATGGGGACAGTGTAGAGGGAGCTTTACTCTGTATCTAACCCCGTGCTGTACCTGTCCTGGGAGTGTTTGATGGGGACAGTGTCGAGGGAGCTTTACTCTGTATCTAAACCCGTGCTGTACCTGTCCTGGGAGTGTTCGATGGGGACAGTGTAGGGGGAGCTTTACTCTGTATCTAACCCTGTGCTGTACCTGTCCTGGGAGTGTTTGATGGGGACAGTGTCGAGGGAGCTTTACTCTGTATCAAACCCCGTGCTGTACCTGTCCTGGGAGTGTTTGATGGGGACAGTGCAGAGGGAGCTTTACTCTGTATCTAACCCCGTGCTGTACCTGTCCTGGGAGCGTTTGATGGGGACAGTGTAGAGGGAGCTTTACTCTGTATCTAACCCCGTGCTGTACCTGTCCTGGGAGTGTTTGATGGGGACAGTGTAGAGGGAGCTTTACTCTGTATCTAACCCCGTGCTGTACCTGTCCTGGGAGTGTTTGATGGGGACAGTGTAGAGGGAGCTTTACTCTGCATCTAACCCTGTGCTGTACCTGTCCTGGGAGTGTTTGATGGGGACAGTGTCGAGGGAGCTTTACTCTGTATCTAACCCCGTGCTGTACCTGTCCTGGGAGTGTTTGATGGGGACAGTGTAGAGGGAGCTTTACTCTGTATCTAACTCCGTGCTGTACCTGTCCTGGGAGTGTTTGATGGGGACAGTGTAGAGGGAGCTTTACTCTGTATCTAACCCCGTGCTGTACCTGTCCTGCGAGTGTTTGATGGGGACAGTGTAGAGGGAGCTTTACTCTGTATCTAACCCCGTGCTGTGCCTGTCCTGGGAGCGTTTGATGGGGACAGTGTAGAGGGAGCTTTACTCTGTATCTAACCCCGTGCTGTACCTGTCCTGGGAGTGTTTGATGGGGACAGTGTAGAGGGAGCTTTACTCTGTATCTAACCCCGTGCTGTACCTGTCCTGGGAGTGTTTGATGGGGACAGTGTCGAGGGAGCTTTACTCTGTATCTAAACCCGTGCTGTACCTGTCCTGGGAGTGTTCGATGGGGACAGTGTAGGGGGAGCTTTACTCTGTATCTAACCCCGTGCTGTACCTGTCCTGGGAGTGTTTGATGGGGACAGTGTAGAGGGAGCTTTACTCTGTATCTAACCCCGTGCTGTACCTGCCCTGGGAGTGTTTGATGGGGACAGTGTAGAGGGAGCTTTACTCTGTATCTAACCCCGTGCTGTACCTGTCCTGCGAGTGTTTGATGGGGACAGTGTCGAGGGAGCTTTACTCTGTATCTAACCCCGTGCTGTACCTGTGCTGGGAGTGTTTGATGGGGACAGTGTAGAGGGAGCTTTACTCTGTATCTAACCCCGTGCTGTACCTGTCCTGGCAGTGTTTGATGGGGACAGTGTAGAGGGAGCTTTACTCTGTATCGAACCCCGTGCTGTACCTGTGCTGGGAGTGTTTGATGGGGACAGTGTAGAGGGAGCTTTACTCTGTATCTAACCCCGTGCTGTACCTGTCCTGGGAGTGTTTGATGGGGACAGTGCAGAGGGTGCTTTACTCTGTATCTCACCCCGTGCTGTACCTGTCCTGGGAGTGTTTGATTGGGACAGTGTAGAGGGAGCTTTACTCTGCATCTAACTCCGTGCTGAACCTGTCCTGGGAGTGTTTGATGGAGACAGTGTAGAGGGAGCTTTACTCTGTATCTAACCCCGTGCTGTACCTGTCCTGGGAGTGTTTGATGGGGACAGTGTAGAGGGAGCTTTACTCTGTATCTAACACCGTGCAGTCCCTGTCCGGTACGTGTCCAGCTGGTGTCACGAGGGGGGTGCAGTGTTTGCCAGCCCCCGCTGTTTCCCGCTGCCTTGACTTTCCCCAATCCGCTGCTCAGGTCTCCGGAGTCGCCAGCGAAGCCCAAGAAGGCCCGTGTCAGACCGAAGGAGGGGGTCACGGCTCTGAGACGACCGAGCAAGAAGGCCCGCCGGGCGTTGGACAGCAGTGACGAGGAGGAAGTGAGGGAAAACGAGGAGATGGAGGGAGAGGGCGCGGAGGTGACGGAGACGCCCCGCGTGCCGGAGGCGAACCCCCCGGAACCTGGAGATGTGAGTTCGTATCCTTCACTCTTCCCCCTCGTGCCCACTGCCGCCCTGGGACGGTCAGGGTGGTTTTGTGTCTGTTTGGCGGGGGTGGGAGATTGTTTGTCGCAGGGGGCGTCTGGGGAGACGGGGGGGTGGGGGGGTCAGAACCTAGAACAGTCCAACACAGGCCCTTCCGCCCACGATGCTGTGCTGACCATTTATCCTAATCTAAGATTAACTTAATTTAACACCTGAGGAAGGAGCAGCGCTCCGACAGCCAGTGACATCGAAACAAACCTGTTGGACTTTAACCTGGTGTTGTAAGACTTCGTACTGTACTAACTTATAGAACACACAGTGCAGAAGGAGGCCATTCGGCCCATCGAGTCTGCACCGACGCACTTAAGCCCTCACTTCCAACCTATCCCCGTAGCCCAATAACCGCTCCTAATCTTTTTTGGACAATTTATCACGGCCAATCCACCTGAACCCGCAAGTCTTTGGACTGTGGGAGGAAACCGGAGCACCCGGAGGAAACCCACGCACACACGGGGAGGATGTGCAGACTCCGCACAGACAGTGACCCAGCGGGGAATCAAACCTGGGGCCCTGGAGCTGTGAAGCCACAGTGCTAACCACTGTGCTACCGTGGTAACCTACATCCCTTCAATTTACTGCTGTCCATGTGTCTGTCTAAGAGTCGCTTAAATGTCCCGAATGACTCTGACTCCACCACCTCTGCTGGCAGTGCATTCCACACACCCACCACTCTCTGTGTAAAGAACCTCTGACATCTCCCCTATACCTTCCTCCAATCGCCTTCAAATGATGTCCCCCTCGTGACAGCCATTTCCGCCCTGGGGAAAAGTCTCTGGCTGTCCACTCTATCCGTGCCTCTCGTCAACTTGTACACCTCCATCAAGTCACCTCGCTTCCTTCTTCGCTCCAGTGTCGGCACAGTACGAAGTCTTACAACACCAGGTTACAGTCCAACAGGTTTGTTTCGATGTCACTAGCTTTCGGAGCGCTGCTCCTTCCTCAGGTGAATGAAGAGGTTCCAGAAACATATATATAGACAGATTCAAAGACGCCAAACAATGCTAGGAATGCGAGCGTCAGCAGGTGATTAAATCTTTACAGATCCAGAGATGGGGTAACCCCAGGTTAAAGAGGTGTGAATTGTACCAAGCCAGGACAGTTGGTAGGATTTCGCAGGCCAGACGGTGGGGGATGAATGTAATGCGACATGAATCCCAGGTCCCGGTTGAGGCCGCACTCGCGTGCGCGGAACTTGGCTGTAAGTTTCTGCTCGGCGATTCTGCGTTGTCGCGGGTCCTGGAGGCCGCCTTGGAGAACGCTTACCCGGAGATCAGAGGCTGAATCCCCTTGACTGCTGAAGTGTTCCCCGACTGGAAGGGAACATTCCTGCCTGGTGATTGTCGCGCGATGTCCGTTGTCGCAGCGTCTGCATGGTCTCGCCAATGTACCGCGCTTCGGGACATCCTTTCCTGCAGCGTATGAGGTAGACAACGTTGGCCGGGTCGCACGAGTGTGTACCGCGTACCTGGTGGGTGGTGTTCTCACGTGTAATGGTGGTATCCATGTCGATGATCGGGCACGTCTTGCAGAGATTGCCATGGCAGGGTTGCGTTACCTGGGGTTACCCCATCTCTGGATCTGTAAAGATTTAATCACCTGCTAATGCTCGCATTCCTAGCATTGTTTGGCATCTTTGAATCTGTCTATATAAATGTTTCTGGAACCTCTTCATTCACCTGAGGAAGGAGCAGCGCTCCGAAAGCTAGTGACATCGAAACAAACCTGTTGGACTTTAACCTGGTGTTGTCAGACTTCTTACTTTCTTCGTAAGACATGCCCTCCAGTCCAGGCAGCAAACCTCCTCTGTACCCTCTCCAAAGCATCCACATCCTTCCTATAATGAGGTGACCTGAACTGGACACAATATCCCAAGTGTGGTCTGACCAGGGTTTTATAAAGCTGCAGCTAAACCTCGCGGCTCTTAAACTCAATCCCCCTGTTAATGAAAGACACACACCGTGCGCCTTCTTAACAACCCTATCAACCTGGGTGGCAACTTTGAGGGATCGATGTTACTTTTATTCCGGGGGGCGGGGGGAGGAGAGATTGGGGGGGGGGGGGGGATACGCCAGTTGGGGGGGGGGGGGGATACGCCAGTTGGGGGGGGGGGCAGTGTCTCCGGGGTCAGGTTGACAGACGGATCTGTGAATTTGCACCAATCCGCTGCTGACCCTCCGTCTCATTGCCACGTTTGTGCTTCCAGTCGCCCAGCGCAGTGTCCCCGGAGGCGCAGCAGACTGAGGGAAGTCCGACGATGTCTGATTCCGGTCTCGAGAATCCTGCTGGTATACCGAGGAGGCGCACAGGTAATGTAGCCCGCGTGCACGGGCGTGCCCACCCTGCGTTCCCGTGTCTGTGCCTCCCGCGTGCACGGGCGTGCCCGCCCTGCGTTCCCGCGTCTGCCTCCCGCGTGCACGGGCGTGCCCGCCCTGCGTTCCTGCGTCTGCCTCCCGCGTGCACGGGCGTGCCCGCCCTGCGTTCCCGCGTCTGCCTCCCGCGTGCACGGGCGTGCCCGCCCTGCGTTCCCGTGTCTGCCTCCCGCGTGCACGGGCGTGTCCGCCCTGCGTTCCCGTGTCTGCCTCCCGCGTGCACGGGCGTGCCCGCCCTGCGTTCCCGCGTCTGCCTCCCGCGTGCACGGGCGTGCCCGCCCTGCGTTCTCGCGTCTGCCTCCCGCGTGCACGGGCGTGCCCGCCCTGCGTTCCCGCGTCTGCCTCCCGCGTGCACGGGCGTGCCCGCCCTGCGTTCCCGCGTCTGCCTCCCGCGTGCACGGGCGTGCCCGCCCTGCGTTCCCGCGTCTGTGCCTCCCGCGTGCACGGGCGTGCCCGCCCTGCGTTCCCGCATCTGCCTCCCGCGTGCACGGGCGTGCCCGCCCTGCGTTCCCGTGTCTGCCTCCCGCGTGCACGGGCGTGCCCGCCCTGCGTTCCCGCGTCTGCCTCCCGCGTGCACGGGCGTGCCCGCCCTGCGTTCCCGTGTCTGCCTCCCGCGTGCACGGGCGTGCCCGCCCCGCGTTCCCGCGTCTGCCTCCCGCGTGCACGGGCGTGTCCGCCCTGCGTTCCCGCGTCTGTGCCTCCCGCGTGCACGGGCGTGCCCGCCCTGCATTCCCGCGTCTGCCTCCCGCGTGCACAGGCGTGCGCGCCCTGCGTTCCCGCGTCTGCCTCCCACGTGCACGGGCGTGCCCGCCCTGCGTTCCCGCGTCTGCCTCCCGCGTGCACGGGTGTGCCTTGCGTTCCCGCGTCTGCCTCCCGCGTGCACGGGCGTGCCCGCCTTGCGTTCCCGTGTCTGCCTCCCGCGTGCACGGGCGTGCGCGCCCTGCATTCCCGCGTCTGCCTCCCGCGTGCACTGGCGTGCGCGCCCTGCGTTCCCGCGTCTGCCTCCCGCGTGCACGGGCATGCCCGCCCTGCGTTCCCGCGTCTGCCTCCCGCGTGCACGGGCGTGTCCGCCCTGCGTTCCCGCGTCTGTGCCTCCCGCGTGCACGGGCGTGCCCGCCCTGCGTTCCCGCGTCTGTGCCTCCCGCGTGCACGGGCGTGCCCGCCCTGCGTTCCCGCGTCTGTGCCTCCCGCGTGCACGGGCGTGCCCGCCCTGCGTTCCCGCGTCTGCCTCCCGCGTGCACGGGCGTGCCCACCCTGCGTTCCCGTGTCTGCCTCCCGCGTGCACGGGCGTGTCCGCCCTGCGTTCCCGTGTCTGCCTCCCGCGTGCACGGGCGTGCCCGCCCTGCGTTCCCGCGTCTGCCTCCCGAGTGCACGGGCGTGCCCGCCCTGCGTTCCCGTGTCTGCCTCCCGCGTGCACGGGCGTGTCCGCCCCGCGTTCCCGCGTCTGCCTCCCGCGTGCACGGGCGTGCCCGCCCTGCGTTCCCGCGTCTGCCTCCCGCGTGCACGGGCGTGCCCGCCCTGCGTTCCCGCGTCTGCCTCCCGCGTGCACGGGCGTGCCCGCCCTGCGTTCCCGCGTCTGCCTCCCGCGTGCACGGGCGTGCCCGCCCTGCGTTCCCGCGTCTGTGCCTCCCGCGTGCACGGGCGTGCCCGCCCTGCGTTCCCGCATCTGCCTCCCGCGTGCACGGGCGTGCCCGCCCTGCGTTCCCGTGTCTGCCTCCCGCGTGCACGGGCGTGCCCGCCCTGCGTTCCCGCGTCTGCCTCCCGCGTGCACTGGCGTGCGCGCCCTGCGTTCCCGCGTCTGCCTCCCGCGTGCACGGGCGTGCCCGCCCTGCATTCCCGTCTCCGCGCGGTGCTGACGCTCCGGGGGTCTCCCGCGCTGTGCTGACGCTCCGGGGGTCTCCCGCGCGGTGCTGACGCTCCGGGGGTCTCCCGCGCGGTGCTGACGCTCCGGGGGTCTCCGCGCTGTGCTGACGCTCCGGGGGTCTCCCGCGCTGTGCTGACGGTCCGGGGGTCTCCGCGCTGTGCTGACGCTCCGGGGGTCTCCCGCGCTGTGCTGACGCTCCGGGGGTCTCTCCCGCGCTGTGCTGACGCTCCGGGGGTGTCCCGCGCGGTGCTGACGGTCCGGGGGTCTCTCCCGCGCGCTGTGCTGACGCTCCGGGGGTCTCTCCCGCGCGGTGCTGACGCTCCGGGGGTCTCGGCGCGGTGCTGACGGTCCGGGGGTCTCCCGCGCGGTGCTGACGCTCCGGGGGTCTCCGCGCTGTGCTGACGCTCCGGGGGTCTCTCCCGCGCGGTGCTGACGGTCCGGGGGTCTCTCCCGCGCTGTGCTGACGGTCCGGGGGTCTCGGCGCTGTGCTGACGGTCCGGGGGTCTCTCCCGCGCGGTGCTGACGCTCCGGGGGTCTCTCCCGCGCTGTGCTGACGGTCCGGGGGTCTCTCCCGCGCGGTGCTGACGGTCCGGGGGTCTCCCGCGCTGTGCTGACGGTCCGGGGGTCTCGGCGCTGTGCTGACGCTCCGGGGGTCTCTCCCGCGCTGTGCTGACGGTCCGGGGGTCTCCGCGCTGTGCTGACGCTCCGGGGGTCTCTCCCGCGCTGTGCTGACGCTCCGGGGGTCTCCCGCGCGGTGCTGACGCTCCGGGGGTCTCCGCGCTGTGCTGACGATCCGGGGGTCTCCCCCGCGCTGTGCTGACGGTCCGGGGGTCTCGGCGCTGTGCTGACGCTCCGGGGGTGTCTCCCCCGCGCTGTGCTGACGCTCCGGGGGTCTCCGCGCGGTGCTGACGCTCCGGGGGTCTCTCCCGCGCTGTGCTGACGCTCCGGGGGTCTCCGCGCTGTGCTGACGCTCCGGGGGTCTCCGCGCTGTGCTGACGCTCCGGGGGTCTCCCGCGCTGTGCTGACGGTCCGGGGGTCTCCCGCGCGGTGCTGACGCTCCGGGGGTCTCCCGCGCGGTGCTGACGGTCCGGGGGTCTCCCGCGCGGTGCTGACGCTCCGGGGGTCTCCGCGCGGTGCTGACGCTCCGGGGGTCTCCGCGCGGTGCTGACGGTCCGGGGGTCTCCGCGCTGTGCTGACGGTCCGGGGGTCTCTCCCGCGCTGTGCTGACGGTCCGGGGGTCTCTCCCGCGCGGTGCTGACGCTCCGGGGGTCTCCCGCGCGGTGCTGACGGTCCGGGGGTCTCTCCCGCGCTGTGCTGACGGTCCGGGGGTCTCTCCCGCGCGGTGCTGACGGTCCGGGGGTCTCCCGCGCGGTGCTGACGCTCCGGGGGTCTCCGCGCGGTGCTGACGCTCCGGGGGTCTCGGCGCTGTGCTGACGGTCCGGGGGTCTCCGCGCGGTGCTGACGCTCCGGGGGTCTCCCGCGCGGTGCTGACGCTCCGGGGGTCTCTCCCGCGCTGTGCTGACGCTCCGGGGGTCTCTCCCGCGCGGTGCTGACGCTCCGGGGATCTCTCCCGCGCGGTGCTGACGCTCCGGGGGTCTCCGCGCTGTGCTGACGCTCCGGGGGTCTCTCCCGCGCTGTGCTGACGCTCCGGGGGTCTCCCGCGCGGTGCTGACGCTCCGGGGGTCTCCCGCGCGGTGCTGACGCTCCGGGGGTCTCCGCGCTGTGCTGACGGTCCGGGGGTCTCCCGCGCGGTGCTGACGCTCCGGGGGTCTCCGCGCTGTGCTGACGGTCCGGGGGTCTCGGCGCGGTGCTGACGCTCCGGGGGTCTCCGCGCTGTGCTGACGGTCCGGGGGTCTCGGCGCGGTGCTGACGGTCCGGGGGTCTCCGCGCTGTGCTGACGCTCCGGGGGTCTCCGCGCTGTGCTGACGCTCCGGGGGTCTCCGCGCTGTGCTGACGCTCCGGGGGTCTCCCGCGCGGTGCTGACGGTCCGGGGGTCTCTCCCGCGCGGTGCTGACGGTCCGGGGGTCTCTCCCGCGCGGTGCTGACGCTCCGGGGGTCTCCGCGCGGTGCTGACGCTCCGGGGGTCTCGGCGCTGTGCTGACGGTCCGGGGGTCTCTCCCGCGCGGTGCTGACGCTCCGGGGGTCTCCCGCGCTGTGCTGATGGTCCGGGGGTCTCTCCCGCGCTGTGCTGACGGTCCGGGGGTCTCTCCCGCGCGGTGCTGACGCTCCGGGGGTCTCTCCCGCGCTGTGCTGACGGTCCGGGGGTCTCTCCCGCGCTGTGCTGACGGTCCGGGGGTCTCCCGCGCGCGGTGCTGACGGTCCGGGGGTCTCCGCGCTGTGCTGACGGTCCGGGGGTCTCTCCCGCGCTGTGCTGACGGTCCGGGGGTCTCCGCGCTGTGCTGACGGTCCGGGGGTCTCTCCCGCGCTGTGCTGACGGTCCGGGGGTCTCTCCCGCGCGGTGCTGACGCTCCGGGGGTCTCCCGCGCTGTGCTGACGCTCCGGGGGTCTCCGCGCGGTGCTGACGGTCCGGGGGTCTCCCGCGCTGTGCTGACGGTCCGGGGGTCTCCCGCGCTGTGCTGACGGTCCGGGGGTCTCCGCGCTGTGCTGACGCTCCGGGGGTCTCCCGCGCTGTGCTGACGCTCCGGGGGTCTCCCGCGCTGTGCTGACGCTCCGGGGGTCTCCCGCGCTGTGCTGACGCTCCGGGGGTCTCCCGCGCGGTGCTGACGGTCCGGGGGTCTCTCCCGCGCTGTGCTGACGGTCCGGGGGTCTCGGCGCTGTGCTGGCGGTCCGGGGGTCTCTCCCGCGCGGTGCTGACGCTCCGGGGGTCTCTCCCGCGCTGTGCTGACGGTCCGGGGGTCTCTCCCGCGCGGTGCTGACGGTCCGGGGGTCTCCCGCGCTGTGCTGACGGTCCGGGGGTCTCGGCGCTGTGCTGACGCTCCGGGGGTCTCTCCCGCGCTGTGCTGACGGTCCGGGGGTCTCCGCGCTGTGCTGACGCTCCGGGGGTCTCTCCCGCGCTGTGCTGACGCTCCGGGGGTCTCCCGCGCGGTGCTGACGCTCCGGGGGTCTCCGCGCTGTGCTGACGATCCGGGGGTCTCCCCCGCGCTGTGCTGACGGTCCGGGGGTCTCGGCGCTGTGCTGACGCTCCGGGGGTGTCTCCCCCGCGCTGTGCTGACGGTCCGGGGGTCTCCGCGCGGTGCTGACGCTCCGGGGGTCTCTCCCGCGCTGTGCTGACGCTCCGGGGGTCTCCCGCGCTGTGCTGACGCTCCGGGGGTCTCCGCGCTGTGCTGACGCTCCGGGGGTCTCCCGCGCGGTGCTGACGCTCCGGGGGTCTCCGCGCTGTGCTGACGCTCCGGGGGTCTCCCGCGCTGTGCTGACGCTCCGGGGGTCTCCCGCGCGGTGCTGACGGTCCGGGGGTCTCTCCCGCGCTGTGCTGACGGTCCGGGGGTCTCCCGCGCGGTGCTGACGGTCCGGGGGTCTCCGCGCGGTGCTGACGCTCCGGGGGTCTCCCGCGCGGTGCTGACGCTCCGGGGGTCTCCGCGCGGTGCTGACGGTCCGGGGGTCTCCCGCGCGGTGCTGACGGTCCGGGGGTCTCTCCCGCGCTGTGCTGACGGTCCGGGGGTCTCTCCCGCGCTGTGCTGACGCTCCGGGGGTCTCCCGCGCTGTGCTGACGCTCCGGGGGTCTCCCGCGCGGTGCTGACGCTCCGGGGGTCTCCGCGCTGTGCTGACGCTCCGGGGGTCTCCCGCGCTGTGCTGACGCTCCGGGGGTCCCCCGCGCGGTGCTGACGCTCCGGGGGTCTCCGCGCTGTGCTGACGCTCCGGGGGTCTCCCGCGCGGTGCTGACGCTCCGGGGGTCTCTCCCGCGCTGTGCTGACGCTCCGGGGGTCTCCGCGCTGTGCTGACGCTCCGGGGGTCTCGGCGCTGTGCTGACGCTCCGGGGGTCTCCGCGCTGTGCTGACGCTCCGGCGGTCTCCCGCGCGGTGCTGACGCTCCGGGGGTCTCTCCCGCGCTGTGCTGACGCTCCGGGGGTCTCCCGCGCGGTGCTGACGCTCCGGGGGTCTCTCCCGCGCTGTGCTGACGCTCCGGGGGTCTCCCGCGCGGTGCTGACGGTCCGGGGGTCTCCCCCGCGCGGTGCTGACGCTCCGGGGGTCTCCCGCGCGGTGCTGACGCTCCGGGGGTCTCCGCGCGGTGCTGACGCTCCGGGGGTCTCCCGCGCGGTGCTGACGGTCCGGGGGTCTCTCCCGCGCTGTGCTGACGGTCCGGGGGTCTCTCCCGCGCGGTGCTGACGCTCCGGGGGTCTCCCGCGCGGTGCTGACGCTCCGGGGGTCTCCCGCGCGGTGCTGACGCTCCGGGGGTCTCCCGCGCGGTGCTGACGCTCCGGGGGTCTCCCGCGCGGTGCTGACGCTCCGGGGGTCTCCCGCGCGGTGCTGACGCTCCGGGGGTCTCCCGCGCGGTGCTGACGCTCAGGGGGTCTCTCCCGCGCTGTGCTGACGGTCCGGGGGTCTCGGCGCTGTGCTGACGGTCCGGGGGTCTCTCCCGCGCGGTGCTGACGGTCCGGGGGTCTCCCGCGCTGTGCTGACGCTCCGGGGGTCTCCGCGCTGTGCTGACGATCCGGGGGTCTCCCCCGCGCTGTGCTGACGGTCCGGGGGTCTCGGTGCTGTGCTGACGCTCCGGGGGTCTCTCCCCCGCGCTGTGCTGACGCTCCGGGGGTCTCCCGCGCTGTGCTGACGGTCCGGGGGTGTCCCGCGCGGTGCTGACGGTCCGGGGGTCTCTCCCGCGCTGTGCTGACGGTCCGGGGGTCTCTCCCGCGCTGTGCTGACGGTCCGGGGGTCTCCCGCGCTGTGCTGACGCTCCGGGGGTCTCCGCGCTGTGCTGACGCTCCGGGGGTCTCTCCCGCGCTGTGCTGACGGTCCGGGGGTCTCTCCCGCGCTGTGCTGACGCTCCGGGGGTCTCCCGCGCGGTGCTGACGCTCCGGGGGTCTCCCGTGCTGTGCTGACGCTCCGGGGGTCTCCGCGCTGTGCTGACGGTCCGGGGGTCTCTCCCGCGCGGTGCTGACGGTCCGAGGGTCTCTCCCGCGCGGTGCTGACGGTCCGGGGGTCTCCGCGCGGTGCTGACGGTCCTGGGGTCTCTCGCGCGGTGCTGACGCTCCGGGGGTCTCCCGCGCGGTGCTGACGCTCCGGGGGTCTCTCCCGCGCTGTGCTGACGGTCCGGGGGTCTCTCCCGCGTTGTGCTGACGGTCCGGGGGTCTCTCCCGCGCTGTGCTGACGGTCCGGGGGTCTCTCCCGCGCGGTGCTGACGCTCCGGGGGTCTCCCGCGCGGTGCTGACGGTCCGGGGGTCTCTCCCGCGCTGTGCTGACGGTCCGGGGGTCTCTCCCGCGCGGTGCTGACGGTCCGGGGGTCTCCCGCGCGGTGCTGACGCTCCGGGGGTCTCCGCGCGGTGCTGACGCTCCGGGGGTCTCGGCGCTGTGCTGACGGTCCGGGGGTCTCCGCGCGGTGCTGACGCTCCGGGGGTCTCCCGCGCTGTGCTGACGCTCCGGGGGTCTCTCCCGCGCTGTGCTGACGCTCCGGGGGTCTCCGCGCGGTGCTGACGCTCCGGGGGTCTCTCCCGCGCGGTGCTGACGCTCCGGGGGTCTCCCGCGCTGTGCTGACGGTCCGGGGGTCTCGGCGCTGTGCTGACGCTCCGGGGGTCTCCGCGCTGTGCTGACGGTCCGGGGGTCTCTCCCGCGCGCTGTGCTGACGGTCCGGGGGTCTCTCCCGCGCGCGGTGCTGACGGTCCGGGGGTCTCTCCCGCGCTGTGCTGACGGTCCGGGGGTCTCCGCGCTGTGCTGACGCTCCGGGGGTCTCTCCCGCGCGGTGCTGACGCTCCGGGGGTCTCCCGCGCTGTGCTGATGGTCCGGGGGTCTCTCCCGCGCTGTGCTGACGGTCCGGGGGTCTCTCCCGCGCGGTGCTGACGCTCCGGGGGTCTCTCCCGCGCTGTGCTGACGGTCCGGGGGTCTCTCCCGCGCTGTGCTGACGGTCCGGGGGTCTCCCGCGCGCGGTGCTGACGGTCCGGGGGTCTCCGCGCTGTGCTGACGGTCCGGGGGTCTCTCCCGCGCTGTGCTGACGGTCCGGGGGTCTCCGCGCTGTGCTGACGGTCCGGGGGTCTCTCCCGCGCTGTGCTGACGGTCCGGGGGTCTCTCCCGCGCGGTGCTGACGCTCCGGGGGTCTCCCGCGCTGTGCTGACGCTCCGGGGGTCTCTCCCGCGCTGTGCTGACGCTCCGGGGGTCTCCCGCGCGGTGCTGACGCTCCGGGGGTCTCCCGCGCTGTGCTGACGGTCCGGGGGTCTCGGCGCGGTGCTGACGGTCCGGGGGTCTCCGCGCTGTGCTGACGCTCCGGGGGTCTCCGCGCTGTGCTGACGCTCCGGGGGTCTCCGCGCTGTGCTGACGGTCCGGGGGTCTCTCCCGCGCTGTGCTGACGGTCCGGGGGTCTCTCCCGCGCGGTGCTGACGCTCCGGGGGTCTCTCCCGCGCTGTGCTGACGGTCCGGGGGTCTCTCCCGCGCTGTGCTGACGGTCCGGGGGTCTCCCGCGCGCGGTGCTGACGGTCCGGGGGTCTCTCCCGCGCTGTGCTGACGGTCCGGGGGTCTCCGCGCTGTGCTGACGGTCCGGGGGTCTCTCCCGCGCTGTGCTGACGGTCCGGGGGTCTCTCCCGCGCGGTGCTGACGGTCCGGGGGTCTCCCGCGCTGTGCTGACGCTCCGGGGGTCTCCGCGCTGTGCTGACGGTCCGGGGGTCTCTCCCGCGCTGTGCTGACGGTCCGGGGGTCTCTCCCGCGCTGTGCTGACGGTCCGGGGGTCTCTCCCGCGCTGTGCTGACGGTCCGGGGGTCTCCCCGCGCGCGGTGCTGACGGTCCGGGGGTCTCCGCGCTGTGCTGACGGTCCGGGGGTCTCTCCCGCGCTGTGCTGACGGTCCGGGGGTCTCTCCCGCGCGGTGCTGACGGTCCGGGGGTCTCCGCGCGGTGCTGACGGTCCGGGGGTCTCTCCCGCGCGGTGCTGACGCTCCGGGGGTCTCTCCCGCGCGCGGTGCTGACGGTCCGGGGGTCTCCCGCGCGGTGCTGACGGTCCGGGGGTCTCCCGCGCGGTGCTGACGGTCCGGGGGTCTCTCCCGCGCGGTGCTGACGGTCCGGGGGTCTCTCCCGCGCGGTGCTGACGCTCCGGGGGTCTCTCCCGCGCGCGGTGCTGACGGTCCGGGGGTCTCCCGCGCGGTGCTGACGGTCCGGGGGTCTCCGCGCGGTGCTGACGGTCCGGGGGTCTCCCGCGCTGTGCTGACGGTCCGGGGGTCTCCCGCGCTGTGCTGACGGTCCGGGGGTCTCCCGCGCTGTGCTGACGCTCCGGGGGTCTCCCGCGCTGTGCTGACGCTCCGGGGGTCTCCCGCGCTGTGCTGACGCTCCGGGGGTCTCCCGCGCTGTGCTGACGCTCCGGGGGTCTCCCGCGCGGTGCTGACGCTCCGGGGGTCTCTCCCGCGCTGTGCTGACGGTCCGGGGGTCTCTCCCGCGCTGTGCTGACGGTCCGGGGGTCTCGGCGCTGTGCTGACGGTCCGGGGGTCTCTCCCGCGCGGTGCTGACGCTCCGGGGGTCTCTCCCGCGCTGTGCTGACGGTCCGGGGGTCTCTCCCGCGCTGTGCTGACGGTCCGGGGGTCTCGGCGCTGTGCTGACGGTCCGGGGGTCTCTCCCGCGCGGTGCTGACGCTCCGGGGGTCTCTCCCGCGCTGTGCTGACGGTCCGGGGGTCTCTCCCGCGCGGTGCTGACGGTCCGGGGGTCTCCCGCGCTGTGCTGACGGTCCGGGGGTCTCGGCGCTGTGCTGACGCTCCGGGGGTCTCTCCCGCGCTGTGCTGACGGTCCGGGGGTCTCCGCGCTGTGCTGACGCTCCGGGGGTCTCTCCCGCGCTGTGCTGACGCTCCGGGGGTCTCTCCCGCGCTGTGCTGACGCTCCGGGGGTCTCCCGCGCGGTGCTGACGCTCCGGGGGTCTCCGCGCTGTGCTGACGATCCGGGGGTCTCCCCCGCGCTGTGCTGACGGTCCGGGGGTCTCGGCGCTGTGCTGACGCTCCGGGGGTGTCTCCCCCGCGCTGTGCTGACGCTCCGGGGGTCTCCGCGCGGTGCTGACGCTCCGGGGGTCTCTCCCGCGCTGTGCTGACGCTCCGGGGGTCTCCCGCGCTGTGCTGACGCTCCGGGGGTCTCCGCGCTGTGCTGACGCTCCGGGGGTCTCCCGCGCGGTGCTGACGCTCCGGGGGTCTCCGCGCTGTGCTGACGCTCCGGGGGTCTCCCGCGCTGTGCTGACGCTCCGGGGGTCTCCCGCGCGGTGCTGACGGTCCGGGGGTCTCTCCCGCGCTGTGCTGACGGTCCGGGGGTCTCCCGCGCGGTGCTGACGGTCCGGGGGTCTCCCGCGCGGTGCTGACGCTCCGGGGGTCTCCGCGCGGTGCTGACGGTCCGGGGGTCTCCCGCGCGGTGCTGACGGTCCGGGGGTCTCTCCCGCGCTGTGCTGACGGTCCGGGGGTCTCTCCCGCGCTGTGCTGACGCTCCGGGGGTCTCCCGCGCGGTGCTGACGCTCCGGGGGTCTCCGCGCTGTGCTGACGCTCCGGGGGTCTCCCGCGCTGTGCTGACGCTCCGGGGGTCCCCCGCGCGGTGCTGACGCTCCGGGGGTCTCGGCGCTGTGCTGACGCTCCGGGGGTCTCGGCGCTGTGCTGACGCTCCGGGGGTCTCCGCGCTGTGCTGACGCTCCGGGGGTCTCCCGCGCGGTGCTGACGCTCCGGGGGTCTCTCCCGCGCTGTGCTGACGCTCCGGGGGTCTCCCGCGCGGTGCTGACGCTCCGGGGGTCTCTCCCGCGCTGTGCTGACGCTCCGGGGGTCTCCCGCGCGGTGCTGACGGTCCGGGGGTCTCCCCCGCGCGGTGCTGACGCTCCGGGGGTCTCCCGCGCGGTGCTGACGCTCCGGGGGTCTCCGCGCGGTGCTGACGCTCCGGGGGTCTCCCGCGCGGTGCTGACGCTCCGGGGGTCTCTCCCGCGCTGTGCTGACGGTCCGGGGGTCTCTCCCGCGCGGTGCTGACGCTCCGGGGGTCTCCCGCGCGGTGCTGACGCTCCGGGGGTCTCCCGCGCGGTGCTGACGCTCCGGGGGTCTCCCGCGCGGTGCTGACGCTCCGGGGGTCTCCCGCGCGGTGCTGACGCTCCGGGGGTCTCCCGCGCGGTGCTGACGCTCCGGGGGTCTCCCGCGCTGTGCTGACGCTCCGGGGGTCTCCCGCGCGGTGCTGACGCTCAGGGGGTCTCTCCCGCGCTGTGCTGACGGTCCGGGGGTCTCGGCGCTGTGCTGACGGTCCGGGGGTCTCTCCCGCGCGGTGCTGACGGTCCGGGGGTCTCCCGCGCTGTGCTGACGCTCCGGGGGTCTCCGCGCTGTGCTGACGATCCGGGGGTCTCCCCCGCGCTGTGCTGACGGTCCGGGGGTCTCGGTGCTGTGCTGACGCTCCGGGGGTCTCTCCCCCCGCGCTGTGCTGACGCTCCGGGGGTCTCCCGCGCTGTGCTGACGGTCCGGGGGTGTCCCGCGCGGTGCTGACGGTCCGGGGGTCTCTCCCGCGCTGTGCTGACGGTCCGGGGGTCTCTCCCGCGCTGTGCTGACGGTCCGGGGGTCTCCCGCGCTGTGCTGACGCTCCGGGGGTCTCCGCGCTGTGCTGACGCTCCGGGGGTCTCTCCCGCGCTGTGCTGACGGTCCGGGGGTCTCTCCCGCGCTGTGCTGACGCTCCGGGGGTCTCCCGCGCGGTGCTGACGCTCCGGGGGTCTCTCCCGCGCGGTGCTGACGCTCCGGGGGTCTCCCGCGCTGTGCTGATGGTCCGGGGGTCTCTCCCGCGCTGTGCTGACGGTCCGGGGGTCTCTCCCGCGCGGTGCTGACGCTCCGGGGGTCTCTCCCGCGCTGTGCTGACGGTCCGGGGGTCTCTCCCGCGCTGCGCTGACGGTCCGGGGGTCTCCCGCGCGCGGTGCTGACGGTCCGGGGGTCTCCGCGCTGTGCTGACGGTCCGGGGGTCTCTCCCGCGCTGTGCTGACGCTCCGGGGGTCTCCCGCGCTGTGCTGACGGTCCGGGGGTCTCCGCGCTGTGCTGACGGTCCGGGGGTCTCTCCCGCGCGGTGCTGACGGTCCGGGGGTCTCTCCCGCGCGGTGCTGACGGTCCGGGGGTCTCCCGCGCTGTGCTGACGCTCCGGGGGTCTCCCGCGCTGTGCTGACGCTCCGGGGGTCTCCCGCGCTGTGCTGACGCTCCGGGGGTCTCCCGCGCGGTGCTGACGCTCCGGGGGTCTCTCCCGCGCTGTGCTGACGGTCCGGGGGTCTCTCCCGCGCTGTGCTGACGGTCCGGGGGTCTCGGCGCTGTGCTGACGGTCCGGGGGTCTCTCCCGCGCGGTGCTGACGCTCCGGGGGTCTCTCCCGCGCTGTGCTGACGGTCCGGGGGTCTCTCCCGCGCTGTGCTGACGGTCCGGGGGTCTCGGCGCTGTGCTGACGGTCCGGGGGTCTCTCCCGCGCGGTGCTGACGCTCCGGGGGTCTCTCCCGCGCTGTGCTGACGGTCCGGGGGTCTCTCCCGCGCGGTGCTGACGGTCCGGGGGTCTCCCGCGCTGTGCTGACGGTCCGGGGGTCTCGGCGCTGTGCTGACGCTCCGGGGGTCTCTCCCGCGCTGTGCTGACGGTCCGGGGGTCTCCGCGCTGTGCTGACGCTCCGGGGGTCTCTCCCGCGCTGTGCTGACGCTCCGGGGGTCTCCCGCGCGGTGCTGACGCTCCGGGGGTCTCCGCGCTGTGCTGACGATCCGGGGGTCTCCCCCGCGCTGTGCTGACGGTCCGGGGGTCTCGGCGCTGTGCTGACGCTCCGGGGGTGTCTCCCCCGCGCTGTGCTGACGCTCCGGGGGTCTCCGCGCTGTGCTGACGGTCCGGGGGTCTCGGCGCTGTGCTGACGCTCCGGGGGTCTCCCGCGCGGTACTGACGGTCCGGGGGTCTCCCGCGCGGTGCTGACGCTCCGGGGGTCTCTCCCCCGCGCTGTGCTGACGGTCCGGGGGTCTCGGCGCTGTGCTGACGCTCCGGGGGTCTCCCGCGCGGTGCTGACGCTCCGGGGGTCTCCCGCGCGGTGCTGACGCTCCGGGGGTCTCCCGCGCTGTGCTGACGGTCCGGGGGTGTCCCGCGCGGTGCTGACGGTCCGGGGGTCTCTCCCGCGCTGTGCTGACGGTCCGGGGGTCTCTCCCGCGCTGTGCTGACGGTCCGGGTCTCTCCCGCGCTGTGCTGACGGTCCGGGGGTCTCTCCCGCGCCGTGCTGACGGTCCGGGGGTCTCTCCCGCGCTGTGCTGACGCTCCGGGGGTCTCGGCGCTGTGTTGACGGTCCGGGGGTCTCTCCCGCGCTGTGCTGACGGTCCGGGGGTCTCTCCCGCGCTGTGCTGACGGTCCGGGGGTCTCTCCCGCGCTGTGCTGACGGTCCGGGGGTCTCTCCCGCGCTGTGCTGACGGTCCGGGGGTCTCTCCCGCGCGGTGCTGACGCTCCGGGGGTCTCCCGCGCGGTGCTGACGCTCCGGGGGTCTCCCGCGCGGTGCTGACGCTCCGGGGGTCTCCCGCGCGGTGCTGACGCTCCGGGGGTCTCCCGCGCGGTGCTGACGCTCCGGGGGTCTCCCGCGCGGTGCTGACGCTCCGGGGGTCTCCCGCGCTGTGCTGACGCTCCGGGGGTCTCCCGCGCGGTGCTGACGCTCCGGGGGTCTCTCCCGCGCTGTGCTGACGGTCCGGGGGTCTCGGCGCTGTGCTGACGGTCCGGGGGTCTCTCCCGCGCGGTGCTGACGGTCCGGGGGTCTGCCGCGCTGTGCTGACGCTCCGGGGGTCTCCGCGCTGTGCTGACGATCCGGGGGTCTCCCCCGCGCTGTGCTGACGCTCCGGGGGTCTCCCGCGCGGTGCTGACGCTCCGGGGGTCTCCCGCGCTGTGCTGACGCTCCGGGGGTCTCTCCCGCGCTGTGCTGACGCTCCGGGGGTCTCCGCGCTGTGCTGACGATCCGGGGGTCTCCCCCGCGCTGGTCTGTGCTGACGCTCCGGGGGTCTCCCGCGCTGTGCTGACGGTCCGGGGGTGTCCCGCGCGGTTGCTGACGGTCCGGGGGTCTCCCGCGCGGTGCTGACGCTCCGGGGGTCCTCCCGCGCTGTGCTGACGCTTCCGGGGTCTCTCCCGCGCTGTGCTGACGCTCCGGGGGTCTCTCCCGCGCTGTGCTGACGGTCCGGGGGTCTCTCCCGCGCTGTGCTGACGGTCCGGGGGTCTCCCGCGCTGTGCTGACGGTCCGGGTCTCTCCCGCGCTGTGCTGACGGTCCGGGGGTCTCTCCGCGCGGTGCTGACGGTCCGGGGGTCTCGGCGCTGTGCTGACGCTCCGGGGGTCTCCCGCGCTGTGCTGACGCTCCGGGGGTCTCGGCGCGGTGCTGACGCTCCGGGGGTCTCCGCGCTGTGCTGACGGTCCGGGGGTCTCCCGCGCGGTGCTGACGGTCCGCGGGGTCTCCCGCGCGGTGCTGACGGTCCGGGGGTCTCCGCGCGGTGCTGACGGTCCGGGGGTCTCCCGCGCGGTGTGCTGACGGTCCAGGGGGTCTACGCGCGGTGGGGTCTCCGCGCGGTGCTGACGGTCCGGGGGTCTCCCGCGCGGTGCTGACGGTCCGGGGGTCTCCGCGCGGTGCTGACGGTCCGGGGGTCTCCGCGCGGTGCTGACGCTCCGGGGGTCTCTCCCGCGCTGTGCTGACGCTCCGGGGGTCTCCGCGCTGTGCTGACGGTCCGGGGGTCTCCCGCGCTGTGCTGACGCTCCGGGGGTCTCCGCGCGGTGCTGACGGTCCGGGGGTCTCCGCGCGGTGCTGACGCTCCGGGGGTCTCTCCCGCGCTGTGCTGACGCTCCGGGGGTCTCTCCCGCGCGGTGCTGACGCTCCGGGGGTCTCGGCGCTGCGCTGACGCTCCGGGGGTCTCCGCGCTGTGCTGACGGTCCGGGGGTCTCCCGCGCTGTGCTGACGCTCCGGGGGTCTCCGCGCGGTGCTGACGCTCCGGGGGTCTCCGCGCGGTGCTGACGCTCCGGGGGTCTCCCGCGCGGTGCTGACGCTCCGGGGGTCTCCGCGCTGTGCTGACGCTCCGGGGGTCTCGGCGCTGTGCTGACGCTCCGGGGGTCTCCGCGCGGTGCTGACGCTCCGGGGGTCTCGGCGCTGTGCTGACGCTTCCGGGGGTCTCCCGCGCGGTGCTAACGCTCCGGGGGTCTCCCGCGCGGTGCTGACGCTCCGGGGGTCTCGGCGCTGTGCTGACGCTCCGGGGGTCTCGGCGCTGTGCTGACGCTCCGGGGGTCTCGGCGCTGTGCTGACGGTCCGGGGGTCTCCGCGCGGTGCTGACGCTCCGGGGTCTCGGCGCTGTGCTGACGCTCCGGGGGGTCTCCCGCGCGGTGCTAACGCTCCGGGGGTCTCCCGCGCGGTGCTGACGCTCCGGGGGTCTCGGCGCTGTGCTGACGCTCCGGGGGTCTCGGCGCTGTGCTGACGCTCCGGGGGTCTCGGCGCTGTGCTGACGGTCCGGGGGTCTCCGCGCGGTGCTAACTGTCTGTGCCTCTCCCCCTCCGCAGCCAGGAAGCAGCTCCCCAAACGCAAGCTTCAGGCGATGAAGACGGGCAGCGGGGA
Source organism: Scyliorhinus torazame (assembly GCF_047496885.1). NCBI lineage: Eukaryota > Metazoa > Chordata > Chondrichthyes > Carcharhiniformes > Scyliorhinidae > Scyliorhinus > Scyliorhinus torazame. The sequence goes on along the minus strand of NW_027307871.1, from coordinate 4,935 downwards.
CCCGAGAGAGGACGTTGCTGACCACAGCGACGAAAGCTCGGCCAAGCGGACCAGGCTGGAAGGTGACGTGTCCTGGCGCGGGGGGGCGGGTGTTGACTGCGCGATCTGAGAGAGCCCCGAATGGTCCCACACTGCTGCTCTCACGGTGCCGTGTCTGCGTGGGCCGCTCCCCCCGTGTCTGCGTGGGTCGCTCCCCCCCCCCCCGTGTCTGCGTGCGTGGGTCGCTCCCCCCGTGTCTGCGTGGGTCGCTCCCCCCGTGTCTGCGTGGGTCGCTCCCCCTGTGTCTGCGTGGGTCGCTCCCCCCGTGTCCAGGGCAGGTCGAGTGGTCGCCCTAAATTGCCTCTTGAAAATGAAATGAAAATCGCTTATTGTCACAAGTGGGCTTCAAAGTTACTGTGAAAAGCCCCTAGTCGCCACATTCCGGCGCCTGTTCGGGGAGGCTGGTACGGAATCGAACCGTGCAGCTGGCCTGCCTTGGTCTGCTTTCAAAGCCAGCGATTTAGCCCTGTGCTAAACAGCCTCTTAATTGGAAATAAATAATTGGACGCTCTAAATTTCAAAGAAAAGATGGAAAGCTTTAACGTTCTGGGAGGATTGGCAGGGTGGATGCGGGGTGGATGTTTCCTCTTGTGGGAGAATCGAGAACCGGGGGTGGGGGGGGGGGGGGTCGTGTTTGAGACGGAGAGGGCAGAGACCAGAACCAGGGAGATTCTTGACGAACAAGGGGGTGAAACGTGATCGGATTGGATTTGTTTATTGTCACGTGTACCGAGGTCCAGTTAAAAGTATTTTTCTGCGAGCAGCTCAACAGATTGTTACGTACACGGAAGAAAATAAAATACATAATAGAGCAACACAGGGTCCACAATGTAACTACACAACACCGGCATCAGGTGAAGCATACAGGGTGTAGTGTTAATGAGGTCAGTCATACGAGGGTCGTTTAGGAGTCTGGTGACAGCGGGGAAGAAGCTGTTTTTGAGTCTGTTCGTGCGTGTTCTCAGACTTCTGTATCTCCTGCCGATGAAGAAGTTGGAAGGGTGAGTAAGCCGGGTGGGAGGGGTCTTTGATTATGCTGCCCGCTTTCCCCAGGCAGCGGGAGGTGTAGATGGAGTCAATGGATGGGAGGCGGGTCCGTGTGATGGACTGGGCGATGTTCACGACTCTCTGAAGTTTCTTGCGGTCCTGGGCCGAGCAGTTGCCATACCAGGCTGTGATGCAGCCCGATAGGATGCTTTCTATGGTGCATCTGTAAAAGTTGGTAAGGGTTAATGTGGACATGCCGAATTTCCTTAGTTTCCTGAGGAAGTATAGGCGCTGTTGTGCTTTCTTGGTGGTAGCGTCAACGTGGGTGGACCAGGACAGCACCGAGGAAACTGGAGTGGTGGGAATGTGGAGTTGAGTTTCCAACGCACTTGCTATATTGGTGACGATTTATCTCGTTTTGTTAAATAACCGGATATTTTTCTGCCCCCACGCCACTTGTTCAAACCTCATCCATTCCCCACTCAAAAAGGAAGCGGCAGGAGTTCAGGCGCGGAGGTGGACGACTCGAGGGACGAGGTCCCAGTTGAGGGCGGAGCGGCTGACCGACTGACCTCGCACGAGGCGGGGGAGGAGCGAGAGGCTGGGGGCCAGGTGGAGGAGGTCGGTGAAGCTGAGGGGGCGAGGGTGGAGATGGAGGAGAACGGAGTCAGTCACAAACTGGAACAGTGGCCGGGTGTGAGGAGGCGCGGCGGGGAAGGGAGGAGAGTCGAGCCGGAGAGCAAAGGACCGGGAACGGGAGGATCGCAGCCGTCTCGCAGGAAGCAGGGAGCGGCCTGCAAGCAGGCAGGAAAAGCAGGAAATCAATCAACAGCTTCTTCGGTAAGCGTGGGAGTGAACGGGAAGCGGTTTGGGTCCATTGGATTGTGCACAGTGGAGTGAACGGGAAGGGGTTTGGGTCCATTGGGATTGTGGACAGTGGAGTGAACGGGAAGGGGTTTGGGTCCATTGGGATTGTGGACAGTGGGAGTGAACGGGAAGGGGTTTGGGTCCATTGCGATTGTGTACAGTGGGAGTGAACGGGAAGGGGTTTGGGTCCATTGGGATTGTGTACAGTGGGAGTGAACGGGAAGGGGTTTGGGTCCATTGGGATTGTGGACAGTGGGAGTGAACGTGAAGGGGTTTGGGTCCATTGGGATTGTGTAGAGTGGGAGTGAACGGGAAGGGGTTTGGGTCCATTGGGATTGTGTACAGTGGGAGTGAACGGGAAGGGGTTTGTCCATTGGGATTGTGCACAGTGGGACTGAACGGGAAGGGGTTTGGGTCCATTGGGATTGTGCACAGTGGGAGTGAACGGGAAGGGGTTTGGGTCCATTGGGATTGTGTACAGTGGAGTGAACGGGAAGGGGTTTGGGTCCATTGGGATTGTGTGCAGTGGGAGTGAACGGGAAGGGGTTTGGGTCCAGTGGGAGTGAACGGGAAGAGGTTTGGGTCCATTGGGATTGTGTAGAGTGGGAGTGAACGGGAAGGGGTTTGGGTCCATTGGGATTGTGTACAGTGGGAGTGAACGGGAAGGGCTTTGGGTGCATTGGGATTGTGCAGAGTGGGAGTGAACGGGAAGGGGTTTGGGTCTATTGGGATTGTGTAGAGTGGGAGTGAACGGGAAGGGGTTTGGGTCCATTGGGATTGTGGACAGTGGGAGTGAACGGGAAGGGTTTGGATCCATTGGGATTGTGGACAGTGGAGTGAACGGGAAGGGGTTTGGGTCCATTGGGATTGTGGACAGTGGGAGTGAACGGGAAGGGGTTTGTCCATTGGGATTGTGTACAGTGGGAGTGAACGGGAAGGGGTTTGGGTCCATTGGGATTGTGCACAGTGGGAGTGAACGGGAAGGGGTTTGGGTCCATTGGGATTGTGTCGAGTGGGAGTGAACGGAAGGGGTTTGGGTCCATTGGGATTGTGTAGAGTGGGAGTGAACGGGAAGGGGTTTGGGTCCATTAGGATTGTGGACAGTGGGAGTGAACGGGAAGGGGTTTGTCCATTGGGATTGTGTAGAGTGGGAGTGAACGGGAAGGGTTTTGGGTCCATTGGGATTGTGTACAGTGGGAGTGAACGGGAAGGGGTTTGGGTCCATTGGGATTGTGTACAGTGGGAGTGAACGGAAGGGGGTTGGGTCCATTGGGATTGTGTAGAGTGGGAGTGAACGGGAAGGGGTTTGTCCATTGGATTGTGCACAGTGGGAGTGAACGGGAAGGGGTTTGGGTCCATTGGGATTGTGTAGAGTGGGAGTGAACGGGAAGGGGTTTGGGTCCATTGGGATTGTGTCGAGTGGGAGTGAACGGGAAGGGGTTTGGGTCCATTGGGATTGTGTACAGTGGGAGTGAACGGGAAGGGGTTTTGGTCCATTGGGATTGTGCAGAGTGGGAGTGAACGGGAAGGGGTTTGGGTCCATTGGGATTGTGTAGAGTGGGAGTGAACGGGAAGGGGTTTGGGTCCATTGGGATTGTGTACAGTGGGAGTGAACGGGAAGGGTTTGGGTCCATTGGGATTGTGCACAGTGGGAGTGAACGGGAAGGGGTTTGGGTCCATTGGGATTGTGTAGAGTGGGAGTGAACGGGAAGGGGTTTGGGTCTATTGGGATTGTGTAGAGTGGGAGTGAACGGAAGGGGTTTGGGTCCATTGGGATTGTGGACAGTGGGAGTGAACGGGAAGGGGGTTGGGTCCATTGGATTGTGTAGAGTGGGAGTGAACGGGAAGGGGTTTGGGTCCATTGGGATTGTGTACAGTGGGAGTGAACGGGAAGGGGTTGGGTCCATTGGGATTGTGTAGAGTGGGAGTGAACGGGAAGGGGTTTGTCCATTGGGATTGTGCACAGTGGGAGTGAACGGAAGGGGTTTGGGTCCATTGGGATTGTGTAGAGTGGGAGTGAACGGAAGGGGTTTGGTGGGAGTGAACGGGAAGGGGTTTGGGTCCATTGGGATTGTGTAGAGTGGGAGTGAACGGGAAGGGGTTTGGGTCCATTGGGATTGTGTCGAGTGGGAGGTGAACGGGAAGGGGTTTGGGTCCATTGGGATTGTGTACAGTGGGAGTGAACGGGAAGGGGTTTTGGTCCATTGGGATTGTGCAGAGTGGGTAGTGAACGGGAAGGGGTTTGGGTCCATTGGGATTGTGTAGAGTGGGAGTGAACGGGAAGGGGTTTGGGTCCATTGGGATTGTGTACAGTGGGAGTGAACGGGAAGGGGTTTGGGTCCATTGGGATTGTGCACAGTGGGAGTGAACGGGAAGGGGTTTGGGTCCATTGGGATTGTGTAGAGTGGGAGTGAACGGGAAGGGGTTTGGGTCTATTGGGATTGTGTAGAGTGGGAAGTGAACGGGAAGGGGTTTGGGTCCATTGGGATTGTGGACAGTGGGAGTGAACGGGAAGGGGGTTTGGGTCCATTGGGATTGTGTAGAGTGGGAAGTGAACGGGAAGGGGTTTGGGTCCATTGGAATTGTGCACAGTGGGGAGTGAACGGGAAGGGGTTGGGTCCATTGGGATTGTGTACAGTGGGAGTGAACGGGAAGGGGTTTGGGTCCATTGGGATTGTGCACAGTGGGAGTGAACGGGAAGGGGTTTGGGGTCCATTGGGATTGTGTAGAGTGGGAGTGAACGGGAAGGGGTTTGGGTCCATTGGGATTGTGTAGCGTGGGAGTGAACGGGAAGGGGTTTGGGTCCATTGGGATTGTGTACAGTGGGAGTGAACGGGAAGGGGTTTGGGTCCATTGGGATTGTGTACAGTGGGAGTGAACGGGAAGGGGTTTGGGTCCATTGGGATTGTGCACAGTGGGATGGTGAACGGGAAGGGGTTTGGGTCCATTGGATTGTGTAGAGTGGGAGTGAACGGGAAGGGGTTTGGGTCCATTGGGATTGTGTAGAGTGGGAGTGAACGGGAAGGGGTTTGGGTCCATTGG